>NC_039366.1:121606067-121959953 GCF_003573695.1 Papaver somniferum
AGTTGATTTGACATTAATAAAAATACCATAATAAAAGATGTTATATTTTAGGTACCAGGTTTTTTGAAATGGTCTCCATCTCAGCATCTTCATTATAGCCTTTTTCTTTTTCAGCATCTTGTGTGGCACCAGGAGTTAAAGGATTCTCAACCACCATCTCCTTCTCTGCATCAACAACCATCTCAACAGCTACTTGTTGTGGCTTTTCAGCCACTGGCTCTTCTGGTTGTTGTGGTTCTTCAGTTTGATGTTGTGGTATCTCAACAGCGGGTTGTTGCAGATTTTCAGCTTGCTCTTGTGGTCCACCAGCATCATCTTTAATTGCAGCAGCAGGTTGTGATAAATGCAGATTAAATGTGGGCACCACATATTCTTCTGCTTTCTTCTGAGTTTCTGGAAGAATGTCATCATCACCACCGGCCAAAAAGTCTCTTTCCTGTGCTTCAAGTCTTTCTTGTGTTGTTGCTATATTTGGTGTTGTCTCCAATTCCACTTGAGTTTCTGTTTCCTTGTCGTCGCTGGAGAGATTAACAGCTTTTTCCATGTCCATGAACTTGAAAGGTGAAGACTGGATACCTTGACTAGCCGTTTGGTCTTGGCTATCGAGTCTGATAACTTCTGGAACTGATTCTTGTGTAGGTGGTTCAGTTGAAGATACCAGTTCAACAAGAGTCTCATTCCTTGGCAAGTTTTGGCTCAGTGGGTCGCTTGGCTCAGCTGATGATACATTGACACTAGGTCCACCTGACGACTCCTCCTGCACTTCTATGTTGCCACAATCAACGAGCAATTCCTTCACGTAATTATACAACTTTTCATTGAAGTCTACTCCACTCTGTCTATTCCTCTCCTGAGTCTGCTTCATGTCTTTCAGCTTTGCTTCAATGATCTGAAACCTTGCTTCATCACAATCGGGGGGACACGTTTCTTGTTCAATGATCTTAATCACATCCAGAAATGCTTCTTCATACTTGTCCCTGTTCTCTTCAAGATTCATTGCGACGAGATCATATATCTCTTTCCTTTTTCTTGGTTTTCTTGGTTCACAGAATTCCATCTCCATTGCACTGTACTCATCTCTAAATTTCTCATTATACTGCAACATGATTAATGACACTCATCAAAGGAATGCATAACAAATATAACAACATTTTTTATATGCATAACCTGTGATGCAACTAATCTAAACAATGCATAACTAGTCATGCATTTAATATTGGAACTGAATAATATGTCATGCATTGATTTTGTTAAGGTGCATAACTTATTATGCATTTAAAAACACAACCCTGCTTAACTCCTTTTCAATATTGAAAAATGCATAACCGGTCATGCATTCATATATTGGGCTGCATAACATGTTATGCATTGATTTATTAAGGTGCATAACTTATTATGCAGTTATCATTTTTTGCTAACGTAACTTATTATGCATTCATTTTTAAGGAATTTAGAGATACAGTCATAGATGCATGAAGGTCAATTATAAATCATGAAATGTTCACAAACAGGTACCTTTAAGAACGTAATATTCTTCTTGAGCATTGCTTTCTTCATTGCTGCCAAGTCCCACTTCGCAGCTCTCGGTGTAGCATTGGAAATGACCTTGACGATGTCTGATGATATCTCATCTATGTTAGAATTTTCAGCCAACCAAAGCTGCAAAAAATAATAACTAATAAGATATTCTGTATCCAAGAAAGTAATATTTATTGACAGATGTTATGAAAGTAAAAAAAAAAAGTAACTCACAAGAGAATATATAGTGCAACCACTGCAATTCCTGATAAGAAGATTGTTTATTTTGACAGTCTTGATGCTCTTCATCAGGTATTCATGAATAAGATCAGGAAAAGAGACAGAGTCCATGGTTTCCAAATCCTTAACCAAACCAACATACGAGACATCTAAATTGTCTCCACTTGAACGACAAAAGAACAAGACGACTAGCATGTAAAGGAAGATAAGGCAGACAACTTCCTCTTCATGACATTTCTTATCAAGTTTTTCCAACACCAGCCTTTCAATATCATCTATCCACACCTTTGTTACCCGTGCTTTGGGATCTTTGCTAATAAATCCTGGCTTTGTTTTGAATGGGAATTGCTTGACGAGGGGATGTGACTGAGTCAGCTCTATCTCTGCCTTCGAAGTCAGAATATCATTTCCTCTGTCTCCTTCAATTCTTGGAATCAAAAATGTAACAACAAGCTCACTAGACGTTGATGCTATGGACTTGTTTTCAGACAACTTGAATGAATGTTGATTCAAATCTTCATGGTCATATGATAGAAAGACTTCATCCATCAGCTTGTTGCTCTTACCATCCAAGTATGCCATGTTTGCATCATATAACCAGTTATAGAACTTTCCAAACACACACACATTCATCATGTTAGCCTGCAATGGATTCAAACCACCTCTGTCTTTTATCTTACTAAACAAGTGACCTACCCTAAGGAAATCTGCTCTATAAGTACCTCCTTGAACTGCAGATTTGGTTTTAGGTTTAACTACATTAAAAAAAGAACAAAAAAATGCATTTTAGAACTGCTATTTTAGAACAACAAAGGAATGCATAAAAAATATAACAACATTTTTTTATATGCATAACCTGTGATGCAGCAAGTCTAAACAATGCATAACTAGTCATGCATTTAATATTTTAGAACAACAAAGGAATGCATAACAAATATAACAACATTTTTTTATATGCATAACCTGTGATGCAGCAAGTCTAAACAATGCATAACTAGTCATGCATTTAATATTGGAACTGAATAATATGTCATGCATTGATTTGTTAAGGTGCATAACTTATTATGCATTTAAAAACACAACCCTGCTTAACTTATTATGCATTTAAATGATAAGAGAAGTTTATTAACTGATGCATAACAGGAACAAGAAGGAATTCAACGAACCTTGTTTATAGACAACACATTGCTTATTAGATTCAAAGCAAATTTTACCATCTTCGGCATCATTTGTATTATCATCCTCATTATTTGTATCATCACCCAATACTTCCTTTGGTGCAGCTTTCTTTGCTTTCTTTGCCTTGATTTGCATCTCCTTCAGTGTTTCGACACTATCAATTTCTTCTTGTTCATCTTCAACATCAGTAGGTAAAATCACATTGAGGAGAAAATTATGTTAAAATCGAAGAAGAATAAAGTGATAACTCAAAAAAAATTATGGGTATTCAGGATGAAACAGTTTTCTTTTTAGGTTTACTCTTTTTTTCTGGTTCATCATCGGCAATTACTGTAACAAAATTTAAGATTAAAAAAAAATAAATTAAAAAAAAAAACAAAATCAAACACTAACAGATGAAGCTAATGATAAATCTCACCGGGTTTTTTCTGTTTCTTCGACTTCATTTTTCCTTTTTCATCTGAAGCATCAAGAACAAAAATTAAAATCGAAAATCAAATAAAATCAAATGTACCGGGTGCATGGAGGAATAAGATCGATTAAACTAGTTTTAGTACCTAATTTCTTCTCTTTTGATTTCTGAAGACGTGTTTTTGTCGGTGTTTCATCCATTTTGGTTTTACTGAATTCTAGGGTTAAGGTTTTTTAGAGTTTGAAATTGATTTTTAGGGTTTGATCAATTTCAATAATCAATCATCCGTTACAGTGTTTATGGAGGAATAGGAATAGAAAAACGGATGAAGAAAAAATGAGAAGAACGGATGAAGAAAAAATGAGAAGAAGAGAAAAGAAATGGTTCTGACCGTTTTTGGGAGTTAATAAAACTTCCCAGAACCACTGAAGGGTAATTGAGGAACTCTGCACGTTTTTAATAATTTTAAATAATGTTGGGTGCGACTGTAGGAAAAAGTAATTCTGGACCCGGCGGTAAGAAAAAAAAAAATTCTGGGCCTGCGCCTAAGTTCCCCTTTTACATTTGCTCGTGGGTATCCAATTTTGGGCCTCATTTAATTGGGCTCCTTACAAATATCAATTGCCAGAGATCGTGTCTCTATCAATCTGAACTTTACCGGAAAGTTCCTTTTCATGCTAGTACTATTTTGGGAGTGTAGCGTGTAGGTTGTAATAAGTACAAAATAGTACTGTGAGTTCTCTCAGGCCATAGCTGATTGCGGTACTTGCTGATAGACGAAACTTCTTGCAACCTTCTCGCTTAGAGCCACATATTTGATCAGGTTGTACTTTTTTTGTCTGTTACTATAACAGTGTAAAAATGCGGCTAAAGCTATAGTGGTTTCAGGTTGCGGTTAGAGAGAGATCGAAAAAGAGAGCTCTGTATTCACGTGTCTAGCTATGTACAAACCTTATGTATGCATATGTACGTTTGTACTTATGAGCGGACAAAGAAAAACCAAAGACAATGTCACTTTATGACGTTGCGCACAGATTACATCACCATAGATTCTGAAATTACATTAAGTAGCCATGTCATTAAGAGAATTTAGGCAGTGCTACGCTACCTAGTGAACGCAAGACAAAGAATATCACCAGATATGTGTAACAACTTTCTACGTAGCGAACGCAAGGCCGGGAGACTGGAATAAGTGATTTCATATTGGAAGTTAATGTACAAGAAATTAGTGTGATTAAAGTTTTAGTCAAGACTCAAGAGAGTTACACGGGGAATGCATTAACATACCAAAAACTTAAGAACTACTACTTATTGTGCGTAGGTCAAATGAAACGTTTGACTTGAATTAATACAGATAGATGTATGGACTTAATTTAAAATGTCAGTTAGGTCTTTAGTGTTTCATGTTTGACCTTAACATAGTTTCCTTGTGGTGTTCAAAGAAGTGGGAGATAATTGGTTGACTGGTGTATGCGTATACCTCTAGCTATGTGCAACTGAAGCACCTTTGATCACTGTCGCGGCTAACCTACCGATTAATGCCTTGCGTCCACTCCCTAACATGCCCAGGCATAGATAAGTAAATAGGATTTTGAAACATGCACATAAAGTAGAAATGGATTCTACTCCAATATGCCACTGCACAAAAATGTACAAAATGCAGTTTCAGTATTAATGTCTTCATTACCATTAATCAAATAAGCCGATCAGGAATTAAAACTACTCTGCACTGTAGCTAGTAGTTTCTCTTTTTCTGAAAAGACATAGAAATATTAAACCAAATGGCAAACAAACAGAGTCTATGAAGTGCATGCGATACACAATCTAAGCACAACACAAACTTACAAAATTGTATGAAGCTTCCTGGAAATATCAGTTACAGTAGTATTCTTATCCCTTTTATTACATAACTCAACAATATTTATAGCTTCGTCAGTTTCTCATTTTTATCACACTTACTCTCATTTCCATACAAGAATCCTAAAACAGAAACAAACCCTTAACCAGAGAAAGGAAAAGAAATAACTTGATATTTCTTTCATCACTACCAAATTTTTAGTCCTTTAGCATTTTGAGCAACACCCAGAATTTTAGTACAAGTAAGAGCACTATTAGTTTTCGTATACGCAATGGCAGAAAATCTTAATAATCTCCATTATCAGAATAATGGATATCTAGAACACCACTTAGATTTGGAGAATAATGGAAACTTAATAAAAAATAAAGATTCGGCGGATGATCATCATCATCATCGACAAGTTTTACGAACAGCACATAATATGTCATCGTCTTCGTTGAGAAAGAAATCTGATCTTTCACTTCTCGAAAATGTTAGAGTTGGATTTGTTCGAAGAACTTTGCGTAATATCAATGAAGTTATCTTTGGAACCAAATTATCGGTTCTTTTTCCAGCTATTCCTTTAGCTATCATCGCTAATTGCTATCATTTTGGAAGAGTAAGCAGTGAATTTTTTTTGGTTTAATTGTATCAGTCCTTGCGATTCTACTATTCTTGCAATGTTTTTTTTTTTTAACCCATAGTGTTAGTGAGCCAACACTGGCGGTTTCAACTTCAGGCCGTGAGAATATCAACTTGGCCGTTGGCCTTGCAGAGTTATTATTGTGAACACTGAAAAGTGTAATAGTGACTCATGAAAAATGCTTTTTCCGTTAGATTATTAATACATTCCATCTGTTTTGCTTTTTTCTGCTTAAAAATTTATTCAGTTATCTTTGTATCCCAACAGCCTTGGATTTTTGCTCTGAGTTTGCTAGGACTAACTCCACTTGCTGAACGTGTCAGTTTCCTCACTGAGTAAGTTTTCAAATCTTGAAAATTCTGAACTAAATGAAAATTTATTCTAAGTAACATATCGATGTTAATATATATTTTCCCTTTGGCATTTTGTTATACAGGCAAATTTCTTTCTATACGGGCCCAACAGGTAATGAATACTATACATAATCTCTATCTTTTTATTCCAACATACAGAATTCTTAATGAAATGAAATTAATAAATGGATTTTGCACCAATTTTGACGCATGCAGTTGGAGGGCTTCTAAATGCAACATGTGGAAATGCAACTGAACTCATAATAGCAATATTTGCTCTAAGCAAAAGAAAAATTGAAGTAGTGAAGTACTCTCTTTTGGGTTCTATTATTTCGAACCTTCTTCTTGTTCTTGGTACTTCCCTTCTGTGTGGTGGTCTTGCTAACCTAAAGAAGAACCAGAAGTATGATAGAGTAAGACCCTCCCTCAGTCCCTCTGATCCTTCCCTTAATTGTATATTGTCGATCTCTAATTATTCTACCATTATTTTTTCATTAACAGAAGCAAGCAGATGTGAACTCGCAACTCCTATTGCTTGCATTTTTATGCCATCTGTTGCCCTTGATGTTCAGATTTAGTTCTGCAGCTTCTGCTAGTCCTGATGCAGCAGCATTTTCTATCCTTCAATTATCTAGAGCAAGTAGTATCATCATGTTGATTGGATATATTGCATATCTTTTCTTCCAACTGAAGACACACAGAAAGTTATTCCAAGCCGAAGAAGTGAGTAAAAAATGACAATAGTTTCATTCGATAACAATGGATTTTTTACCATATTATTAGCCAATTATTTCTTCGAATGCCTAAATATATAATCCTGTTGTGTGTAATTCAACAGGAAGAAGTAGTAGACGGCAGTGATGACACGGTTTTAGAAGAGGCAGTAATTGGATTTTGGAGTGGATTTATCTGGCTGGCTGGAATGACAGTCTTGATAGCTTTGTTATCTGAGTATGTTGTGGGCACGATTGAGGTATATATGAATCAGTAGCATAAACATTTCTCTTGAAACAAAATTTAAGCGTATTCCTAAACTCTTGAAGTTTTTTTATTTCGTTTCACTCGAAATGTGCAACTCTTTCACCAATTACAGGCTACCTCAAGTTCATGGGGTTTGTCTGTAAGCTTCATCAGTATCATCTTACTGCCAATAGTTGGAAACGCTGCTGAACATGCCGGTGCTGTCATATTCGCTTTTAAAAACAAATTGGTACACAAATTATTTATTTCTTGTTGACAGTATAAAGTGCTATTTTCGTGTTGTTTATATCAATTTTCTTCATGTTTAGTGTACTGATAATTTGTGTTTTGAACTTAATGCAGGATATATCTTTAGGTGTTGCTCTCGGTTCTGCTACTCAAATTTCTATGTTTGTGGTTCCATTAACTGTCATTCTTGCGTGGACAATGGGTATCGAAATGGATCTTGATTTTAATCTTCTTGAGACCGGCTGTCTTGGTTTTTCCATCCTGATCACGGCCTTCACTTTACAGGTTTTCAGTTTTGTTACCTTATTGGTTTGCTTTCTGTGGTTGTGAGAAAAAATATAAAAATCTAAATAAAAATGTTTTGTAATTTGTGTAGGACGGAACATCACATTACATGAAAGGTTTAGTTCTCATGCTTTGCTACATAGTCATTGGTGCATGTTTTTTCGTCCTCAGAGCCCCATTCCGTAAGTTGATCTTCTTATACAGTTTATACGAAAACTCAATTACATTATATGGATCATATGTTTATTTCTTTCTCTTTTTTTGGTTGCAGAACCAACAAATGCTATTAACTTGGGTTTAATGAAATTCCCAAGTGGAGAAGTTATAGAATCTTGAAAGGGGCAGGAAGGGACAGGCTCAGACATTTCATACACGAGCTCAAGTTCAGTACCGCATGTTATCATATAGTACACGCTGAAGCAGTTCATAATTCAAAGTTTATCCACGGATGCGGCTCTGTAATAACCAGGAGTTATTTCCTTTGGAAGTTATAGAGGAAGAAATCCCATTAGAGGTTATTGTGTTCATGACTCGTGTACAGAGTTCTATGTCGTTTTGATTTCGTAGTGTAATGCATTTTGTGGTTTTTTCTTTTTTATTTACTATTGGTATTGAGAGATGCATATTGGTATGCTCAAGACTCATGTACAATGTTCCCTCTGGTTTTAATTCTCGTAATGCCATTTACGGCTTGATCCTCGGATATCGAACGCATGGATTTTAGAAGTTTCGACAATTTTTTCACTACGGTACTTCTTGTTAGTCTCGACAAATTCTAAAATTGTACTACTAATTTATTCGGTCTCAACGAACTTTAAAGGAAATCGAGTGGAATTTAATTGGAGTCCAAATTTATGCACCTGGGTGCACGTTCCGGCATATGTGATTGGTCCAAATCACTTTGTAAGCTCTCTACCACAATGACTCAAACTCAAGGTTTGCATTTTCAGTATGTTTTATTCATCTCCAAACAGGACGAATCTGTAGTCAGCAAAGTAAAGGGAGAAACTCTCTATATAATAACACACTTTTTTAAAGCATATTCACCGGAGCTCCACGTCTATTCTGAATTTTAGCTTCTCGTTGATTCTGACCCCACCATTTATTTTTTTTAGTAATAAAATATTGAATTTTAACTAAAAAAATATTATTTTTTAAAAAAAAGATAACTAAATCTTGAAAAATCTTCTTCTTGCCTCACATAACAAAATCTTGAAAATCTCCTAACATGCCAATAATATATCAAATCACGATTCCTTCGTGATGATCAAAAAAATAAATCGTATGATCATCACGTGATGAGAAAATAAATCGAATGATCATCACGTGATGAAAAAATAAATCAAATGATCATCAAGTGTCCAGTGTCTGTTTACATATACAAAAAATGTTATTTTCCTAATAACATCCCCAAACTATTAATTAAATCGAGAAAAAATAAAATTTCAAAAGAAACAAAAAAATAAAATTTCAAAAGAAACTTGATTTGCCCGGTCACAACTCTCTATTCTGCAAAACTTGATTAGCCCGGTCATGAATCTCTTTTCCGCAAATCTTTGTTGGTGGTCCTGCACATCAGTTGGATTTTTGTTAGTAAGATTCGGAACAAAAATTATGATTTGAATAAAGCTAATACAAAACAAAAAATTGAGCTAATACAAAACAAACAAACACTCAAGAAACTATGATTTCCAGAAATTATTTTTCTTAATTTGTTTTTTCTATAATTAAAAAAACAGATAAAATGTAAACAAAATCCTTACATATTATTTTCCTTATTAAAAAATATTATTTCAGGGTTAATAATTAATAATTAATTAAAAAAACAAAGAAAATGTAAACAAATCTTTACATGTTATTTTTCTTATTAAAAAAATATTATTTCATGGTTAATAATTAATAATTAATTAAAACAACAAAGAAAATGTAAACAAAATCTTTACATGCTATTTTTCTTATTAAAAAAATATTATTTCATGGTTAATAATTAATTCATGATTTCTATAATCTTTATTTCCTGGTTACTAATTAATTGCGCCTATTTTTTATGAGATTTTGTTAATTTAATCGGGAATTTTTTTCTATTTCGTCGTTATATATAATTGTAAAATTTGGCATGATGCTCTCTATATAAAGTGTTGCACGATGATATTTTTTGGGTGATTTTTTTTTTTTGCATGATGTTTGTTTTCGTTTTTAGATTCCTTTTTTTCATTGGTATTTTGATCATTTGATTGATCAAACCCTGGGTTTTTGTTCTTAATGGAACTATGAGATCTTATCGGTTTCCAACCAATTATAGCAGGCATGGCTGAAAATCAGCAGATTAGGAAGCTAACAGAGTATGTTGATGAGGAGATTCAGAGGAGGGATGCCGCTCAAAGTGGAATGGTTGATGAAACGAGTCAAACAAGGAATGGTGCTTACACTTAAAAGGATTTGAATATATCAACTGAGTATGTATATCTGGGTACGGTAATCGCTATCTCATATGTGAATCTTTTGGAAAAAAGATTCGAAAAAACATATTTAGCTCAGACAAGTGTCTTGGCCCTTGAAGCTGATAAAGTCATGGATATAAACACAAAAATGGTATTGTTGTTCCAGGGACAGGAGTATGTATATCTGAGTACAGATTACATATCACTTGCTTCTGAAAATTATAATGCCAGTACGGAGTTGTATCCTCAGGGATTTTTGAATAGTCTGGAGTATACACATATGCTAAGTTATAGGCTACGATTAAAGGTTGGAATACCAATTATTCTTCTCAAAGAGATCAACAGAAGAGAGGGCGTCGTTGAAGGCACACGGTTGGTTATAACACAGTTAGGGGCTGAGGAAATTGTTGCAGAGGTATTGACCGGTGCTGGTGCTGGTAAATTAGCGATAATACGACACATGTCATTTATGTTGGACAGTACGATGCTGGTTATCAGGTATCAATTTCCCGTGAAGTATGTTTGGCAATGACATTTGACGGTGGCAGGGATCAAAGCCTGCGCAACGCTGGGTTCTACTTAAGTTCTGGAGCTTACAGTAAACATCCGAAATACATTGGCGTTTCGACGAAGGAGGCAATGTATGGGAGTTCAAAGTTGGAGATTACAATTATAGAAAAGGAGCATCTGGAAAATCACTATAAAAAATCCACGGACTACAAGCAAAACTTCGAGAATTCACAGTTCATAGATGATACTATCAACCAGACTATGTCTAATGCAAATGCAGTGCATGGTTTGGGTACTTGATGTCGAATTAGAGTTCAGTTTCAGATTTTATATACATGAGCACACGAAAGTATTTATTTTACATGTAACAGTACTATATTTCATTAGTCATCTGTTCGGCTTGTTTGCATGCCTGGTATTTTGCATACAATGGTATCTTTTATGCGATATTTTATTTCCTTATAAAAGGTCTTGATTTTTATGAAATGTATCTTCAGTATCTAACCAAAAAAAAAATATATGGGAAGAAAAATATGGAATAATTGGTACGATTTTTGACATGGACATTCAAACATATATATCCTGTGTATGTATACGAGACATGTTAAAAAACTATGTGGCAGATACACATACGTAGGTAGCAGGATGTTTTATTGATAATAAGATGATATGGCAAAGTATAATAAGATGTTTTATTGTTCATTTTTTTGCTTACACACTTATTTGAGATTAATCTGGTTTTGTAGTATATCTCTATATAAAAAGAGCATTCATTATTCCATAAGCAATAAACAGACCCTGAATCGCAATTGCCAAACAATAATGCATCTCAGTCGAACATGCATTTCCCTGTTTTTTCAAGGACACACTTGCCTGCTTCTTTGACGAACCTGCATTTCCCTCAGGTGCCTTCGCAAAGACATTCCTCTAAAGATTTGCTTCTCTATCTATATCTGCATCGTATACATACTATCTATATCTGCACTACACAATTCAAATATCTACAGGCAACAACGACCCTATAATATGGTAATTGCTTCCTAGATTAGTGATAGTAGGAAAAAGAAATGAAGACTATCATATGAATTTAGATATTTGCTACCGTAAATTTCAACAAGTATATTGTCCAAAATCTTTTTTCGTCCAAAAAGATAGCTTACTTACCCTAAATAAGAATTAGGGTTTCTCAATTTAGATAAAATATGAAAACAAAATAAGATATCTTCAGAATCAGCCCAAAATTTAGATAGAAAATAAAAACAAAATATGGAGAAAAAAAAATTACACCATATTATCCTCTATGTATATAAACCAAATGTAAGGGATCTTTAGCCCAAAAAAATTTACATGATGAAACTAGAAAATCTTCGTAGTATATACAGGTACGAGTATCACTACCTACACGCGGTAATCAAAAAGAACAACAAAAAATGGCAGAAAACAACAGATTCACGAAAAGAAGAACAGAGAATACTTGCGGAACAATATGAAAAGGCAAAGTATACTTATCTCTACCTTGAAGAACTTCACAACAAGAAAAAATAAAAGAAAAAGAGAGAGACATACAAAGACGACAAAGAAACCATAGGCGAGAAGGGTGTGAATCTTCGATTTGATAAGAATGGTATGGTTTTGTTCAACCAACCAAAACAAGTTTAATAATCGGGAATACAACCAAGGAGACATCAAAACCATAGACGACAAAAAATGTTTGCTATTTTTGATCAATTTTTTGTTGGTTACAGAATCAACAATAATAAGATATTATTACTATCAATAATTTTGGCCCTTTTTTAATGAACAATAATAAGAAAATTGACAGAAGAGCAAAGCCCTCCCAACATTTGGATCATCAATGGGACGATGTGGGCCTTTTCTCTATCTCACTCGGTAATATATTTGGGAGAAATATCTCGGTAAATCTACTTTATCAATACAAGTTAGGTTGTGTAGGAAGTCAGAGAAAATTAATAACAAGACTTTATCTAAAGATTATGCTACTAGGTGGCTAGGTAGTGACAAATGCAGAATAATAATTTAGTGGGACAATCCTTGTACTAAGAAATCATAACTAAGAGTATTATAGGAGAAAATTTCATACACCGGCTCAAAAGTAAGTTTTTTTCTTTTTGAAGAATTTTTAAAGCGGCAGTGCTATTCTATGCCTGGTCGCTATGGCCCAACTAATGTGTCAAAAATGTCAACAGACTCAAAACACGTCAATTTTTCTCTCTTCAATTTCTTTTACGCTTCTCCATTTTTTCCTCCTCCTCTGTTTTCTTTTCTCCGGTCCGGATTCCATTAGTTTCATTTTTCTCGGAAGATCTTCAGATTTTCGCAAAAAAAAAATCATGTAAAAGAATATATTGATCAAAAACTTATTCTAAGAATTTCTACTGGTCTTACATTAAATATCACCCATGTTTTATTTCAATTTTTACACCAAACCCATATTTGAAAACTTTGTTTAAAAGCTTAAACGATTAAACCCCCATAATCAGTAAGTATCAACCAATTTATGATCCTGAGTAATATTATTCTCTGGTTTTCTTATCGATGCTAGTTTTTCTTATTAATTACTACTTCCGTTTCTGGAAAAGAGGTACTTTCACTTTTTCATTTTAGCCTAAAAATAGGTCAAATTGAAAAAGTAAAAGTAACACTTTTCAGAAACTGAGGGAGTAGAAATTATAGTTGTTCATTAACCAAGCCTAACTAGTTGAATTTTTTTGGAAACATGGATCTGATTTTTCTTTTCCATATAATTTCAAAAAATTAAATATAATTAAGATTGATTTATGGTTTTCATGAGTATGTGGATAAAATTCGAATCCGTTTATGGGTAAGTAACAAGAATGAAATATCAAGATAGAGAAAGTATAATCCAAGTAAAAAGTGAGGAAGAGATGAAAATCCTAGAACAGATGAAGAGAAGAAGATAATAAAAGGGCAGATTGGTTTTTTTCCTCTGAAGGGGAAAGACAGAGAAAACATAGAGAGACAGACTATCCCGTGAATGTTTATCTCTTTGTTCACGTTGGAAAAGCTAAAATGATAGTTTGTACACGCTGGAGAAGCCACATCAGTTTGGGCGCAGACTAAGGTGGAGAAAAGCATTTCCGTTTTTAAAGTAAGTTAATATATTTTGAGAATTATCCAAATAAAAAATACAGTGGAAACTCCATTAACGAATACTTGATTATTTAATAAGCTTTGTTAAATAATATTTTTAGCCGTTCCCTAACCGGGGACAATATGCTAAATTAATAATTCGCTAAAATTATAAGATAATACATTTTTAATTACTCATATAGACCCCATAGACCCCATGTGAAATATAAATTAATAATTTATTATATATTTTATTCAATATATTTATTATTTATGAAGATCTTTTGAAAAATGATTCAGTTGTCATTTTTTTTTGTTGAAATCAATTTCATCTTTAATTTTCTTATCGGCGTAAGAACTATTAATGTTGTTTACGCATAACTCAACAAGGAATTACTCAATGTGAGTACCGCTCTAATAGCCTCGTTTTGTGAAAGGCTCTATTGTAGAAGTTTCATCATCTTCTTCATCATCTTTATCAGTTCCCAAAATGTTCTCAATTACTTCTTCATCAGTCAACAACCGTGTAACTGTATTTCTTTGAAATATTTTAGTTAGAAAATAGTTTGTTGATAATAATTTTATCTATGAGTTAATAATATGTTAATTAATGTTTTAAATTAATAATTATTAATTTACCGGTTAATTAATATCTCGCTTAATTTTAATAAATTTTGATGGTCCCGACAACGTTAATTTACGGAGTTTCTACTTTTCACTCACCATGGAATATTTAACGAAATTATTTCGGTAAAATGGAGATTGAAATCCACCAGAACTTCTTAATTTTAAATATTTTAGCAAGAAAACGAAATATAAAGTAAAAGTAGTTTTAAAATTACACAATGAGTATATAGAAAATATATTGATATCTTGTTATTTTTAAGAATTTGTGGGGTTCAAGGACAATTTTAACACTAAAAATATTAGAAAATGTATGGGGTTTTACACAATTAGAAAATAATTATGGGGGGATGTGGATATTCGTCACTGTAGCTAGGTGCACGATCCAACACTCTCCCTCAAGGTGGTGCATACATATCACACATGCCCAACTTGATAAGCGAATCGTTAAATACAATATTTGGTAGGGCTTTTGAAAGGGAAAAGGTGGCAAGTACACCACCAACTTTATTTTTCCGGAAATATGTATGGAAAAAACCGAATACAATCACAAGTAGGTCAAATCAAAGAACCCTGAATAAAATTGTGTATAGAGTTTCTCTCTTTCTCTTTCAAAATCAATATGTATAGACCAAAGGTCCGTGTACCTGATTATGTAGAAGCGTTTTTGGACTATCTCAAAAATGAATATCTAAGATCAATCTAGTTGTCTTTGAATTAAAAGAATATGAATTCTACCAAGTATGAAACGTGCAATCTATCTTTCAAGATATGAATTCAAAAAGAACAAGTCATGTTTTTAATCTCAAATAATAAGGACTTAAACTATCTACATTGATGAATGTACTACTTGTGTTATTCCTATTATAAAGATAAACAATATGATGTGGAAAAGGGAAGGCATAGACACCAAAAAATTTGTTAATGAGGAAAGCTGCACCTGCATATATCCCCGGGACTTTGTCCATTTTTGAAGATCACATTGTATTAAACCGCTACAGACAATAGGCTACTATCAGACTTTCGAATAGAATGTAGTTGAGATCAAATTAATCCTCCAAGTAATTCAGCTGCAAACGTGTTCCTTACGTCCCTGAACCTCGCAAGGTTCTACACAGTTGAATCCCTTAGTCGACGTCCTTTACAGCCTAAGAGTTGCTTCAACCTCAGTGAAGACTTTTGATACTGATCCTCCTCTAACAGACAAGCCTATTTGGTTTCTATTTTGATGTAGGTTTGGGAATCTGTTAACAATAGATAAAATCCAAAAACCACACGAATCATGACACTTACACTCGGTTAGATAAGAAGTTTGGATTACTAACCACCTTTCAAAAACAATCCAAACAAATCAAAGAAGAGTTTAGATATCTATCTACTAACAAAGTCTGAGACGAAGAGAACTTTATGATTTCTATCTATCTTATTTCCGATTCAAGATTATAAAAACCTCAAAGATAAATAAGAACAAGATCCAAATACAAGAATTATCAGGTAAAAGATAGTCCAGACGGGCTTCATGAATTCTTAAGTAAATTCTTCAAATTCGTAAACTAATTATGTTTCTCAGGGGAAACCTATATTTTAGAGGATGACTCCAGCTTAGCAACTAGGACACAAGAGTGCGAGGTATTTATAAATCATGTTGCAAGAATCTCTCTATTTACATATTTTCAAGGCTCTAGCTAGATATCTTTGATTCAAGCTAAGATAACTTGAGATCAAAGCAAATTCTTTCTCAGTTTATATGAAATTATATTAGGAATTCACGCAAGCATGTGAGAAGTCTGAGTTGAAATTACACAGAATAATATGCTTATGGTCCAGGGTTGTGGAACCGTGCATAATGATGGTTCATAGCGGCTAAGTAGCCTATGAAATTACAAGCACTAGCGGTGTTTAATAACACTCAAGACTAATAAATAATCCACAAGCACAAAGTGATTTTGTAAATAAATTTGTCTCAGAAGTGTCTATGAAAGTTGTAGCAAAAGAGAACATAATCATATATAATAGTTCATGTACTTCTGTTAATACTGGAACTGAACAGGTTTGCAAACCTATGACCATTCGGGAAATCAGGGCGTAAGAGTACTTACAAACCTTGGTAGTTCATGAAAATCAGGCCCCAAGGGTTTGCAAACCTTGACAGTTCGCGAAAGTCAGATGGTATGGTTTAGCGAACCTACCTCATTCCAGAACTTAGATGTAAAGGGTTCTCAAACCGGATTCTCAAACCTATACAGTTTATGGAATTCAGACTGACTTTGATAAAACATACAAGTATTATATCTATCACCAAGCAGTTCTTTTCTCACATCCCATTGTCATAGCATTGCTCGGATGAACCCTCCAAGCGTTGATATGTCAAGGTTGGTTGTCATATTTTAGTATCAAAACACAAGAGTCGCTTAATTAGAATAATTAGAGTGAACTTTGTTAGGTTAGACTAGGATAGAAATGTTGAGACATATAAGTATTACTCTGAAGACCTGAAGATTTCAAAGACGTATTGACATCAGCGAAGATATCGTTCTTCTATTTTAGGTTAGTAATACAAGACTTGACATGTTTCCATTTATATATCGTTGCTTTCAAGTCATTTAGATTAAAAATATGAGATGAGAAGTTACATAAAACTATAGTATTAGAGACTTGATCATGTTATTATGATCAAAGTGTCAAGAAAGAATATACAAGTTGTTTTACAACTTAGGTATATTGATTTGTGAAGTATAATGCTTATCTTTTGAACTTCGTATTTGCGGCATAAACATAATTATGTAATGAACTTGGGAGTAATTACATTCCTAGAAAACTACGTTTGATTACACGAGTTTAAGGAAGTAGACTTACGAACTTGTTTCGTAATTGAAAGAAATATATAGGATTGGTGGTCTGGTTTTCATTGAAGATCACCGAACCCTACTTATGTTTCGGAATCAAGGTTGAATCGATTCTTACCTATATTGGGAGTCAAGGTGGTACATATCCTTACCTATTTTGGGAGTCAAGGTGGTATTGATCCTTACCTATGTTAGGAGTCAAGGTAGTACCAATTCTAACCTATATGGGAATCAAGGTAGAACCGATCCCTACCTATATTGGGAGTCATGGTAGAACATATACTCATATGCAAAACCAATTTCTCTAGTCACTTACACTTTAGGGTTTGTGTAATTTTGGAAATTGGGTTTGCTAAATCGGAAAATTCAAGATGTTGACATAATGAGTAATTTGAACATATGCATAAATCTCATATTTTATTGCTCAAAGATATTCCTTGATACTCAAGGTGAGATCCCAAACTGAAATGTTTGAAAATCCTTTTGTTAATATTTTCGAATGTATATGTTTTGTTTTTCCAGCAAGAAAAACATATCTCTGGAAGATATATTACTTATGTATCTTTTATGCTAGATAATACTGAGTTGTATCCACGAGGAATTTCGGTTATACAGTTGGATATTGGTTGGAATTAGTCAAAATCGCATTTAGGTGCTTTATTACATATCTTGAGAATATTTTCGGTTATGGAAATTTCTTGGTGTCCGAATTACCTTGGTTTACAAAATAGTGAAGTTTGTTCTTCTTACAAACTTATCCCGAGGCAGTCACTTCATCTTTGTAGGCATTGTTGTAGCCGACTAATAATATTATTCGTAATACTATATTGGATAGGAGAGTAAGCTAATTAGAAAAAATCTCCTACGTCTGCTAGTTTAAAGACTGTTTTGGGATCGAGAAACTAGTACCGTTGGTGGGAAACTAAAATTGCGTTGTTATTTTAGTTTTCAGATATTAATTTGATTGACTAACGGTTGTTAATTCTTGATTGCACCTGGTTTGATTATCCTTAGGAGCCTTCTCTCCTGACATAAGGTCACTCAAACTAGATCAAGAGATTAATGGTGGTTCAGATATGTCTTTAGACCTGATGTTAAATTGTGATCATCCATTATTAACAGACTTTGTTTTATGTGTGATCGATTATAAGTTAGAATCAAGTTTTGTGGTGCAGGCACAAAACAAGATTGAAGATTTGAAGATAAGAAGATTTCTTATTGGTTTCGTATCTTTGTGATTTGCTTCATGCACAAACTTGATCGGTTGGGATCCGGCTAGATCTGGTTTATCTTTGATAGACTTGTTATTGCTAGTCGCATTAGATCAGCATATCATTTGGTGGTATTCTTCAGTATCCGAATTTGATAGTTTGTATACCTAGATCTGATTAACTTGTTAATCAAAATCTTACCTGACAAAGGAGTTTATTAGATTAAATAAAAGAGCCTTTGTGATCTCAAATAAAATATCTCTGATTAACTCTTTAGATAAGAAGAGTGGTTACCAAACAGATTAGTCTTTTAATGTTTGGAAGATGATCAAAGGAGTTGAGTGCTTGAAGTCTTCACAACGGATGAAGCAATTTAAGATAGTGAACTCTATCTTAGGGTTCATGCGTGTCAGCCAAACTGGTCTTAGGCGCGGGGATACTGGGGGAACTAGGTAACTAGGGGTAGTTTACTTGGTTTCAACCATACGGAATTGGTAGTATTCTTTGTATATCGTCTTAATTTTGAGAGTATTGATTGCTATCGTATGCGTCAAAAATAAATTACTTTCTCACAACTAAAAATAAATAATATAGCAAGGGTAAGAAAGGATCGTTCCCACAGAGAGGATCTAGGTTGTCAAATTGTTTTGGTTTCCTATATAACAAGGGGGGATTTCTGATTTTTATGTAAAGGAAAATAAACTAAAAGAAAATAATGAAATAAACAAGCAAATCAATAAGATGAAGATATTGGTCAAGGATTAGTTTTCATTCACAAACATGAATTTGTAACAATAACTAGAATTGATATTTAATCTCAACTTTTATCAAAAGTCCTAGTATACATTGATCGCAAGAATATCCCGAAATTTCCTCTTGTCATCAACAAACACATTAAAAGATGCGAAAGTGAATTCTTCCTAGAAAGCAACCTAAAGTGTAAAAGCACAATTAAGTTTAACTCCCTAAGAGCACTAAGTTCTATGAAATAAGACTAATCAATGCAAACGAACGTGTAAAGCACTAATCCGTTTTAACAAAGGTTATGATCCACATGTGACTACTAGGATGTATCACTACAAGCAATAATCACAATTATGCTACGTGTATTCAAGGTGTATCACGTTTACGTATAATAAACCCTAAACTAGCAATAGATATGATTACGAGTTCTGCCAATTTTCAACTTGACAAAACTAACAATCAATCATACATGGGGATATTTCTAGCGAATCATAATCGATAATTGTGAGACAAAACTAATTTATTGAATGAAAACCCATATTTGGAAATCCAACTTATTCCTTAACCAATAATAAAATCTAGGTAGTCATGGCATAGGAATTCATCATAAGAAGGAAGACGTCATCACCGGAATTGCTGACGTAATTGCCAGAATCTGGCCAGAAAAGACACAGTCGGCTACCTGAATATCACTGTCCCCGGCCATCTGAAAGTTCTTCTCCGTCGACGGAATATTCCGTCACTAAGCCGTCAAAGTTAACGGTCAAGATAACGGTCTTTGTTAGTCTACTGGGTCAAAGGAAGGGAAGTCATCTACTGAGTCAGCTTGTCTTGGTCAGGCTGCGTTGGCTTACTCGGCTGAGTTAGGCTGGATCGGTCATCGCTGAGTTGACTCGCCGGTGCAGAAAACTGGACAGAATTTCCTCTGTTTCAGGTGTATTCCCAGGCCAAATTTCAGGCCTATTTCTTCACCTGCTAAGAAGCCTAACATTCATCTAGTTTCAAACATCATTCACTTATTTCAGGCTTCAGCTGCAGTACTAACCTAGTCTTCATACCTCCCACCAGATTCAATTACACAGACCCAACTTCCAATCGAACCCATTTCTCTGTAACACCAGTTCGTAGCAGCAGAACCTTCTTCTATCTTGCAGTTTCTCAAATTTTATCTTCTCTCTAAGTTACAGCTACACCCATTTGATTTTAAGTATTTCAGCAGAACCCATGTTTGGGATCGCCAGTAACAATTCCTCTTCCCTGTATCTCAATCCTCTATGAGATCGACAACAACTTCAATCAATGCAGTAGCAGACTCATCTTCTCCTAGGCCTTCTCGGCTTCATACCCATTCCACCGAAACTTCAACAGAGACTACCATCTTCGATTTAATAGCAAGTTCATCACCATCTTCAATAATTCTCAGAATCAAACAAATCCTTTTCTTCTTCGATTCAGAAACAACCTCGAACCCTAATTTTTGGATCTAATTCATCTTCATCAATTGTCTTCGTGTTGACAGAAACACAGCTCAGATTTATCATCTCCTTATCTCTGTCAAATTCCTCAAACCCTTGTTAGAAACAACATTACTTCTTCTTCCAATTCCTTGACAATCACCATGAACCCATCTTCTATTCGTTCTCAATTCAACACAGATCCCCTTTTCATCTTTCGAGTATCAACGACAACAGTCACCCACAACTCTCGATCTCTCCATGGCTGCGCCTTTCAGGTGTACTGATGATTGAGAAAATGAAGAACGAGAGAATAAACTCTCGGTTTTAGGGTTAGGTGGTTTGGGTTTGGATGGTACACCCCACTGCTGGATACGACCCACTTATTGACAACCCCCTTATTCTCAGCTGGTCTGTGTTTAGTACTCCTCCAAATAGAGCTGCCCCTTAACCTTGACTGGGCTTCAGATAGTGTTCACTCATGAAATGACAATTTTGCCCTTTTCTCTCAAATTGAGTGATTTCTTCTTCTTTTGCTCCATATGTCTCAAAAACGCCTAAAAGCTCAAAATAAACGTAAAATACACAATTCACACGAAAAATAGCAAAGAAAGCATAATCAATAGATAATAAATCTAGGTGTTTATGACCCCTATAAAGTATTCAAAACTAGACTAGGTCCCGAAGTTTTTCTGCATTTGCTGTTTCGTCGTTAAAAAAATATTCTTGTGTGATTTTACTTTACTTTCCGCATTATAATTGCTTAAGTTACAATTACAGTAATTGCACTTGTACATTAATCCAAACACTTGGTTTGATCCCTATAGTTTAAGGTTCGGTTTCGAACTTGTATTATATACCAAAGTGTATACATTGTGGTTTGTTATTTTCTTGACAGTCTTTATCAATTGTAGATCACGCAGGGTATCAGACTTGTAGGTTGATATCGAAAATATTGTGGTGTACTTGGTACCCTCGTCATTTCGCCAATAGCCAACAATATGTGTTGTTGCTTGGGAAATTTCCAAATGATCGGCTTGAAACAAAAATAATTTACGGATAATAAATCATTTTATCTGAGATTAGTAAGGATATATGAACATCCATTGCTTGAATTATATTTTGAGAGTTTAACCAAGAAAAGGTTGAACTCGAATTTTTTTCTTATCAATATTAAATCTACTAAAATCATACGACATGGTATCATAAGATAAAATGGTAAATGTCGTGAGTAAATAGGATGGATCAGTTTTCACGTACCTCTTTGTTGATGAATTTATCGCAAATGCCTTCGTTTTTTTTATCCAATCTTCAATTTTCGAGGGTTATTCAGTGATGTCTGATACTCAACTACCACACTCTAATCCTAGTCCGAGACTTGACTTTAGTAAACTAGAAATCAAGATATGTTTTGTACATATAACATTGACAACAAACTTGAGATAGCAAAACTTGTGAATTCGATGCATTAACAGTCTCCCCATTTGTCAATTTTAGTGATATAACTAAAAATATGTATGAATTTAATAAATAAACCTTTAATCTCAATATCCATCATGCTTAATTTCTTGAATCTTCGACATCTGCTTGAATTCTTCGTACTTCAAGTTCTTCTATGGTTGTGCATATGATCGTGTCAGCACTTTTATTATTGAAGATCTGTAGTGAAAAACAACTTACGGGAATATTAGTTTAGAGCTTTTCTATAATGACAAAGTTTGTATATGTTACATCAGTGAATAGTATTTTTACCTACCTCAAAGTCCGATTGTACCAAAACTTTGAAGTAATATTATGGTGACATGTTCCCCTCTAGTCCTTACTCGACTCTTTTGCATAATAGTTAAAACCTACAACTTGAAATTCACTTCCCCTTACATAGTGCTCCGAAAAGTCATATGTTATTGTAGCGTCCCCTAAGCTAGCAGCTGACTAATCCAAGAGATTAGCTAAATAAAGAGGCACTAAGAATCTAAAACATATACTTAAGCATTCAATTAAGAAATCTGGTACAAAAACTTAACCCAAAACTAGCCCCGCTCAGAAATATATTTATACAAGGATTCTTCTCAAATGATACATATACAATAGTCATTTGGTTTACAAATAAAATATACAACACAATAAACATAGCAGAAGTTAACCGATAGGTCCGAAATTGCGGACTAATCATAGTCGATGAAAATAAAAACCATATCATCATTATATAGCAAGTCAAAAAGACTATTGATGAGGTTCTTGACACTTGGATAGCAGTATGTGTGAAACGTTGCCCCTGTCTCCGTCGCCTAAGCAAGCGTGGAATGCAGGATCCAAGGCAACTATCATATACTTGCTGAAAAGGAAACATGCATTTAGAGTATCTAATCATGTGGTCGAGTTAAATGGGTGCTTCTCTCAACTATTGTGCTATAAATAAGAATCCTTTGACGACATTCATACAAGTATTGTGGGTAACATCTTTCACTTTAGTCAACATTTGCACACTTCACTTTTCTATTTCCATTATCTTATCTATCCATGTGATTTCAGTATGCGAGTGTCGTGACCAACGTTGCAACAAGTACGATGACTATCTTAGTAAAGTTTTGCAATCAGGTTGAATGTCACACGCAAGTAATTGCTTATGAGTGATGATTGGAATGTATGTGGGATGTTTGCAGCTAAAGAACTTATGCAAGCTAATTATTTGGCTTTCTACTTTGTGTCTATCCTTAGCAGTTCTTCCAAGGCAAGAGATTGGATTAGGTTTTGTGGTTATACCTCTTGTAAACCCTCACGAGACTATAACTCGTCCACTAGGGACACATAGGGATTTAAAGGCCTGTTATTCATGCTAAGAGTAACCGTATCCTCACGACATGGAGTTGTTGTATTTAGGATTAGTTTTATTTAGTTTTCTCATGGACTAGCAAAATATAAGTGTGGGGG
The DNA here is from genome assembly GCF_003573695.1 of Papaver somniferum. Classification (NCBI taxonomy): domain Eukaryota; kingdom Viridiplantae; phylum Streptophyta; class Magnoliopsida; order Ranunculales; family Papaveraceae; genus Papaver; species Papaver somniferum. Next base: position 121,629,616 of record NC_039366.1, read on the forward strand.
GAATTTGATAAGTGCATAATTCATATGATTTTAGTGTCCATTCCATACTTGTTTTAGCTATTATTCTTGCATCTATTCGTATTATTACTCTTGTTTTCTCTTATTTGCCTCCAATAGGTGAATCATCCAAAAAGGAGCTACAAATTTCTGAAAAAACTAGGAAGAGAAGTATTCGAAGCATCCAAGTGCCCAAGTCCAAGAGAAGTGAAAGAAATGCGACGAAAAGGAGCAAAACGCTCAAAATCAAGAGAAGGGCCAAAGAACGAGATTAACTCATTCAAATAAAGGATTTATCATCACCATATTTAAGAGAATTTAAAGATAAAAATAATGCAAAAAAATGAGGTCATTCCGAGTTCGGACGAAGAAGTTGCGGCCAAAACGAGTTTTTGTTGAATACCGAAGACATTAGGGTACGCGTACGGGTACGCATACCCTAGTTCCGAAAATTTATGATGGAATTTGAGGTACGCGTACCTAGAAAGTAGTAAAACGTGTATAAACTCCTTGGAAGGCCTAAGGGCACGTTTGGGAACGTTATTTCGTTATTTTTGGGTCGGGTTCTTGAACCGAACTAAATACGTGAAGGCCTAGCAATGTAAACCTATAAAAATAGGTATTAGGCCTTTCACATATCATCGAATCTCATATCACAAGGTCTACACCAAAAAACCTAGGGTTTACCCCTTTAGGGGGAAACCACCATTATTCATCTTCTTTGTAATATGAGTAGCTTAATCCTTTATTGCTTAAGGATGAATTCAATGTTCTAAGCGTGAAGCTTTATTAATAATACAAATCTATTGAGGGTTTTTATCATCATCATTTGTCTTTACTATATTTAGGGTTTATGACTGATTCTTAGATTGATTTGGAGTGCACGCTATATTGATCTGTTGATCGTTCTATTGCTAGTGGAATTCAAGAGATAAGTAATCGTCGATTAACTCTCTATACAAGTAGAAATCACGAGACCTTACAGAGGGATTATGTGGAGGAACCGTGTGTGAAGAAAACACCAGCAAGTAAACCTTAAGATAAGAGTTAACTACTAGGATTAACCTAATTCACAAAGCCTGAAGCATTCGATTGGATTACACCTTGACTGAGCTACTACTTGGTGGTTCAGTTGAATAGAATCTGATATTGGAGAGCTTCCGTATCCGTGGTATAAGGAGTTTTGGGGATAGCACTGAGCTAGCTGCTATTCTACGGTTGGTGATGAATGGTTCTTACGAACGATAGATAAGTATATTAATCCAGCTATCGCTTGGTAACGGCTAAGGATTCCTTAATCATCTCTTTTCTTTATTATCGTCTTTCTATTTGTCTTACAACCAAACCCCCTTTGTTATTTACTTTATCTTGCTGATCAAACAACCTATCAATTACACAGCTCTTTGTGGGAACAATCTCTTACTACCGCTATATTACCAGTTAATTAGTGGGAAATATATTTATTAATTTGTTGAGCCTATGACAGCCCATCAAGCGTATCTCTCACCCTTGGAAGGTGAACGTCATCGAGTGTGATACCGTCTGTAGTAATTCGACCCTCTGTTGATATTATCCGCACTTAGCCACTATCGTTATAGGGTTTTCAACGGGCACTGCTGCGGTCATCCAACAACAACTTCCCATGAGATCACCCATCGATGGATTACTCCTTCCTGATCACGCTTAACTGCAGATTATTTTGCCAACTCTGGAGCCAATTATTCTAAAAAGGACTCGGTATAATGTAGATGTTTCCTGCCTCTCGTGAGTCCAGTACCTGGCATAACCGCCAGCATACTCTCTCACCCGAGCACAAGCGACCCATCCTTAATTGTACCCCAACTTTCACTGATATTGTACATATTTTTTCACTGGGTTATCCAATAGTGTGGGATTTTTCAACGGACAGCGCTGCGGTTATCCAACAATAGCTTCTCGAGATGTCACCCATCCAGTGACTACTCTCGACCGAGCACGCTTAACTGAGAAGATTTATTCACAACTTAATCAAGTGTAACGCATCATACCTCGATGTTAGGAAAGGACAAACCATTATCTATGTTCCATTCAGCAAACACTACCTACCAAATCGGGGTATTGCGTCATTTTTACCTTTTTCGCAGTAATCAGTCTTTATCCCAAAACACATGTACTTACTGATCAAAATTTTTAAAAGAAATACAAGAGATAATGAATATATCGCATATTAGGAATGTGTATTTTTCAATGATGTTGTAGAAAAAAGTTCATTCAAGACTTGTGAAGAAATAGATTTTTAAATTAGATTTCTAGGCTAAACAAAGATAAACTCAAATAGAATGATATATTATAGAGGAGACTGGGGCTATGGATTCCACTATTTACCAACATCAAAGTGATTTAAATTCTCTAATTATAACCATGCAAATCATGCATTCAAATTGATTCTAGATATTGAAAAAGTTGATTTTTAGAAATAACAATTGTAGATCGAAAGTATGGGACATCAAAACCTTAGGCTAGCATGCTCCATCATTTGAAATGACAATTGTTTAACAAAAACTATTTTATCAATTTATTTATCAAGGCAAATAATCATATAATAATTGCATAAATTAAATAAAATAGAGAATACCACTTTTCATTGGCGAAATAGCTTCCTCCGTCTCCCCAGAGGATGGGTTTAGCTCATCATGTTGGAAACACGCTCAAAATTCATTTTTATTGCTCAAAGGATGTTCACAATAATGAAAATGGGAGAAAATAATTAAAACCGGGTTTGTAACAATTATATTTGTTACAAACCGAACTGTTACAGAGAACGATACAGGTAAAATGTCACTGTTACTGTAGCTATACGACCCAACATGGTTAGTCGTTGTCACTGTAGCCTGAACGACTGTCTTCGGTAGTATTATGTTCTTCGTATGTTCTTTTTTTGTTCTCTGGTTCGATTTTTCTCTTCTGTTGTTACTCTAAACTTCTCCCAAACTCTACGTCACCCTTCTAATCAAATCCAGCACCTTATATATCACACCAGACCCATAATCCTACGTAATCACTCCCTAAATCTTCACCATAACGCTGCCAATAAAGAAAATTATTTTCTTTCCTTTCTTTTCTCTGCAGCTGCAAATCACGGGATTCAATTCCTTTTTTAAGTCCTTCACGCTTTAACTATTATTCCCAACTCAGCATACTTGTGCAGTACACGTCCTAGACTGAGTAATACCTGTTGTAATTCGTGAAAATCACAAAATATTCCGTGAATAACTCGCACACCCTGTCAACTTCGAATCCACGTACACATCCCAATTTGACCGATTCTAAGAGCAACTGCAGTGGACGACTAAACCCAAATTTGGTGTCGAGTGGGCTGGCGTAGTGGGACGGACCATCGATCAAAATTTGATCAAAGAGTAAAACTTGGACCAAATTTGATCGGCGATTAAGACCAAATCCAAATATAGTCGGGCGTTTATATAATGTCCGCCTACCCGACGGGCGTTGGTATAATGTCCGCCTGTAGTCGCGCGTTCGTGAAGTTAACGCCTGATGCAGGGCGTTGGTATAATGTCCGCCTGGATGGGGCGTTGGTATAATGTCCGCCTGAATGGGGCGTTGGTATAATCAACGCCTGGCATGGGGCGTTGGTATAATGTCCGCCTGGATGGGGCATACGTAAAGTTAACGCCGGACACCCAGGCGTTGGTATAGTCATGATCCCAATTTTGAAAAGTTTTGAAAACTTTCCTTGGGGCGTTGTCTTTATCAACGCCCCATTTTTTTTATTTTTTATTTTTTTATTTTTGAACCCCGGCGAACGTATAATCTCCGTCCCACACACCAGGCGTTGCTATAGTTCACGCCCCATACAGGCGTTATCTTTATCAACGCCCCATACCAGGCGTTATCTTTATCAACGCCTCATGCCAGGCGTAATCTTTATCTACGCTGGACGATGAAGCGGACTTTATATCAACGCGCGACCAAATTTACTCGTCACCCGCTACGCCACAGGACGGACTAAACCCAAATTTGATCTTTTTTTTTAGTCTTTGGTCTTTAGTTATGCTCGCACCACTGTGGACGCTCTAAGGCGACTATTAATCATGTTTAATCAAAACAGGATATTCCCAATCATTTCCAGCAATTAAATCTCTCCTAAATTCTTCCAAAAATCAACACTGCAAATCTCGGGTTTTCAAAAACAAGTTTCCCGCCAAAAACAATTCAAAACGAAGAAGAAAAGGCTGCCCCTTATCCAGTCTGTGGAGTGCGAATAGCAGGTGTCCAACTGAGGTGCCCCTTATCCAAAGTAGGGGTCCGTTTAGCAAACGTCCTCCGGGATGCTCCGAGTAATTTTTCGAGCCGATTTTTCCAAAAATGTTTATTTCCCAAAATTACCTACAAACACACAAAACATCATAATAAGCACAAATTTGAGTACCAACAATACAGAAAATTGAGGACAAACTTAGACACAAAAATGTGTCTATCAGAATGCTGGAGCAAGCTCATTATCACATTTAGAGATTTATTTACTCTGTATCGATGGTCTATTTAGTTACATTTAAATTTGTGATAATGATCGGCTCTAGTATTTCACTATATTTGGAAAGGTGAGGACAATTCCTATGGGCACTGGAAAATTTTCCAAATTTTCTAGCCAGGTAGATGGGAATATGCTTGTCAACTATAGGAAAAGGAGTTTCATAGTCGAGCATGTACGCTAACGGCTATTTTTATAGTTGTTGAACAACATCTATGACGCCCCATTGCCGTACATATATCCAACTTCACCCTCAACCAACTCACACTTTTTTACACCCATCAGACACAAATTTCACAATTATCTAGGGGTGTAAATAATACCCGAAAATATTCGGCCTGCCTGTATCCGCCCGAGTCCGCCTGTACCCGAAATAGCCCAAAATCTGTTATGGCCCGTCATGGACCACCCGTCCTGGCCTGGATTAATTTATTGGGCGGTCTCGGGCTTTGCGATTAATTATGATGCCCGGCCTGATACCCGGCCTGGTGCCCGTCCTGAAAGCCTTCTATGTGCCATTAATCATTTAATATCCTCTTAAAAAGACTTAAAAGTTACAATTTTATAATTGTCAATTTTGTGTCAAGAAAAATAAAATATATAATTGTTTTTTTACTTATAATTAACCTTTTCAAAACATTAATGGTAATATATTTTCTTATTAGAAAGTTTATTGTACTCTAATTAATTATTTATTATAGGCTAAAATTAAAAATTTGTCAGTGTAATTTAAATATAAAATAATACTATCACTTACGATATGCGATGTCGGAAAGGAAAGGATATTGTATTTAATACCGTTCATTTGAAAATTTAAACTTAAAAAAAAAAAAATTCAAAATAGTGGCCTGTCCGACCCGATCTGGCATGCCCGTATAAAAAACGGGCTTTGGGCGGTCTTTGGGTAGCAAATTATCTACTTGTGCCCGGCCTGTCCGGCCTGAATTTGTTTACGGGCTCACAAATATTAAGCCTGGTCTGCCCGGCCTGTCTTAGTTTTTGGGTCGGACGGCCCGGCCTGCCCGAATTTACACCCCTACAATTATCTACCTTTTAAAATAAATACCTCTTTTTTTCCATCTCATAATTAACTATTCAATCTTTTGATGAAAGAAAAAAAAACAAATGAACATCAATTGTTTTAATAAAAAACAACGAATGTATATTCATTTATTGCAACTGGATTAGTTAAAATTGCTTTTCAATTCCAATTTCCAATCGAGTACTCGTTATTCGCTAGTTTGTAGAAGCAATCTTCAATTCCTTAGTGATTCCGAATTTTTGCAAGTTCCAAGTCCAATTTTCCCTAATTTTGATTCATACGTCTATTTTTTTTCTACTTTTGATATTAGTCGTGATATATATATATATGATCTGAGGGACTCTGAGTTTCCAATAAGTATATCAGAGTATTAATCCAAATTTTGGCGAGTTTCAAGTCTGAACTAATTGTTCCTCACTCTCTAACCGAGTATGATCCAAGGATCAAATTAAAATAATTTGATTGAAACGGCTAGATGATGAGTCGGATGAGGATGCAAACTGATAACTGTTATGATGCAATTATATTCAAGATAGATATCAAGAGATTTAAAGACAAAATAACTATCTATAAGAAGATGGCGTTCGGAGGGTGGAAATTTCACCACTAGAAGTTGATGATGTACGATTATATTGTACTTAATTTTGTGTACTCTTATAGAAATTTCCAGAATTAATTTTGCATTCCCAGGCACTTGGTGATGAAGATTATTGATCAGCTTTGTCGGGTACAATATGATGCAAAAAACTTTAGAAGTCATACTCCAACACAAATTAAAGGTTACTGCAGCACGAAGGATTCTGGGTTACGAGTGTCTAACGGATTCCACCGATAGTACATTCATATGGGCATAAAAGTATACGCTTTTATTTCGAGAATCAATAACTAATCATTTGGTCCAACGTTTTCACGAAAACCAACACACACAGATGCTGGATAAATACCACTAAAAAATGACGATAGGGGTTTTCGAGGCATGCCAGGTAGTTTTGATTGTATGCATTGGGTGTGGCAATCCTGTTTTACCTTTTGGGTAGATCAATACCAATACCAACTATTATGCTGGAAGTTGCTGCTACTAATGATAGTTGGATATGACATGTTTTTCTTTCTTGTCTTCCATATTCAAATATTTACATAACTCGTCTTTGTTTGAAGACCTAAAGTGTGGAATTTTCCTGAAGTAAATATCACAATCAACAGAAATAACTATATTCATGAGTATTATTACTGACAAAATCTATCCAAAATGGTCAATGTATAAGCGTACACTCCCATGTCCCCTCTTTTCAATGGCGAAATGGGTCATCCAGTGAAACATATTTTAACATGAACATATGGATTTGAAGAATGATGTTAAACGGGCATTGCGAATTTTAAATAGAAAGTTAATAATCGTTTGTGAAGAATAACGTGGTTTTGTTCCTCGTGAGATGCATAAAATTATTCTCACATGCATAATTTCACATAACATGGTAATTCAGAAATCCCCGCGTAATAGTGTTTGGATTAGTTATTTGGGTCAATATGTAATGACCCGTCCCTCGTGTAGTTGCAGGAAATCCTACACTACACCCCTCATATGATTTTATTAACATTAAACTCATTTTAGATTAACAATCTTAATTTTATTGATGAATCTTTGAACAATCTTACAAGAAAAGATAAAGGAATCAAGAATAACCACTGCTCTAGATTTTCTCTCTCCAATTTACTTGTTTCTCACAAAGAAAAAGATCTCTCCCTTTCCTTTACAATTGAACGACTATTTATAGGGAAGTACATAGTGGATGACAGCTAATCTGTCATTTATTTTCGGATATGGCTTGAGACATTCTCGCAACCTTACAAATGTTGATATCACAAACTCTCTAATTTTCGAAGGACCATCACATTTTTCTCATGATTTTAGCTGACGTCGTTTATTATGTCATTTCTGAAATTGTTCTGCGACACTGTTGTGTTGTATTGTTGATAATTTCGCTGAGGCATTATTGTTGCGAGATTCTGATCCTACATCTTGCCTCTTCTCGTATCTTCTCTGTGAAGTAGAGAAAGATGTGAGAAATGCCGCAACTGTTCATTTCTTCATATTCTGCATTTATCACACGTATCCTTTCTTCCATCTATTTCTTGACACGTCTTCTGTAACCGCTGCTTTTTAACCGCTCACGTCTTTTCGTATTAATGGTGTTTATTTCTTCGAGTAGAAAATACTCTATATATATATATTCTTCTTACTATTCTTTCCATTTTCTTTTTACTTTCTCTTCTCTTTTTATTCTCTCATCTCTGCAACTCTATTATTCTTCCGTAAATTCTGCCATTGCAACTTCTCTTCTTTCTTCTTCTTTTACTCTTTTTATTTTCTTCTTCATCTCCATATTGTTCCCTCTGAAGATCTTCAGTGTTTGTAACTTTCTTAATTTTTACGAATTAATCTTCCTGCTGGTGTTTTCCATGGATTCGTCGAGGTTAGTTTTCTTTTTTCTTTCTTATGGGTTTTGCTGAAATTGATCTTATTTACTGCTTTATTTAATGATGTTGCTTATGTGATTTCCATACTGTTGTTATTTCAGCAAATACGCCTCCAACACCAAATTTACGGTTCAGAACCCTAATATTCCCAAACCGCAGCATAAGATTGTTGTACACAAAAGAAAGTCTGTGAATCAGAAGGTAGTAAGAAACATTATTCTTTTCTAATAACAATATTGTTGCCTCCGTTTCTTATCTGGATTGTAATTCGCAAGGTGATAAGGATGTCAATAAACCTCTCAAGAAATCTCGCCACCTTAAAACAATTGAAACCTCTGTTCCATTCCACTTACTTATCTCTTCTAAATCTCCTGCGACATCTTCGCAAGTTAAACCATTATCTCCAATTCGCGAAAAGGCTGCCTCAGATTTCCTTTCTTCAACTGACCTTTCAATGATTGAAAACCCCCATTGATCATTCTGTGAATGAAACTTCTTCTCCTCCTGTTGATAATGTTTCTCAACCTTCTATCATTTCCAGTTCTCTATCTGAGCCTCTTCCCTTTTCGAAATAAATCGTGGAGGGAATAGACATTGCTTTCAAAGTCTTGTCTGAAGTCCTGGATGATGGAAAGAAGTCTCCCATTGATCCTGTCAAGTCTGGTATTTGCGAAATTCTAAGTATTTTGGTTCTGACAGAGCTGCTTCGCAAACAGCTTTGGAAAAAGAGTGTAATGCTCTTCGTCTCGAAAATCAAAAGCTTCAGAATGTTTGCTGGATCGCGACAACCTTCGCAAGAAGAATGATGAACTGAGAGGTATGATTTCCTTATCTGTGTCAATTTGCCTTTCTAATGATTTTATCCTTCCCATATTTAATTATCCTTGAAATCCCTTTCGCATGTTAAGCCTTAAACCAGAAACGAATAATGGAGAGATATCAATTTGAATCTGCTGTTGAAGAAGCCCGTGTGATAAAAGATTTTGATGGATCTATGGATCAATATAACCAATTAGATAACCTCTATTCATACTCGTTGATCATATAAATAATCTTACCAATGAAAATACCCAATTAGTTCAGAGGCAAGATTTATTAAGTAATGAATATCTCGCTTATTCTTTAAACTAAAGCTATTTGGGATGGAATCTTTATCAGATGAGAATAAAACTTATCTCAAGAGAAGCGAATTTGTTTAAATAAGATGGCGATATCTTCGCAACAACTTGGCATCCTTCAGAAAGTATGTGATGACCAAGAGCAATCTCTTCGCTCTTTGAAAATGAACTTAAAGAAGTAACAGTCATCTATCGCTGAAAGAGATACACTCATTCAAGGTAGAATAGCTTTAAGTGTAAAGGCGAATCAACTTAAAGAACAATATTCCAAATTAGAAGAATCTTATTCTTCTCTTGCGAAGAAAAATGCCTTTCTTATTTCTAAAGAGAAAAATCTTCAGTCTCGACTTAAAGGTTTAGTTGGAGATAAATTTGATGATGCGATGGACCGTTGGGAGAATAGTTGTCTGAACCTTGATTCAACCTTATTTCGCAAAAGGAAGGTAGTCATAACTGACTAATTATCTTCTGTCATATCTTTTTGAGTTTTATGAAATTTTGTTTCTACCTTTCGCAGAGTCTGAGAAAAAAATCTTCATTCCTCCATTTCTGTTTTGGAGGCTAAATATGCCAAAATTCGCAAAGAAAATGCATTACTCGTCTCTGTCCTTACTGGTTCTCGCGACCGAGCAGAAAGAAACTTGATTATCTTGCTTACTTTAAGGATATTCAAGATAGGAATCATCAGAGAGCACTTCTTCGTCAAGTTCATCTCCGGGCTGAAGTCCTTGTAAATGATATTTTATTGTCTAAATCTCTTCCTCCTACATCAATCGAACCTTTGGAAGTAGATGATGATGAAGTTCCTCGTCCTGCTGACAGTGATTATGATTATGAAAGTGGTGCAGAGGATAGTCTTTTGGAAGATGGAAGAGATTCCTTCTAAGGAAGCAACTGCTGGTGTTAATCAATGAAAATGAAAAAGAAATCTCTTCTGAAGAAGTAATTGCTGGCGATAATCAAGGTGGTGAAGATCAGAATCGAAATGAAGGAGAGGTTGGCGATAATGAGAACATTGGCGAAGAACGTCTATTATCTCCTTCTACTGGAATTAATACTGAAGCATGAGCTTCTTATCTAGTTCTATCTTCTTGAATTCTCTCATCTTTATTATTTTTGCGAAATATTCTTCAACCAACTTTGGAATCAATTTTCCCTTTTAGTATTTTGCTGGTGAGAAAGATAATGCCTCTTGTTTATTGATTCCCATACTTGCCTCTCATTATCTTTCTTGCGAAAATGATCTGTTATGAATACTTATAAATATTTTGTTTTGTCATGTGGTCTTATTTTCCTTCCTAATTAAAGGTCTTATTATGCCACCTCTTGTCATTGCGACAAAATCGCAGGACGTCTTGCACTTTCATGCAAAACCCATTGATCTTGCCTTAACTTTTTCTTTTGTATTATGGCCTCTTCAGGAATGTTGCGACAATATGACAGGCCTAAATATTCTTGCGAAAATAAAGCCCCATGACATTGTCGTCTTGCGACGAAATCGCAGGACGTCTTCGCACTTTCATGCGAAAACCCATTGATCTCGTCTTATCTTTTTCATTTGTATTATTTCCTCTTCAGGATTGTTGCACAAATATGACAAGCCTTAATATCCTTGCGAGTAAAAAGCCTCATGACATTTGCGTCTTAAGACACTTATCAGCTCCTTAATGGAGGGTGCCGCCCTTATCTCCCCCCTGCTTGCCCCTTCAAGGAGGCGTACTTTTACCATACAAAGTTAGCTCCTCCCATCCAGTCTTAACAACAACCAGTTGTTTTGCGCAACCTCTTATCCCTTTTACCTATAGGGATTATGGTTACGAGACTGCACCCTAATTGGGGTTTTCTTTGGGCCGAGTGAAGTATAAGCCAAGACTTGTCAAGAATGGCAAGGTATGCTTCAAACGCCCCTGGCACTCTTGACTCAACCGTGTACCTTGGCGCCTTGATCAGATTCTGTACTCCTTGGGAGAGTCCTTATTACCTTAGTCGCCCAACCTAAGTCATATGCTTAAGCTGAGAATCCAAGGTGCCTCTCCCGGATGGGCTTTATTGACCCCAAAAATATCCATGACTCAGGTTCCGGTGACGGTGTAGCCTTTCCCTGAGCCATGCAAAAGGTACCCCCTTATATGACGTACTTTAGGTCTTACATTTGCCTCTTGCGAAATTTTATTCGCGAACTAGGGTGTACGCCATAAAGGTTCGCCCTTTTATTTTATGTCATTGTTCTATGATTATCTCTGCGAAAGTTTCGCACATCATAATCTTGTTTTGATATGAATAATCTCGCAATTATTCTTTCAGAATCCATAACTTCTCAAAGCTTCTTACGGATAATATCTTTTTAAGTACAATCTGTTCCATGGTCTGTCAAGTCTATGACCAACATCTCTACCTTCTGGATCCATTAATTTATAAGCTCCTGTTCCAACTATCTCCTTAATGATGTAAGGTCCATCCCATTTTTTCGCTAATTTTCCACCATTTTCTCGCTGATATATTGGTGTCTCTCGCAGAACTAAATCTCCTGGTTGGAATTCGCGTACCTTGACACATTTATTATATTCTCGGGCTAATCTTCGTTGGTAATTCTCCATATGTTGTAAAGCTCTTTCTCTTTTTTCTTCTAATTCATCAAGTTTGTTTAAGATCAAACCCGCACTAAGATTTTTCTCTCTTTGTTGTCGGAATAACAACTTCTGTTGGTAACACCGCTTCAACTCCGTATGTTAAACAAAAAGGTGACATTCCAGTAGCTTCTCTTCTAGTTGTATTATAATCCCATACTGCATTATGTACTTGTTCGCACCATGGATGTCCTTCCAATTTCTTCTTTAATATATCTACAATTATTTTGTTTGTTGCCTCTACCTTCCCATTAGCTTGTGGATACAAAGGAGTAGACTTTCCACATTTTATCTTGAATGCATTAAGTAACATTTCTATGTTCTGTCCTTCAAACTGTTTCCCATTATCAGATACCAACTGCGCAGGAATTCTGAATCTGCAAATGATATTTTCGAATATGAATGTAAAGATATCTTTGTCGCGAATATGTTGTACTGCCTTCACTTCTGTCCATTTTGTGAAATAATCTGTTGCGACTATTAAGTATCTTCTTTGTTCAGAACCTGGTAAAAATGGCCCCACAATATCTAAGCCCCACTTTCCAAAAGGCCACACACTGGTTGAAGATGACAATGGTGCTCCAGGTGCATGTATTTTCTTTCCATGTCGCTGACAATATTCGCAGCGTCTTGATATTTGTTTTGCATCTTCGTGCATGTATGGCCAGTAATAGCCTTGCATTTTTGCTCTATGTGCCAAAGATCTTCCCCCGCTATGATTGCCAGCATCCCCACTATGTAACATTTTTAGCACCTTTTCTCCTTCTTCTCGTGTCAAACATCTGAGTGATGGTCCATTAAATGATTTTCGGTATAGCAGCCCATCTCTTAATTCATAATTTGTTGCGCGGCTTTTTAACTTGTGTGCTTCCAATCTATTTCTTGGTGTTTCTCCTTTCGCCAAATATGCATGAAGTTATGTTCTCCAATCTGCGATATTGTTCGTTTGTTCTTCTTCTTCACCGTCTATTATCATCACGTTCACTTCTTCTTCTTCTTTATTGATTTATGGTGACAGAAGTGTTTGTATTTTTATGCATCTCGCAGTTGGATCTGTCATCATGCTTGAGATGAAAGCAAAAGCGTCTGCGAGTCTGTAATCCTTCCATGAAATGTGCTTCCACTTTATTTTTGGGATTTTCGCTGACAATTCTTCAACGAGCTTCTTGTATTTCTTCAAGGATGGTTCATTTGTAGTGTACTCTCCCTTTATTTGGCGAATAACTAGCTGCGAATCACTAGTGATCCTGGCATTTTCTAGTTTCATTTCTATTGCGAATTTTAAGGCATGTATCACAACTTCATATTCCGTTTCATTATTAGTGGATGCGAATTCCAATCTGAATGAAAAAGCCATCTTCACTCCTTCTGGCGAAATTAAAACAATTCCAACTCCATTTCCTTCTCCATTTGATGATCCGTCTACCAATATCTCCCATCTATTTGGTTCTGTTAATAAGTCTTTTGGATCTCCATGTTCTTCTTCTATATCCATCATTTCTTCTACCGCTTCATCTTCTTCTAAAGTAAATTCTGCCAAGAAATCTGCAACAACTTGTGATTTTGGTGAAGACAAAATTTCGTATTTAATATTAAAGTGGCCTACTTGTGCATTCCATCTCTCCACTCTTCCTGATCTTTTTGAATTCTTCATCACTGATTCAATTGGTACTTTTGTTAATACCTTTATCTTGTGCGCTTGAAAATATATGCGGAGCTTAAATGATGCATAAACTAATGCTAAGATTAGCTTCTCAATCTTTGAGTAATTCTTCTCGGCAGTATTAAAAGTTTTTCTAATGTAATAGATGGGCTTTTCCACTCCTGCGTCTATTCGCAATAACACGGCACTTAATGCATGCGACGTCGTGGCAAGATAGATTAATAATTCTTCTCCTGATTCTGTTTTTTGTAAAATAGTTGTATTCATAAGATGCTCTTTGATCCCTTGAAAAGATTTTTCGCATTTATCAGTCCATTTGAATTTCGCACCCTTCTTGAGTATATCGAAAAAATATTTGCATTTGTCTGATGATCGCGAAATGAATCTCCCCAGAGAAGCTAAAAGTCCATTCAAATTATGTACATCTTTTATTGTTGCTGGTGTTGGCATGTCACGAACTGCTTGCAATTTTTCTGGATCAACCTGTATTCCCTCCTTTGATACAATGTAGCCTGAAAATTTTCCCGATGCAACTCCAATAGTACACTTCTCAGGATTCAGTTTAATGTTATACTGCCGCATTTGTTCAAAAATCTCCCTCAGGTCCTGTACATGGTCTTTGGCATCTTTACTATTTACTAACATGTCGTCCACATATACTTCTAATGTTTTGTGTATCCATTTCGCGAACACCTTCTCTACCATTCTTTGGTATGTCGCTCCCGCATTTCGCAAACCAAATGGCATTTTCGTGTAACAATATAAACCTCTAGGGACGAAGAAAGCAGTATGCTCTTGATCTTCTTCAGCGAGAGGGATCTGGTTATATCTTTTGCACCCATCTAAAGATGATACCCTATCATTTCCCGCTGCGGATTCCACCATTTGAGGAATATCTGGTAACGGAAAGCTATCTTTAGGGCAAGCTTTGTTTAAATCAGTGAAATCTATGCAAATCCTTATTCCTTTGTTTTTCTTTGGAACAATGACCATATTCGCTATCCACTCTGGGTATTTAGATTCTCTTATGATTCCTGCATCAAGAATTTTCTGTAGTTCTTCTTCTATTTGGGAATGGTAAGTTGTTGCGATTTTTATTATTCTTTGTTTAAATGGTCTCACATTCTTGTTAATCTCCAACTTGTGACATGCAATTGATGGATGTATTCCTGGTATCTCATCCATGCTCCCTGCGAAAACGTCTTTATATTCTCGCAAAAGGTTAACAATTCTTTCTTCTTCTTCTACATCCATCTTGGTTCCAATTCTCAATATTAGAGGTTCTTCTATAGTCCCAACGTTTACTTCTTTTGTTGGTTCTGCGGCAGTGTAACTGGACTTGGGTTCTCCCATTGGTGTTGGTTCTTTTATTGTTTTCACAGGTCCTTCTCCTTCTTCCGAAATTTCGCTGGGTATTCCCCTGCCTTTTTTTTCCCTTATCATGTATACTCTAAATTCTTCTTCTTTCTTTGCCTCCTTTGCCAACTTTCTGCGAAATTGTTTCCTTTTTGCTTGTCCTTCATAATTCTTTACTTCAATTTGATGACATAATTTCGCATTGTCAACATCTCCTCTGATTTCACCTATTCCATTTGGTGTGGGGAATTTAATACATTGATGAAACGTTGATACTACAGCTTTTATCGCATGTATCAGTGGTTTTCCTAGCAATATATTATATGGCGATTCCATATCCACCACGCATAGTGTCACGTGTGTTTCGATCTCTCATAGTGGAATTCGTACCATTATTTCTCCTTTAGGTTTTGTTATGGATTTTCCAAAGCCATGTGAACTTGACATTTCTTCATCTTTAAATCCCATTCCCCTGAACACATGATAAAATATTATATCCACTGAACTTCTTGTATCGACTAAAGTTCTGTTCAATATCCATTCTTCCGTGGATTTTGTTGTTGTCCCCTTCTCTTTTCGCGTAATAGGCACTGTAATAACCAATGGACATGTGTGGTTCAAATTTTCTTTTGGTATTTCTTCCGCCATGAATGTGGTTTTTTGCTTTTCCCAATCTTTCAAGGGTGATGTCTTTTCTACCGCCATAACCTTCTTTTCTTCAACATTTCGTTTATGTATTCTTCCTTTGATGTTTTCATGGAATTCATTAACCATTGTTTTTGTTATCATATTACACTCCAATCTTTTGTCATCTTCATTGACTCTAATCATTTTTCTTTTAACTGGTTCACTGATTTGTTTAATCACTTTCTTGATTTGAACAATCTCAACAACAATCTTCAACTTTCGATCTTCAGCCTCCCTGTTTCTAGCGCCATTATGTAGTTGCAGGAAATCCTACACTACGCCCCTCATATGATTTTATTAACATTCAACTCATTTTAGATTAAAAATCTTAATTTTATTGATGAATCTTTGAACAATCTTACAAGAAAAGATAAAGGAATCAAGAATAACCACTGCTCTAGATTTTCTCTCTCCAATTTACTTGCTTCTCACTCAGAAAAACATCTCTCATTTCCTTTACAATTGAACGACTATTTATAGGGAAGTACATAGTGGATGACAGTTAATCTGTCCTTTATTTTCGGATATGGCTTGCGACATTCTCGCAACCTTACAAATGTTAATCTTGCAAACTCTCTAATTTTCGCAGGACCATCACATTTTTCTCATGATTTTAGCTGACGTCGTTTATTATGTCATTTCTGAAATTGTTCTGCGACACTGTTGTGTTGTGTTGTTGATAATTTCGCTGAGGCATTATTGCTGCGAGATTCTGATCCTACATCTCCACCGATATTGTCCCCACTTAGCCACTGCGTTTATCTGCCGGTGTGGGGTTTTCAACGTGCAGTGGTCCCCACTTAGCCACTGCGGTTATCCGACAGTGTGGGGTTTTCAACGGGCACCGCTGCTGTAATCCAGCAGAAACTTCCCGGATGGTCACCCATTCCTGGATTACTCCTGTTTTCTGCCAACTCTGGAGCCAAATATGCTGAAATGGCCTCGGTGTAAAGAAAGGACAAACCATTACTTATATTCCATTCAGCCAACTACTGCCGAATATCGGGGTATTACAATACCACCACCTTAAAATTGGAGCCGTCCTCGGCTCCAGAATATATTCGCAAGTCCAGATCTCCGACGTTCCCTGCCCCTCATGAGAAGCACCTGGACCAACCCCGTCCAGCGTACCTTCCCACCCTCGGAAGGTGACCCATCGTCGACTCTGATACCATTTCTAATGACCCGTCTCTCCACCGATATTGTCCCCACTTAGCCACTGCGGTTATGTGGCAGTGTGAGGTTTTCTACGTGCAGTGGTCCGCACTTAGCCACTGTGGTTATCCGGCAGTGTGGGATTTTCAACGGGCACCGCTGCTGTAATCCAGCAGAAACTTCTTGGATGTTCACCCATCACTGGATTACTCTCGCCCGAGCACGCTTAACTGCATAGTTTTCCGCCAACTCTGGAACCAAATATGCTGAAAAGGCCTTGGTGTAAGGAAAGGACAAACCATTACTTACATTCCATTCAACCAACCACTGCCGAATATCGGGGTATTACACAATATTTGAGGCCTCAAGGTCAACCATCAGGAAAGCTACATGCGAGGTTGCGAGAGACTACACGAGTATGACTAATTACATTCAAAACTGAAATTTATAAGGAAAATTGAGAGATGATCTAAAGGCACATCTTTGGGCCGAGTTTCGAAGATCGGGCAGTTCAATAGGATTTTTTGACTATTTTAGTTATCTTTATTTACGTTTTAAATAATGTATTATGAATTTTAAGTAAATAATAAATTATCACTTAATTTGAAACTGACAATTACGTTATAGTTAAATAACTAACTATTACACATTAAAATTGATTATTACATTTTAATTAAAGTAACTAAATACTAATTTTAAGTTCATAGTAAAACTGTTACATTTAAATTAAACTTACTATCTTAAATATTTCAAAATAACTATTATATTTATCGAACTTCATCATCTTAGATCAAATCTTTGCTTAAAAAAAATAAAAAAAAATTGTCTTCACCATCTTTATCATCTTGATCGCTACTGTTAGCAAATTGTTGATTTTGCTGCTCATCTTCCAATTGTTTCTTTAACTTGTTATACTCAATTTCCCATAGATAACGTTGTTGTGGATTCATTTTTCAGTGTTTGCATTTATAATGTTATGCTTGGCCTAAATGTCGGAAAAATCCTTTCGAAAAAGACGATTTTTCTCGGGTGACGTATTCAGGATATTCCGGTCAACTGATCTTTGTTTTTGTTTTAAGCATTGTTTTTTCTTGGATTCGACCATGTTAAAACCATATTGGGATCCTTCTTGGGGTAATTTTCTCTATCGTTTTTCTTCTATTCTTCCTGCACCTTCAAAAATTTTGGTATTAGCAGCATTCAGATACGGATTTGATGGTGAACCGACTTGAAATGACTGAGAATTTGGTGTAAAAGTAGAGTATGGGAAATTTTCTGTAGAAGAAGGGTATGATGAATTTCTGTAGAATGAGTGTATGAGGATCTTTCTGGCATATGTTGGACACCTTCTAGCAACAATGAATTATATTTTTTTCAATTGCTTTAAGATATCGTAACAACTTTAGAATGAGAATGGTTTGTCGTATTTGCAGTGCCAATCCTCTCTACACTTTCGTTCCTATAATTTACAAAAACAAAGTTATTTAAGATCATAACAAACTAAAATTGAAAATTTCAAAAGTTGAATAAAATGTATGATTGTTCTTACCAAATCAACATCGGTTTCACCACTCTTTATGTCTCGTATGGCTTGCACGATCACAACAATATATAAGGCTACTTCTTTGTTGATCGTACGAAAACGTCTTATTAACCCTGCTGGATCGCGATGATTGAGGTTCATTGTTTCTTCTTGAAATTTCTGAAATATGTTCTCCCAAGGGATGCCATCTTTTTGTTGGTAACCATTGATACTTTCTTGTGTAAAATGAACATAATTCTTGCAAATGCATTCATCTTCGTCTATATTGAATTTTGATCTCCGAGATTTGTGGCTACCTTGTGAAGATTGGGAACCAAAATCCATAGGAAAATCAAAAAAACTTTATTTGGGATATGAAAAAAGGTGTGGGCAGTATAGAGCAGGTGAAAAGTTGAAAAACTTTTGAGTAGTGAAATAGAGTTGAGAAGGCATGCGTTGAGATTGAGGAGAAAGGGTAGTATATATAGAGGGGCTATATATTGGGGCTATATATTAAGACTATTATTGGGGCGTCACACTCCAATAGAGGGGATTCACTTGGATTCTTAGTGTCCAAAAAAGTGGTTATGGGATATCCTAACACATATACAAAATGTCTAGATTACCCTTGAACTAAAATAAAAACTTAAAAACCGTAGAAGAAATCACGGTCAGGTTTGGATTAATTCCAACCGTAGAATTTTATTTGCATATAGTTTTACGGCCAGGCTTGGATTAATTCTAACCGTAAAAGTGGTTATGAAGAAATCACGGCCAGGTTTGGTTTAATTCCAACCGTAGAATTTTATTTGCACGTAGTTTTACGTCCAGGTTTGAATAGTTCCAACCGTAAAAGCTCATTTTACGTCCATGTTGGAATGAACTACATCCAGGTTTGGATAGTTCCAACCGTAGAATCTTATTTTACGTCCAGGTTCCTTTTCATTCCAACCGTAAAATATGATTTTACGTCCAGTTTCTTTTTAATTCCAAGCGTAGAAGTGATTTTACGTCCAGGTTTGGATTATTTCTAACCGTAAAAGTTTATTTTACCGCCAGTGTGATTGACTATTTTTTTTCTTCTTCTCTCTAGTTTTTTTCCCACAAAAGTTTTGTCCCAAAATTCACCAAGTATACAACAAAATTCATTAATTTAATTATTATCTAATTATATTAAATTAAAATTAACTAAATAAGGGTTGTTTAGTCATTACAAAATTATTTGAGATAAGATGTTTTTGATATTACTTATGGGTGACCAATTTTTGTCCTATGTGACGCCCCTTTAATGGAATGTGACGCCCCAAAAATAGCCTTCATATAGAAGTGTAAAAGAGAGTAGCTAGTTTTTTAGCCGTTCTGCTATAGTTGGTCGCGGTCAACAGATGATCGAGCGATCATATTTTGTAGGAATTGATGTTTAGTCCCAAAATTATTGGGATTTAGATAGTCTAGTCCTGTCATCACAAGCCTAGTACTAGAGAATCCAAAATTTCCAAATTTCATACGGGTTAGTCATTTCTTGAACGATTCAGTCCAAAACCAATTATCTCGTGGGAAAAAATACCCCGCAGCTAACTGTTCTTCGTAATTCAGTTTCTTTTTTTTTTTTCATTTCATTTCATGGAAATAGCTCCGGGCGAAAAGAAAAATCATAAAATCGGATCTCGTCGTTTCAATGAAATTTTGATCTTCAAACCTAATTATGATAATCGAACAACAATTGACTCATCTTTGAAAAGCCTAAATCGTCGTCATCAGTTCCTTTTCTTGGAGATAAACTCAAAATCAATAAATTGTAACGATTTCTATTCTAGAGGTAATAATCGAATCGACTTCTGTTTTTAACATCACTGCCTAAACCTAAATTCATTTTTTTGTCAAATCAGAATTCCTTTGGCTTAATCGCTGTGGTTTTGTTAGGTTTAGGTAATTGAAAGGATTATTCTCGAATCAAATCATTGGAGGCATTTGATGTCTTAAATGGAATTGAAACTGAGAAAGGTGTATTCTCGAATCAAATCATTGAAAGGATTTGATGTAATTAAGCAAATAAAACCACAATTTAGGTATATGAAATCTTAATTAGATGTTTCTTTCTGGAAATTAATTTAGGGTATATTTCTTAATTAGATGTTGTTTTTCTGGAAAAAATTTTAGGGTATATTTCTTAAATTATGCGTTTATTGTTCAAGTTCCATGGATCTGTATTTTTTTCATTGAGATAATTTGTTTGATTTATTGAGTTCATGAGTCTTAAAAAGAAAGATTTTGTTAAATTAAATATAGTTGGGGTAAAGCAGATAGAATCTTAGGCGGCTGAAGAGAAAATGAGATATTAGTAGTTTATTGTAATCATAGTTTAGCCTGGATGGATTTGGTGATCTTACTTTCTCCAGTAAATACTAATGGAAACATAAATTATGTTAACTTCTACAGGTTGCAGAATTTTGGGTTGGTTAAGCTAGTTGAGCGCGTCGGGAAAAGAGATACCCAAGCATCACGCTTGGTTGGAACACCTGGTTACCTTCCTCCCAAGTAAGTAACAAGCTCCAGCCTTTATTCTATGGATAATAGTCAACCCTTGCAAGAACTAATATGCTTTAGAACCTATTAACAAGATCCTTATAAGAGTTGCTATTCACAAATCTTTCTCTTGCTGTTGAAATTAACTGAATTTCATACAAGTCTGTATTTGAGCTGCAAACTACCTCCAAATATGATGTTTTCGCATTTAGGATAGTTTTAGCATAGCTAATAACAAGACATCATGCTCTCATTCGGAACAACCAGGAACCTAAGAAGATGAAATCACTGATCTCCATGGTAAGACCTCTTTCCGAATCAGATCAAACTGTGCTAGATAAAAGTATATAACCAAATTTTATTGAGCATGAACAGTCACTAGGAGATATAACCACAACTAAATAGCTAAGGGGTGCCGTTCTAAAAAATATTTCTAAGATATAGCGGGAATCTAGGACTTCTAGTAAAAAGATTTAACCTGATTCAAGCTTTTGTTCCATTCAATTTTTCCTTTGTACTATTACCAACAACAACAAATCTTTGGTATTCATTTTGTAGCTCCCATCTTAATTTTTGTGCAACCTGCTTAACAACGCGATCAGGTGCAAGCAGCATTTCGGGAATAAGACTCAAAAGATTACTTTGGAAGCAATTATATAAAGCAATGTTGTTGATCGTTTTCTTTTGGTCGATGTTTATTTGGTAGACCTAACCTAATGCTGACAAGACTATTAAATGTGAAACACCTAATGGTCACCCATAACTAACCTGCTATATTTTTTTCCAAAGTGTTCACATTTCAGTGCATTTGTTTTACTGTAATTCTAATCTGATTGAGTTTGGTCCATTTTAGGTGCACAGATAGTGCTAGGAAAAATTAATTAATAAATAAAATTGAGTCCTATTATAAGCTTGCAAAGCGTAGGTTATCATGAAGCAAGTTTTTTTTTTTTTTTTTACTATTGCAACCTAGTAATTGTGTAGGTTTATCCGTCTTGACTCATTTTCTAAATTGCATTATTCTTATCGAATGTTTTTCTTTAGGAGTTATCCATTTACCATTTATCATACCAAACTGAAACTCCTAGTTAGGAAAATGTCAAAAATTATCAGGTACATCTATTTCACGATTGGATGGTACTGGTAGGTGGTTCCCCCTGGCCTTCCCCCTTCCAGTACGGACCTCTCCGAAGATGAGAAATTGTCTTTCACAGAAGCAATGTGAATTTTTGGGGAAATTGGTGTCAAAAATAATATTTACATGTCTTTGCATTCCAAAAGCTATTCCACCAGATAGGGATAGTGAGGCTAGGGTGATGGGGAAATGACCTTGACAATGTCGACAAACAGTAATTGTATTGGTGATGCACATACTATATTGACATTACATGTGTACATATTGGTACGTGTACATTGTTGTACACATGTGACAGAAATTATATGTGTAAAAGATAGCTCACTCTGGGACTCTTAATCAAGTTTTAGTTATTTTTTAGTTCGTTGGATTTCGAATCAGTGATGCTACGAATCACCGACTGTTGGTTATGATAGAAATGACTTGTGTACATATTAGTACACCTATAATATAAAGTGCACATTATTGTACACATGTGACAAAAATCACAAGATGGTGGACATATCTCGCATAAGCTTATTATGCGTTAATTTCTAGTTATTATTAGGGTTTTTAGATTTAATTTGAATTCCAGTTCATCTCTTTGACTTCTTTTTTTCTGGTGTGAAATTATGATTTAGGGTTTTTTTAAGTGAAAATTTAACTTATGTTTTTGGATTTTTTTCATATGTAAGAATGTTTGCGCTTATGTTTCTCTGCCATGAATGGTTCCTGTCTGGGGTTGGAATCTTTGGCTGGTACATGCACTGACGCCTCCTTTCTCACTGCATATTACCATGGATGTAAAATTGATTATTGGTTTTCTTTTATGTGAGCTTCAAGATAATGATGGTTAATTATATACTCTTGTTTGGATAATAGTATTAAGTTAGCAAATGCGACTTGATTTTGTATTACTAGTAACTGCCCCTAATTTTTTTGGCTGCAATGCAGAAAATTGATCAATGGGTACCTGGAACTGCCAGTAATCTTGAAGAATTGGCGATAGCACTTCGGATGCAATTGTCAAATGTGCTAGTATTCTCAAACAAGGTGATATATGGTTATCCTTGATATGGTTTTTCCCAATGTAATATTTGCATACAACTTCCTCTAGATAGTTTATTATAATGAAATGAACAGGTAAAACATTTTAATAATGTAACCTCCCGTATTAAAGATCATTTTTAAAGCATTCATATTTTAATAGATTTACACAGTTTATTATTAATGTGTACAAAATTATACACATTGATCGTTAATGTGTACGTAGTTACCTGTGGATTGTTAATGTGTACATATATGTACACCCGCGGATTGTTATGTGTACATAATTTTACACATACTGATTATTAATGGTACACAATTATATCGCAAAATAACCTTTTAGATCGCAAAAAAGACTTCTAGGAGATATCAATTAGTGGACTTAGAAATGCATCTGGTTAGGTGTCAGTGATGGGTTAACTGTAGAATA
Source organism: Papaver somniferum (assembly GCF_003573695.1). Taxonomy (NCBI): domain Eukaryota; kingdom Viridiplantae; phylum Streptophyta; class Magnoliopsida; order Ranunculales; family Papaveraceae; genus Papaver; species Papaver somniferum. The sequence goes on from NC_039366.1 coordinate 121,652,909, forward strand.
AATTGAGTGTGAGATGTAATAGCTCTAGACGCGCTCTAACTTAGAAAACATGCATATTTTGTGGTACTTAATGTGAAATAGTTGTACTTACGTTGATTCCTAATGTGTACAAAATAATACACTTGTTTATTTGTTAATATGTACATACATATACACTTGTTTGTTGTTAATGTGTACATATAAAGTTCTACACAAGCTGATTTTAACATTAAACTCACTTCCATTTTTAACTTTGTTCCATACCTATAACAAATATCTTCTTTAAGGATTCTTGTCTATGTGACTTTTTGGCATCAGTATCCCTTCTTCATTGAGTTGAGCTACGTCGAGAGTCACCAATAATTTCAATAGCTCATAATTTCTTTCTGAAAGCTTCATAGTCAATAGAAAGGTTATTTTAAATGGTCGATGTGCAAAATGTTTTTTTACGTTCGCTGCTATTTTCCTTTTCATGTTACCCTTGTTTTTCAACTTTATTTGTCTTATATTTTCTTTCATCGTATCTTGGCTTGTCGTGATTTCTTATATTTTATTTATGTAGATAATGATATCGCTAGCGAGAAAATGAGTTGCATATATGTATAGTAAAGTTGGCAAGGTACATTCTTCACATGTGCCCTCTCTAACCATTTACCTTTTTCTTATGAAATCTGTGAAATTATTCTTTTAAAAGGTTATACACTGATAAAATCTTTACGTGCGTTGTTTTTATTATACCAGTTGTATGATGTGCACTTGTTTGTACACCAGTATGCGCAATGTACTTTTTAGTGCACTAGCTTTATCATACGTGCTTGTTGGAAGTCGTGCGTTTTGTTTCTACATTGGTTATGAACCTGAATCTTACAAACTAGTACTTGCATTTAGACTTTTCTATACACAACAAACATAGGATTCTTCCTATGTCGGATATCATCATCCCCAAGTCTTAATTAGGAAGTAAAATTAAGAGACTCATAAACATCAAAGGGATTAGTGGTGTGTACATAATGTGCACTTATATTTTATGTATACAAACCAGAAATTAGGGAAAGCACTAATGTGTACATGTGTTGTATTTTTATACGTGTGTAGATAGTCATACACCATCGTGTTATCTCAATAATCTATGCATGTTTTGTGGTATAAATGTTGGGTTTTTGTAGGGTTGTACACAATTATGCTCTTTTATAATTTTATGGCCTTGGATTTTTATAAATATGTTAAATAGTTTGTACACTACTATACAATCTCAATAATATATAACCTGTTTTGTGGGTATGGTGAGTCAACTTTTATACATTGTGCTCTCTTTAAAATATAAAAACCTAATTCTTGATAAAACTCTAAGTTGTTATTTTTCGCTATCTTGAAACGATTTTAATAGCATGCTTGCTATGTGTTTAGGTACTTTTCGAGGCAGCTTAAGTAAGTGAAGAAGACCAATGGACAAGTTTTGTAGATAGACGATTTTCTGGATTTTATGATTTTAATAACATGTTTGCTATGTCTTAGATTTTAATAGCATGCTTGTTAGTGGTGGTGTACAAACTGACCTTACCTTGTCTTTGGATTTTTTGGATTTTTGTAGATGTGTACATATTTGTACACCAATGTAAATTAAGATGTTTTAAAAATGAAAATTATATAGTAATATGGGTATTCTTTTTGTAGATTTCTGAAAGAGCTTTCCGAATATATAAAGTTTGTGAATTTTTGACAAACGGTTCGAAAGATAAATTGTTTTTTAATTATTTTTATATTATTTAAAATTGCTGACATCATCATAAGTCACCTTGGATTAAATTATAAATATTTGGACTAAATTGTAAATCAGCAAGGTCATATGTGTATTTTCCATATTTTAAATAACTTTTAAACTAAATTGTACCTAGTTAAATGGACGTGGACTAACTAGTATACTTAGATAGGATTTTGGACTAAACCCCATTTTTCCGTCAGCAAGGTCATATGTTGCCGGCTCGGATACCCTACAGTCTGTGTTCTTGAGACCTGCAAATAGACAAAACTGCAAACAGAATGAAAACTCTGCCGCCCTCAATTAAACCTTTCTGAGATGAACCCAGAAAATCTTCTCAATCATCGTACCCAAAAGTGCACTCTAGGTTGTCCAATCCTTGATCGCGTCCTCTCTGGTGGAATCCCTTGTAACTCCATTACAGAAATCGTTTCAGAAAGTGGTTGTGGAAAAACCCAATTATGTCTTCAGCTTCTTCTCTCATCTCAACTACCCGTCTCTAATGGAGGTCTGAACTCATCATCTATTTACATCCACTCAGAGTTCCCTTTCCCATTTCGTCGTATCCAACAACTCTCTCATTCTTTTCGTTCTTCTTATCCCCATTATCAAAACCCTTGTGATAAAATCTTTGTTCGTGGGGTTCAATCTGCTGAAGAATTACTTGGTTTATTAGATAGAATTGATAGTTTAATTACAAACCCACCTTCTCAAAACCCACCTGTGAAACTTATTGTGATTGATTCTATTGCTAATCTATTTCGTTCTGAGTTTGAAAATACTCCTGGGGACTTAAAGAGAAGGTCTGGTTTGTTTTTTAAGATTTCTGGGATATTGAGGTTGAAAGCCAAGAAATATAATTTAGCTGTTGTGGTTACTAACCAAGTTGTTGATTTTGTTGATGGTGGGGGGATGAATGGTGTGAGAGTTGGGAATTTAGGGGTTTTCAATACTTCTGGGAGAAGGGTTTGTCCTGCATTAGGTTTAGCTTGGTCTAATTGTGTGAATTCAAGGTTGTTTTTATCGAGGAACGACGAACCTGATGGTTCTGATGGTGGGTTTAGAACAAGGAGAAGATTGCAGGTAATTTTTGCACCACATTTACCTGAATCTTCATGTGAATATTTTATTGTCAGAGAAGGCGTTTTTGGAGTAGAACCATAAACTTTCTTGTTTTTTTACAACATTTTCTTATTTATAGTAATGGTAGTAGAAATTCTTTAGAGTTGCAATAATGAACGGGTTAATGAGGAGTCAAGTATCTCGTGGAGCTTTCCGGGAAGCTCTGCAAACCTTAAGTCAAATGCACCGCAAAGATATTCATCAACTCGACCATTTCACCTTCCCAATTGCTCTCAAAGCAGCTTGTAGAACTACTGCTACATTGAGACATGGACAACAGGTCCACACCCTTGTCCTTCGCCTTGGCTTCCAAGTTGATATCTATGTTGCTAATGCTCTCATTTCGATGTATTGTGGTTGTGCTCACCTTGAAGATGCTGTGGTGTTGTTTAAAGAAATGCCCCAAAGAAGCACTGTAACTTGGAATACCATTATGGGGGGATGTGTGCGAAATGGACTACCACGCTTATCTCTATCTTATTTCTCTAACATGTCTGAAGTTCCTGACTCTGTTACTATGTCTACTTTACTTCAATCCCATGCACATCTTGGTGCCACTGCTCTTAGAAGTGGCCGTTCAGTCCATGCTCACATCATAAGACAACGAGCCGTGGGATTCCACCAGCAAAGTGCACCACAGACGTTTTTAGAGATGGAAAATGATTGTCGTGTTGTAGAAAATGCCCTAATCCATATGTATTTGGAATCCTCATGTTTGTCTTATGCCGAGAAAGTCTTTCAAGGAATTCCGACAGATATTCGAGATCACATCAGTTGGACCACCATGATATCTGGTTACGTACGCAATGATATGCACTATCTAGCATTAGCAACATTCCGTTGCATGCTGATGCAGCAACAACAATGTAACAGTGGGGATGTATTAAGCTTAGATTCTTCTACGGTTGCCACGCTAATGCCTTCTCTCACATTGCTTCGACATGGGAAGGAGATGCATTGCTTTGCACTCAAGCGTGGGTTTGATCGGTCTAATGTGTTTGTTGCCACTTCACTACTTCATATTTATGGTGAACTTGGATCCATAGAATGTGCAGCCAAACAATTCAAAAGAGTTGAGGAGAAGAATGTAGCTGTGTGGACTGCTATGCTAACAGCCTATGCCAGACATGGCCGTAGCAAAGATTGCTTTAGACTTTTTGATGAGATGCGACTGCAGGGTGTCACTCCAAACCCTCTAACCTTCATGGGTGTGCTTATTGCGTGTACTCATGCAGGTCTTGTAGTGGAAGCCCTAGATTGTTTCAAATGCATGACGCAAGACTACGGGATCACGCCTGACATGCATCACTACGCCGCCATGGTGGATGTGCTAGGTCGAGCTGGAAAACTAAAGGAGGCATTGGAGTTCATAGTCTCCATGCCTGTAAAGCCTACTGCACCTGTTTGGGGATCTCTAATGGCCGCTTCTGCTCTACATCATGATATTAAGCTGGGACATGAGGTGGCCAAGATCGTGATGAGAATGGAACCTGAAAATCCAGGAAATTTTGTGTTCCTGTGCAACATGATGGCTCAAGATGGAAGATGGGATGATGTTAGTGTGGTAAGAGAGACGATGAAACTCCGTGGGTTTGAAAAGATTCCCGGGCACAGTTCAATAAGCTAATGTTATAAATTTGATCATGGAATCAACAATCTGTCTCACAAAATCGGCTGCATTGTTTTTTGAACAAGGTATAAAATCCAATTACTTGTCATATTCCTTTCTCTTATTTTGAGTCAGTATATCAACTTACTGGATAAAGCTAGAATTTCTAGGGATAGATCCAGCTCCAGAGTCCCAAATCTATCTACACACACAGGTTTGCATAATTTTCCTCTTGAAAGACCAAAACATACATCTCATAAGATGAAACACACCTAAGGGACGTGGCGTTATTACCGAATTCACTACAAGCATAAAGAACTACAAGCAAATAAAGCCATTCACTACAAGCAAATCTATCCCTTGCTATTCCACAGTTTCATATGCAGCATAAGGCATTCTCATCATTTCTGTCGCTTCTGTCAATTATGTACAATCTTTTCAGTTTTTTGTAAGGCAACTCTTGCATATTTACAAGTGTTGTTTTACTGGTTACAATTTCCTTTATCATTAAGTTATTTTTCGAATGAAATTGCAGTCATTTGTATATTACCAGAGGAGATGTGTTATAGAGAAGAAACTGCTGTGTTTCTCAAAAGAAACTGATCTCATAAACAAACTGTACAGGTTTCCCTACATTGTATTTGATCATATTCTACTTTTGCAGAATCACACCCTGGTGTGATTTTGCTGAGGATGTTTTTCCAGAGGCTCTATCATCAGTTTTAAGGGGAGGGGAGCAATATGGCATCAGGTCAGATGTTTTCAAAGGTTTTAGGTCATAAACGACTGAACAAAGAACCAAATAGTGCAGGGTTCTGAAACTGAGCACCCATCCCAGAGCATTCTTCCAAACAGGTCAAACGAGTTATAGTATTAGCTTCCATCACATCCCAAATCATCAAATTATCAAAAATTAATCATAAATTCACACAAAAAATTAAGATATTGCTTCCATCAAACTAAAATTAAAATCCAAAGTTAGGTTAAACACCGATGTAGTAACAACTACTACTATGTCTATAATCAGTGAACAGCAGCACTGATGTAAGCTACTCTACTCAAAAGGAAAACAAGTAATTAAAATAAAGATGGAGACCCGCTGCTAAATTCACTTAATTGAAAGCCCATTCATTTTCGTTACGAACCTCTTCTTCTTCCTCGGGGGTGAAATCGTTCTTAATCCCAAACGTGTCTCGAATCTCCTGTATCGTTTTACCCCTAATCATGCTCGCAACTGTCTCGCATGTCAAGTCCAACAAGTTCTTAATGTTGAGATAATTTGCAGCCATGAGTAGACGGAAAAGTGTTTCTTGATCAACATTCACCAACTCCTTGTCCCACTTCTGCGTTTCCTCATCGACCTCAGTAATTTCACCACCACTCTCGCGGTGTTTCTTGCCGTACTCGATAACCATTTTCAAGATTTTGCTATTCACATTAGCCAAAGGGATTGGATTATCAGCGCAATCTTCTTCGATCATGTGCTTAATGGTCAATGAATGATGAGCGATGATCTCCTCGACTTCAAAAATCTCGCCTTCTGAACTCTTTAATGATATCATCTTGCTTGGTGTCGACATGATTTAGACTACAAAGTGTGTTGAACTCAAACCCTAGAATCCGCGGCGTCGCCCTTCTTCTCTGGAACCTCTATTGAGTTTATGATGAATTTGTGAAAGGGTAGATGGATAATTATTTATATGAGATGGATGAAAAGTTGGCCCAACTCGAATAAGGAAATCCAATTAATCCGAACTCTCTAGAAAAAAGTTGGGCTACTTTTACTATGAACTTTTTACCTTCTTTCAGTCGGTTTCTGATTTCCGAGACTTCTAAATTGGATGCACATGAAACCTTCACACATTCCCTTTTTTTTTTGGTAACTGGAATTTATTATAGAAGAAACCTTTTTTGGTAAATTGGATGCACATGAAACCTTCACACATTCCCTTCTTTTTTTTTTGGTAACATCGGGGGAAGGCCCTCCCCATTGCATCCTGTGACAAAGCATCAACCAAAAAACTAGACAAAAACTAATCCTATCAACACTACTATCCCATTTCCACACAGAAGAAAATAACGAATTGAAAATCAAGTAAAAAAAAGCCGTTAAATTCTATTTCAATGAGTCAATTCGGATCAAAATAAAGAATTGAAGAAGAAGATAATCAATTACCTGAATCTATAATCGATCTGAAGAAGAATGAGATCCAACATTAGGGTTCGAAAACGGAATCAAGTACATTACAAATTTGGAACTTCGTGTACAATTCAGTTGAGATCGAAATGAATCTGACGCTTCTGATGCTCGATATTAGGTTTTAGAGATTAGTTTCTCATTAGTTCATCAATAAATTTAATTTTTGAAGTTTTATCAATTAAAAATAGATCTGAATCGATTGTTTATGAAATGGTGGTGCTGGTGCTGGTGCTGGTGGCGGATTTGGTGGAAGTATAAGAGGTGGCGCTGGAACTATTGATGGGATTGGTTGTGATGGTGGCGTAATTAGAGGTGGTGCTCGAATGATGGTGGCGACGATGGAGATAGTGGTTCCGGAGTTCGACTGTATTTGGTTCTCTCAGTTTTTCTCTCCAACTGAACCTAAAAAGCTATTCGTAACAGAGGTTAAAAATGGAAGAATTTTCTTTTCAGTATTCCTTCTCGAAGATGGAGGGTATAAACATAATGGATAAGGGTGTTTGTTAAAACTCATCGAAACGTAGGGGTGCTTATAACATTCCCACAATTATTATTTTTTAATTATTGAAGCATCAAAAAAATAAAAAAAATATATAATTGATTGTAAATAAGTGTAATCTCCGATACAAAATGGGGGTTTTGGTCTTATTACAACTTTTCTTTTAATATATTCAGCATTTCTACTCAAGGAAAAAAAATAAATGTGAAGGTTTAATGTGCATAAAAAAAAAAGAATGTGTATATCATTTGAATAGTCGGTCAATTAATGTGAGGGAATTAAAGAATGAGTGACTCGGAAGTTGTGCCAAGGGAGATTGAGATGAACGAAGCTGAGGCGGTGGAGAATCATGGAAGACCACCCGATCGGCAAGATAAGCAATGTACATCTGTTTCTTTTGATCAATTTTAACCAATTAGATATAGGAAGTAATGATAATCATCAAAATGGTTTTACAATTCGTCCTAAATCTCAATTGGTTCAATATTTTGCTGATAAAATCAAACAAAATCTGTCCCCATGGGAGAAATGGAGTGATGAGGTTTTAATGAACTATTTAAATGATGATACTGATTGGGATTGTGCGGATGTTATCTAGTAATCTAGAGGGGAGCAGGGTGAATGATAATATTCCTACTCTTGAGTTGGGTTCGGCTACAAGACGGAGATTATCTGAGCCATGAAAGCACTGTCTTATAGGTAAGGTCATGAACAACACGGTGGAATTTAGATATCTTCAAGAGAAAACAAATGCTTTGTGGAAACCCTCTAATCAAATCAAAATCCTAAACTTGGGGAAAAACTTTTTTTCTTTTTAGGTTCTCAGATGTGAGAGATCTTAAGAAAGCATTACTAGAGGGTCTGTGGTTTATTAATGAACATAATTTAGCTTTGATTAGGTATCCAGGTTTTAAGCTGTCAGAGGCTGTGTTTTCTAAAATTATTACATGGATTCGCCTTCCAGAGCTTCCGTTGGAGTATTTCGATAAGGAAATTTTATTTCAAATTGGGATTAAAATTGGTAAAGCTGTGAAGATTGATGTGGTTACAGAGGGATTATCCAGAGGTAGATTTGCTAGAATTTTTGTTGAAATTGATTTGATGAAGCCACTGATTCCTGCTATCAGGATTGCAAATGTTGTACAAACAATCATGTACGAATGAATTACTTCAATCTGTTTCTCTTGTGGAAGAGCCAACCACAGAGCTTCTGAGTGCCTTTTTTTTTGCAATTGAAAACCAGAGGAAGTAGAGAAAATATTTTTGCAACAACATGCCAAGCAAAATCACAAAGTCGAATCTTCTGAGGATTTTGGTCCATGGATGATTGTTGAGAGCCGGAGAAATCGTCGGAATCACAGCGGTGGATGGGGAAAAAATCTAAACGGTCACAGTCTTGATATGATTCTGGAAACCGAAAGAATCATAATGGGGTACCACTAGATGGTTCTAGTGAAAGGAGCATACCCAAGATGGACGACAACAACAGTTCTCAATTAGGCCGAGTCAGAAATGGGGATGATGGATCTCGACCACAATTATTTGGGTACAGTTCTAACAGTTCTGGCCAAGTTTGACAATATGAAAATGTAATAGTTTCCAACAGAAAGAATTTGCAGAATAAGGAGGGAAGTTTTGTCGATCCCACTGTTAGTAAAAATAACAACAGAATTTCACAGCAGCCAATGAAGTGGGGAAATATTTGACCAGCAATGCGTAGTTGAAGAATAAGTCTGCTTCTGCCGTAGGTAATTCTTGCTAGCAACCTTGCAGAGGTAATGGTGATCACCAAAATGTTGGAGATGCTAATTCAATTTCTCCTTCAACAGTTTTTACTTTTGCCGCTCATAACTTTTGCTCCTCTACAAGAGGAAGTGGTGATCAGTTGACCTCTGCCAAACATGTTTTCGAAAAGCTTGAAAGACATCTTGGTATAAGGGTGCACATTGGAATGTCTGGAGATCAAACAAGTGACGGCATCTGTGATGATACATCCTATACTCAATCATCTCCGGATTACGAGCAACCAAATATGTCTTGTCTTTTCAATGCTTCGAAGGATGCCGTTTCGCAGCAGACCATGGAGTTTGCTTCACCAGTTTCTTTTCCAGTAACGACAGCGGGGAGACCAAGTGCCAAAATGCGAATAAAGGGTGCGGCTAGGAATTCTTCCTCGTCAAGTGGGAATCCCAGTCCTCCGAAGAAAACTAGGCGTAACCTTATGGATAGAGATGATCCTTCTTGTATACGGGACTTCAAATCTAGTGGTCATGATATGGCACAAGAGTCTACTTTGGTTGGACAGAGTGGGACGCAATGGAAATGGAGAACGGGATACATTGGTGGCTGGTAATAGGAAGGAGTCTGAACTATTTTTACATCCAGAACAAGCTATTGAAGGAGTCTCTGAATGTTTTACCCATGAAGATAATGATGTGGAATTGTCGAGGGGATGCTAACCCCTCCTTTTCTCGTGTCGCGAAGGACCTTATTAAGGTCTATCATCCTACTGTGTTACCTATTGTTGAGAGTAGAATCGTGGAACAAAAAGCTTATCATGTTGCTCAAAAATTGGGTTATACTTGTGTTCTCTGTGTGGGTTCCAGTGGTTTGTCTGGGGGTTTGTGGCTTCTCTAGAATCGTGAAGAAGTGGATATACAAACAACGAGTGTGTCGAGATGGTGCATACATATTGTTATCAACACCAAATTTGGAAAACCTTGGGTTTTATCGTCTTTATATGCTAGTCCTAAGAAAATCTTAGAAGGAGAGTTCGGGATGAACTTTATAGTGTTTCTCAGATGGGTTGTGCTATGGCTGCTATTGGTGATTTCAACGCTATTGCTTCGGTTAGAGACAAAAAAAGGTGGACTGCCTCCTTTAAATAAATTATCTGAACTAAATGATGTTTTCTGTTCTTGTAATCTTATAAATCTTGAAGTTGCTGGCCCAAGATTTACTTGGAGCAACAAGCAAATGTTGGTGCTCGACATGTGCAAGAAAAGTTAGACCGCATATATGTTAATGAGGACTGGTATAACATGCATAAATCCTAAGACTAGATTCAAGGATAGAACTAATCGTCAGGTACGCCTCTTGAGCTTTTTTAATTCTGACCACAGAGCTTTACTTTTTGATTTAAATCCTAAAACTAGATTCAAGAATAGACCTTATAGACCGGAAGAAATGTGGCTTGAAGAGATAGATTCAAGACTATGGTGGAGGATAGTTGGAATGGGTCTTCTGGTGGTCTTACTAGTTCTTCTTATAACCTATACTCAAAAATAGATAAATTCCAAAAGTCTTCTAAAATATGGAATAAAAATATTTTTGGGTCTATTCATAAAAATATTGAGCAGGCTAGAAATGATCTTGCTGTTGCTCAAGAGAATTTTTGCAACAATCCTAGCCTTCTTAACAAAGAAATTCAAAATGCTTTTTTAGATTCTTATTTGAGAACCCTTGAGTTCGAAGAGATCCATTGGGCGCAGAAGTCCAGAATTCAGTGGCTCAAGTATGGAAACTTAAACACAAATTTTTTTCATTCGGCCACTCAATTAGGAGACATAGGAGTAAAATTGTAGCTTTGAAGGATGCTAATGGAATCTGGAAATTTGAGGAAGGAGAAATTGAGGCCCTTATTACGGATTTCTTTCGAGAATTGTATTCAAGGACCTCTACTTTTAATTCTTCTTATATTTCTGATGTAGTTCCTAAGGTGATTCAAGATGCCGACAATGACATCAGGAGAATGTTGAAAAACGGAGGTCTAACAACCACACCCAATATTTCGCTTAGAAATATGTATGGACTAACTCCAATATACTTTCAAGAGAATCAACTAGACAATCAGACTGAATCTTAAGAAAATTATATCAAAGAGTAATATCTCTATTTATCAATTCAATCTGCAATCAAACAAATAGGAATTTGCGAGCCCGATTGAATATAAGAAATAACTTGGACGGTATCATAAACCAATATCCAACTTTCAATCAATTTAATCAACAACCAAAGGTTGGATTCATAATTGATTGAACTTATGCACGACCTGTGATATTTCAATTATATAGAGAATATAATGCGGAAAAGAAATAACACAGACACCATAAATTTTGTTAACGAGGAAACTGCAAATGCAGAAAAACCACGAGACCTAGTCCAGATTTGATTACCACATTGTATTAAGCCGCTACAGACACTAGCCTACTCGAAGTTAACTTCAGACTGGAATGTAGTTAAGCCCTAACCAATCTCTCACTGATCAAGGTACAATCGCGTTCCTTACGCCTCTAGAACCACGCCGGATTCTGCGCACTTGATTCCCTTAACTGATCTCACCCACAACTAAGAGTTGCTACGACCCAAAGTCGAAGACTTGATAAACCAATCTGTTTCACATAGAAAAGTCTATTGAATAGATAAATCTGTCTCCCACAGATATACCTATGAGTTTTGTTATGTCTTTTGATAAATCAAGGTGAACAGGAACCAATTGATATACCAGACTTATATTCCCGAAGAACAACCTAGAAATATCAATCACCTCACGATAATCTTAATCGTATGGTAGAGAAACAAGATATTGTTGAATCCCAAACGATGAGACGAAGATGTTTGTGACTACTTTTTATCTTTCCTATCAGAGATTAAATCTCGAGAAAATCTTAGAGAAGATAATACTCAATGACGATAGAAAACATCAAGATCAGAACACACAACTACAGAGAAATAGTTGGGTATGGCTTCACAATCCAATGAAGTCTATAAGTCTTAACCCACTGGGTTTTGGAAAAACCTAAGGTTAAAGGAGAATCGACTCTGGTCATAACTAGTATCACACAAGAGGTGTGGGGATTAGGTTTTCCAGTTGCTAGAGTTCTCCCTTATATAGTCTTCAAATCAGGGTTTGCAATCAATGCTACCTTGGTAACAAAGCATTTAATATTCACCGTTAGATGAAAACCTGATTAGACTCAAGCTAATATCTTTCAACCGTTAGATCGAACTTAGCTTGTTACACACAAATGAAAAGTGACTTCATTTAGATATGAGTAACCATACCTAAGTGTCTGCACCTTGTTGGTTTAACAATAGTTAACCGAAGTTATCCATATGAACATTTTCATATCAACCATATTCATCTTAACCATAACTAGTTCAAATGACTCAAATAAAACTAGTTCTAGAGTTTTTCAATTGTTTATATTCTCATAGAAGTATACAAGACACAATTGAAGCAAAATCGATTTTGATTCACTCGAATCAATTCATGAACATTATAGCCATGGTTTGCAAAAGATTGCATTCCTTATTATATAAATGTATTAGTTCATGAACAAACCGATTTTAGAACATAACGTACTCAAGTATCCAAACGGGTACGCATACCTAAGTGGTCGGACCAAGTTTGGGTTCGCCAGTATGCGAACGGGTACGCATACCTTCCAAAACTCAGTTGAATTTCCGGAACTTGAAGTTCACGCAAGAACGCGAACCGGTATGCATACTAAGTTCTCGGACTTTCATTAACCAGCCAGTACGCATACGGGTATGTATACTATGTTTCCCGAACTTGGAATATCTTGCAACAGTTAGCATACAAATACACATACTGTACTATATCCAATCATGGTTAATTGTTATAAACTCCCATTTCAATCATTGAAACACTCTTAGAAGACGACAATAGCTGTCTCACACAAACTATTAGCTTCAAAGCAATTTTCAAGTGATCGAATAATCAATACAAAACATTCCGAGTCTACATCAAATGACTCTCTCACACAAATCATGTAAGATGTTACTAGGTGATTTGCACATGATCATCTTTTGACTTTCGTCAAGAATATAAGATGAACTTAGCTAAAGTGAAAGCTTACCAACACATATTTCGAGAAATATGTAAGCGAGTTAAACTCAGCTCGAAGTATCAAATATGTATAATCGAAGTCTATATAGCTATACGACTTTTGTCTCAAATATGAGATAGAGTAGATATACTTTTGAGTGATAGATGAATTCAAGTCTCCACATACCTTTTGTTGATGAAGTTCCACAAGATCCCCTTAGTAGTTCTTCGTCTTCAATCGATGAACGTCATGAAGTCTAATGCTCAACTACACTTTTTATCCTAATCCGAGACTTAGCTATAAGTAGACTAGAAATCATGACTTATAGTTTTGGCAACTAAACTTGACAACAAGCTTGAGATAGCAGCGCTTGCGAGTTCAACCGAGCAGTGCTCTAACAATCTCCCCCTTTGTCAATTTTAGTGACAAACTATCAATACATATGGATTTCAAAATAGATAAACTTTGTAGCTTCTCATCCAAATGCTTGATTTCCTTGGTTCTTCAACATTACTCGAAATCTTCGTGACTTTCAAGTACTCCAGTGATTCTGAACGTGTTTAACTCAGCATCATAGTTGTTGAAGATCCGTAGCTATAACAATGAGAAAACATCATCTCTCAATCATTATTATACAGTGTCATAATATTATTACACAACATTAAAGTCAAATTGTATTACCACTTTGACAACAATACTATGGTGATACGTATCACCCCCCTTAGTCAATACTTCATCTCACATGAAAACCACTCGCCCTTACATAATGATCTGTAAACCATATGTATTTGTAGTGTGAACTACACATTAATTCTCTCCATTTTTGTCAATATAAATTGGCAAAGGTACGAAAACTAGTGGGATCATAATGAAATTCTCATAGAGATACTTCATGACTAAAAGAAAATATATCAACTTTGTTTAGATGCAATCATATAGTCGAAACTAAATGCATTTATCAAGGAGTTAATAGATATACAAGAAAACTCCTACAATATTCCACAGCCGCACTCCCCACAAAGATTTGTCTATTAAGCACATGTACAATTAAGAACTCTCCCCCATAAAATGTCATTCCCGAAAGAACAACAAGAGCGACCTTACTTTTACAAGAAAAGAAGGATTTCGTTGGACATTAACAAATCACACGAAACATGAATTTGTATCTAGAAAACTTAATTAAATTAACCACAAGAGAACCTATGATTAATTTAATCTGAAATGCTCAACATAATAGAACTTACGGAGCCGCACAATACTTTCACATAGGACTGGATCAGGAAAAGACCAATACTGCGGAATATTCAAAGATTCATTCTATTTTTCATCAATATTTGCACAAAGACGTATAATAGACTTAACCTTTGCAATCAAAAGTTCATCCTAGCTTCCATCAATATTTGCATAATGATATAATAGGCTTAACTTTTGACATATATGGGACAATCATAGTTCACAAATGAAAACACACATATCCCATAGTAATTTTTGCAATATATGAAACCAATAAATATTAATACTGCAAAATCATCTTCCAAATAAACTTTAGAATTTAAATAAATAAATCTAAAAAAACATTGCAAGATGAAAATCGTTGGCAATAGCTATGTGTACTCACAATAATTACTATTCCAAATACTAGTTATCCTTCTTAAAACACAAGAATAAATTCTCATTAGAAGTTTCCTAGACAAAACAAAATATAAGCAATAACCGGAAATCATTTTACTTACTTTGAAGACTCTTCTCATATTCCCTATAATCATCAAGTTCATCTTCGATTAAAATCAATTATGGATTCAATATTATCCATCTTGCCTTCAAGTCTTTTGATGGAGGATTCTAGTTCACTCTTCAACGCCCGTACTTGCTCCAAGACAAGATTCATGGTTAATGAGAGTTTATCAAAATGAGCACCAGAAGGATTTCCATCAGGAGATGAATCACGTTTATCTTGAAACATCTCATTATCAGAAGAACCAAAACAAACTTTCTTAGAGGAAAAGAGAACAGTCCATACATCATCCTCTTTACTGGAAAGACTTGAAGAGGACATGATAGAGAAGGTAAATGAAATGCTTTCTTAAGGGAAATAAATCTCTTTAAAAAGAAGAAGAGATGAGATAAATTCCCCAAAATACTTTTGCCAAAAACCCTAACAGAAACTTAAAGGAGATAGGAAAAACATCCAAGTGTTCAGAAACGGTTTTTAGCTTAATAACCAAAGCTAGAGAAATTTAGGGAGATACACGAACAAGTCAACAAAAATCTTTTCACATCCCTTTTGGAGATTATTGTTCTTTCCCAAGGGAAAATAGACAAGAACAATCTCAAAACTTACAAAGGGTAATTTCTCCCACCTAAGGAAGGATCGGCAGGTTTCACAAGAGGGGAGGATGATTTAGTTAAAACTTGTTTCAGATTCCTCTTTGTGGAGTGAGAATCCGAAGAGGATATTTTTCTTCCCTTTATTTTTCTGAACAAACTGTTCATCGATTTTTGCATACTATGAATGGTTCTGAAAATCTCTTTAGAAAATGACATCTCATGAGATTTTTTTTTCTTCTTCTGAAAACGTGATTTAGAAGAAGTATTTTTAAGAACCTTTGTGCAATTCGTTTATGGGTAATCCTGATTTTTATTCAAGGTATACTCACGATATGTTGTGAAGTTAACCATGTCTTTCTCATCATGAGAGAGATTAGAACACGAAAAAAATACTGGAGTAATATGCTGATTTGGTTTTCTATAACTTATCGAAGAGTATCGATCTTTCTTTTTAACATCATAATTGCGAGAAGTCGCATTTTCTTGTCTTAATGTTTTCAGTTGACATTCCAGATTTTCAATCCTTTTAATCCAGACTTCCTTTTCCAGTTGAAATTTTCTCTTAGTCAAGTAAAGATGCTTGATCAAGAGATTGCATTTTTCTTCTGGAGAAGTTTGATTGTTTATCACGAAATAATCAGAGTTGTCGGAAGAACAAAGGTGATTATCAGCAAAATAAGTGAGATAACTTTCACAGACTTCATCCACTACACAGTAGTCAAGAGTTTCCATCCATGCTTTGGTTATCTCACTCTTTTCCTTATCAGGAACACCAGAAATGTGATGATCACATTTGTAGCACATGGTGTTAGAGCATTGCTCGGTCGAACTCGCATGCGTTGCTATCTCAAGCATATTTGTCAATATTAGTGATCAAAACTATATGTCTTGATTTCTAGTATACTTATGACTAAGTCTCAGTCTAGGATAGTTAGGAATAGTTGAGCTCCAGACTCCATGGAGATTATCTTGCAAAGACGAAGAACTACTCAAGGAACCAGTGAAACTTCATCCGACCAAAAAGTATGTGGAGACTTGAACTCATCTTGTCACTCAAAAGTCTATCTACTCTATCTCCTACTCTTGAGACAAAAGTCGTATAAGTATGATAGTTTTCATACATACACATTTGTTATTTCGAGCCGAGTTTACTCGCCTATATTTTTCTCGAAATACGTGTTGGTAAGCTTTTGCTTTAACCATCTTCATCTTTACCCGTCACGAAAGTCATGATGATGTTTCAATCTTGAAAATAGCTTTGATGACGATAGTCGATTCTTTATGTATGAAGAATGTTATAACATTATAGAAGAATGTTTCAATGATTGAAATGTAGAGTTGAGAATATGTAACCACCTATTGATGTAAGCATATAGTGTGTTCGCACATTAGTGTATAAATCCATGTGCCGGAAACCAAGTGCGTGCATATGTGTGCATGCGGTATTGGTGAAGGAGACAGGTTGGGTACGCGTACTGGCGGAAATTCACGTCCGTGAAATTCTGCTGAGTTTGGAGTTTACGAACTCAAAAACCAGTCACCTTAGGTACGCGTACCCGTACGCGTACTGGCGGAACTTTTTCACCCGAAAAAGTCTGCTGAGTTTGGAAACTAAAACCAACTCAAAATCCGGTAGCTAAGGTACGCATACCTGTACGCGTACCCAAGCTAGTTATTTCTCAAATCGGTAGTTCATGGACTTAAAACAATAATTTATAAGGAATGCAATCTTTGCAAACCGTGGGTATATTGTTCATGAATTGATTCAAATGAATCAAATCGATTTTGTTTCAATTGTGTCTATGTATAAAGACCTAAGCAATTGAACAACTCTTGAACTAGTTCTTATGAGTCATTTGAACTAGTTATGAAAAAGATGAATACGGTTAATATGAAAGCACTCATATGGATAACCATTGGTCAACCATTTGTGAACCAACCAATGTACACATTTAGGTACGGTTACTCAAACCTAAATGAATACAATTCATTTGTGTGTGACAAGCTAAGTTTCGATATAACAGTTGAAAGATATTAGCTTGTATAAATCAGGTTTTTCATCTAACGGTGATTATTGAATGCTTTGTTACCAAGGTAACCTAGATTGCAAACCTTGATTTGAAAACTATATGTAAGAGTATTGCTCGGTCGAACTCGCATGCGTTTCTATCTCAAGCATGTTTGTCAATGTTAGTGATCAAAACTATAAGTCTTGATTTCTAGTCTACTATAGATAAGGTCTCGGACTAGGATAGAAAGTGTAGTTGAGCTCAAGATCTCCATGACAATCATCATACAAGACGAAGGACTACTAAAGGTACCGCTGGATCTTCATCGACTAAAAGGTATGTGGAGACTTGAACTTATCTATCACTCAAAAGTCTATTTATCTCCTATCTTGAGACAAAAGTCGTTTTGCTATATAGACTTAGATTATACACATTTGCTATTTCGAGCCGAGTTTAATTCGCCTATCTATTTCTCGAAATATGTGTTGGTAAGATTTCGCTTTAGCCAAATTCATCTTTACCTAGTGACGAATGTCATGTTATGTTTCAATCACTTTGAAAATTGCTCTGACGAAAAATGGTCTGTGAATAACGACTATATAACGTTCTCTGAGAATGTTTCAATGATTGAAATGAGAGTTTAGATTACATAACCATTGGTAGGATATAAGCATTGTTGTGGATACACATATATGCATAAGTCCTTATTCCTTGAACCAAAGTTTGCGAACTTTGTTGATCAAGAGAAACGGAATGTGGCGTGAGCCAAGTCCGCGAACTCAGTCTGCGAACTGACATAAGTTCTCGACCCGAGAATTTCTGCTGGAGTTTGTGAACTCCTTTCGTGAGATTAAGTCCGCGAACCTAGTCCACGAACTTGAGTAGGTTATATCTAAAATTGGTTGTTCTTAAACTCATGTTTATATAAACTAAGGAATGCTTTTGCAAACCGTGGCTATAAAGTTCATGAACCGATTCGAGTGAATCAAACCGTTTTTGCTTCGATTGTGTCTTGTGTAGTTACATAAGATCTAAGCAATTGAACAACTCTCTAACTAATTGATTTGAGTCATTTGAACTAGTTATGGTGAAGAAAAATATGGTTGATATGAAAGTGATCATATGGCTAACCATTTGGTTGACTATTGTTGAACCAACAAATGTACAAGTTTGGGTACGGTTACACAAGCCTAGAAACGTGCATTTCATTTGTGTGTAACAAGCTAGTTTTCGATCTAACGGTTGAAAGATATTAGCTTGAATCTAAATCAGGTTTTCATCTAACGGTGAATATTGAATGCTTTGTTACCAAGCTAACATTGATTGCAAACCCTGATTTGAAAGACTATATAAGGGAGAACTCTATCAACTGGGAAACCTAATCCCCACACCTTCTGTGTGATACTAGTTGTGCTAATCTAGAGTCGATTATCCTTTAACCTTTGGTTTCTTATTCTAAACCAGGTTAACGACTTAAAGATTTCATTGGGATTGTGAAGCCAGACCAATACTACTTTCTCGTAGTTGTGTGATATGATCTTGTTGTTTCTATGGTACGAGTAAAATTGTAATAATTGGCTTGAGATTGATATCTCCGATAAGCAAGATATAAAAGAAATCACAAACACTTCGTCTCATCATTTGTGATTCCACAATATCTTTTTTCGCTGCTTCGATTAGGATTATTGTGAGGTGATTGATAATACTAGGCTGTTCTTCGGGAATATAAGTATGGTTTATCAATTGGTTCCTGTTCACCTTGATTTATCAAAAGACGGAACAAAACTCGCAGGTATATTCGTGGGAGACGGATTTATCTATGACCGTAGACTTTTCTGTGTGATACAAATTTTCTTATTAAAGTCTTCGACTTTGGGTCGTAGCAACTCTTAGTTGTGGGTGAGATCAGCTAAGGGAATCAAGTACGTAGCATCCTACTGGGATCAGAGACGTAGGACCATAATTGTACCTTGGATCAGTGTGAGATTGACTGGGGTTCAACTACAGTCCAGACCGAAGTTAATTTGGAGTAGGCTAGTGTCTGTAGCGGCTTAATACAGTGTGTGTTCAATCTGGACTAGGTCCCGGGGTTTTTCTGCATTTGCGGTTTCCTCGTTAACAAAATTCTGGTGTCTGTGTTATTTCTTTTCCGCATTATATTTTGTTATATAATTGAAATATCACAGGTTGTGCGTTGTTCAATCATTTAGAATATCCGACGTTTTGGTTGTCGATTTAAATTGATTGACACTTGGATATTGGTCTTTGGTACCATCCAAGTTATCTCTCCAGTATTTGATAAAGACTCGCAGATTTCTATTTGCTTGAGTATATATCAAATAAAGAGATTGAGATATAAACTCTTTGATATACTTTTTTTATCTAGATTGAGTCTGACTGTCTAGTTGATTCTCTAGAAAGTATATTGGAGTTTGTCCATACAGATTGCTAAGAAAAATATTGGGTGTGGTTGTTGTACCCCCACCTTTTCAATTGGTATCAGAGCAGGAAAACACGTTCAAGACCTCACAAGTCTGTGTTTGTAGTGATCTGACTCTATGGACAGAGGTTCTATCTCAATTAACGTACCACCAGTCTTCGATGGCTCTAATTACTTTTGGTGGAAAATTGTCATGCGAGCTTTTCTTCAGGCACGTGATTTTCAATCATGGGTATATGTTGTTAATGGCTATAATGCTCCCGTCATGGCAGTTGGAGATGCAAACGTTCCCAAGCCTATTGGTGAATACACCCCTGCCGAGATAAATGCTGCAAAGCAAAATTCCGACGGTTTGAATGCCATTATATATTCCATTACCCCAAATCTTCAGCACCATGTGTCAAATTGCACGAGGTCTAAAGATGCGTGGGATATCTTAGAAACCGTATTCGAAGGTAACTCCAGTGAAAATGAAGCTAGGCTTCAAAACCTTAATTCCGATTGGGAAAACCTTCGTATGGTAGATGAAGAAACATGTGATGAGTTTAATCACAAAGTATCTGAAATTGTTAATGCATCTTTTGCATTGGGTAAGACTATTCCTGAAAAGGACATTGTGATAAGATTCTTAGATCGCTGCCATCTAGATACGACTCTAATAAGCATGCCATCGTTGAGGGAAATAACCTTGATATACTATCCATAAATATTCTTGTTGGAAAGTTGAAAATTTTCGATCTTGAACTTGAACAAAGAGAGAAAAGTCATCAGTTTAGCAATCATGTTGCTGCATCTGATCGTTAGTCTCGACGTTCTAAATTGACTGATAAAAGTAATGAGAATTGCTTTAATTCGACTTTGTCACTGTTTATACAACATCTTAAGAAAGCCCTTAGACAGAAATAAAGTCTCAAAAGAAAGCTCAGTCAATCAATAAAAAGGTTCAGAAAAACTATGTCAACAATTCTAGTTTCAAGTGCTATAGAAGTGTTCACAATGCTTCTATTCATCCTGATACGGAGAAAAGCGAGATAACTAAAGCATGGATGGATACTCTTGATTAATGTCCTGAGGATGAAATCTATGAAGGTTCTCTTAATCTATTTGCTGATAATCACGTGTGTCCTCCTAACAGTCCTGATTATTCCATGATAAACAATATTACTTCCTCAGAAATACTTCAACTTGAAAAGGAAGTCCTAATTAAAAGGATTGAAAATCTTAAATGCCAACTGTATAACTTAAAATTGGATATGAACAATCGTGATTCTTACAAGACGACCTTGTACTGCCAGCAAATTTCTCCTGATTCTATATCATTCTTAAGTCACCGTGACGACAAGAATCATACAGAAGATCACAAGGATTTATCTAATCTTAAGATTTCCTCATGTGATCATCAGGATCATCCGAAAACTTGTGACACCTTGAAACAAGAAAAGTACTCCTCTGCCAAACGTCGTTTGCAGAAGAAGAAAAAGAAATCTCGTACAAAACCCTCATCTTTTGTAAAAGAGATTTCAAAAAGAATGCATAGTTTACGAAAATCAACAATCAACGTATTCAAATTTGTGCTAAAAGAAAGAAAGGATGAAGTACATAATTATTCTTTCTTAAAAACAAGACAGAAACAAAGTATATCAAATACTTTATCCCCTCGAAAGAAGTTACCCAGTCCTGCAGAGGATTGGAACAATTACAGTTTGTAATACTGTTTTAATGATTCTTGTCTATACCTCTTAGACAAAAATCATGATCTTCAAGAGGGTTGTGATAAGTTATTTCTGTTATTGTTTTAGCCTAGAACTGTTTTTTTTTTCAAACGGTTTTTCTTCTTAAGACTCGTTCTGAGGATAATCTTTTAGGGTTTTGGTCAAAGGTTATTGTGGATATTTATCCCTTATCCTCAGTTCCTCCTTAAATGAAGTTTTTCTCCTTTACATAAACATTTCATCTATCTCTTCCATCATGTCCTCTTAAAGTCTTTCAAGCAAGGAAAGTGATGTTTGGACTGTTCTCTTTCTATCTAAGAAGATACGGTTTGATTCTTCTGATAATGCGATGAGCCTTGATCTTCACGGCTCTTCTCTGGACGGGAACGTCTATGTTTCTCATTTTGATAAGCTCTCTTTAACCATGAATCTCGTTTTGGAACAAATTCGTGCCCTAAAAAGTGAACTTGAAAATTCTTCCAAGAAACTTGAAGAAAAGATGGATCATCTGGAGTCGAGAATTGATCTGATCGAAGATGATCTTGATGAATACAGAGAATATAAGAAGAGTATTCAAAGTAAGTGAAATGCTTTATAGGAGTTTATTTACCTATTAAATCTTCTATTTTATTTTTGTTAGAAGAATAACTAGAGTTTGGAATAGCCATTATTATGTTTACACATATCTATGTCCAACGTTTTCATCTTCTTGTTTTTAGATTTATTGGTTTAAATTCTAAACTTGTTTGGAAGATGATTTTTGCAGTATTAATCTTTATGGTTTTATATATTGCAAATTTGTTATGGGATATGTGTGTTTACGTTCGTGAACTATGATTGTCCCATACCTTGTCAAAAGTAAAGTTTTTCGTATGTCGATATGCATGTATTGATAAAAGAATGAATAAACTTTTGACAATTACAAAAGTTAAGCCTATTATGTCAATTATTGATGGAAGATAGGTTAAAATATTTTGTTGCAAGTATTATGTCTATTGAATGTCGTTATGCGAATAGTGATGGAAAATAGAATGAATCCTTGAGTATTCGCAGTATTGATCTTCCCTGATCCATATTTTATGTATTACTTTGAGGATCCGTAAAGTATCTTATGTTGAGCATAGAACGACCAAGTTGATTATTTTTATGATTAGCTATGTTGTTGTTCCATGAGGTACTTTATGTCGAGCATATTCAACTAAATTAATCATCTTGTTTGGTTATTTAGTTGTTGCTCCGTAAGTTTTCTTATGTTGAGCATGACCAATAAAATTGATTACTTTTTTGATTAGTTTGATTGTGTATTTCGATTAGATTAATTATGGGTTCTCTTGTGATTAATCTAATTGTTTGTTTTTAAGTATCCATAAGTTCACTTATGTTGAGCATTTGTCGATTAAATTAATCATGGGTTCTCTTGTGGTTAGTTTAATTGAATATTTTTGGATTCAAATCCATAATTGTATGTGATTTGTTATGTCCAATGAAATCCTTCTTTTCTTTCGAAATTAAGGTCGCTCTTGTTGTTCCTTCGGGAATGATATTTTATGGGAGAGTTCTTTTTGAACTTGCGCTTAATTGCCAAATCTTTGTGGGGAGTGCGGCCGTGGAATATTATAGGGGTTATCTTGTATCTTTACAAACTCCTTGATGAATGCATTTAGATTCGGCTTTATGATTGCATCTAAATAAGATGATATATTTTTTCTTTCTTTTGGTCAAGAAATGTCTCTTTCGGAAATTTCATTAGGATCCCGTTCTTGTACCTTTGCCATATGATTTTCGGATCATTATGTAAGGGGGAGTGGTTTCCATGTGAGATGGAGTATTGACTAAGGGGGAGTGATACATATCACCATAGTATTGTTGTTGAAGCTGTGATACAATAGAACTTTGACGCTGTGTAATGATACTATGACACTGTATAACAATGATTGAGAACTCTTGTTTTCTCGTTGTTATAGCTATGGATTTTCAACAACGATGATGTTGAACTTACAACCTTTGGGATCATTGGAGTACTAGGAAGTGACGAAGAGTTCAAGTAATGTTGAAGATTAGGCGTATGGAATAGAAGCTACAAAAGTTAATTTATTTATTTTTTGTATTCCATATGTATTGATAGTTTTGTCACTAAAATTGACAAAGGGGGAGATCGTTAGAGCATTGCTCTGTCGAACTCGCATGCGTTGTTATCTCAAGCATGTTTGTCAATGTTAGTGATCAAAACTATAAGTCTTGATTTCTAGTCTACTATAGCTAAGGTCTCGGACTAGGATAGAAAGTATAGTTGAGCTCAAGAACTCCATCATCATACAAGATGAAGGACTACTCAAGGAACCGATGGATCTTCATCGACTAAAAGGTATGTGGAGACTTGAACTTATCTATCACTCAAAAGTCTATTTATCTCCTATCTTGAGACAAAAGTCGTTTTGCTATATAGACTTAGATTATACACATTTGTTATTTCGAGCCGAGTTTAACTCGCCTATCTATTTCTCGAAATATGTGTTGGTAAGCTTTCGCTTTAGCCAAATTCATCTTTACCTAGTGACAAAGGTCATGTTATGTTTCAATCACTTTGAAAATTGCTCTGACGAAAAATGGTCTGTGAATAACGACTATATAACGTTCTCTGAGAATGTTTCAATGATTGAAATGAGAGTTTAGATTACATAACCATTGGTAGGATATAAGCATTGTTGTGGAAACACATATATGTATAAGTCCTTATTCCTTGAACCAAAGTTTACGAACTTTGTTGATCAAGAGAAACGGAATGTGGCGTGAGTCAAGTCCGCGAACTGGCGGAAGTTCTCGATCCGAGATTTTTTTTTTGAAGTTTGTGAACTCCTTCCGCGAGCTTAAGTCTGCGAACCCAGTCCGCGAACTTGAGTAGGTTATATCTAAAATCGTTTGTTCTTGAACTCATGTGTATACAAACTAAGGAATGCTTTTTCAAACCGTGGCTATAAAGTTCATGAACCATTTCGAGTGAATCAAACCGTTTTTGCTTTGAATGTCTCTTGTGTAGTAACATAAGATCTAAGCAATTGAATAACTCTCTAACGTTCATTTGAGTCATTTGAACTAGTTATGGTGAAGAAGAATATGGTTGATATGAAAGTGATCATATGACTAACCATTTGGTTGACTATTATTGAACCAACAAATGTACAAGTTTGGGTACGGTTACACAAGCCTAGAAACGTGCATTTCATTTGTGTGTAACAAGCTAGTTTTCGATCTAACGGTTGAAATATATTAGCTTGAATCTAAATCAGGTTTTCATCTAACGGTGAATATTGAATGCTTTGTTACCAAGCTAACATTGATTGCAAACCCTGATTTGAAAGACTATATAAGGGAGAACTCTAGCAACTGGGAAATCTAATCCCCACACCTTTTCTGTGATACTAGTTGTGCTAAGCTAGAGTCGATTCTCCTTTAACCTTTGGTTTCTTCTTCTAAACCAGGTTAACGACTTAAAGACTTCATTGGGATTGTGAAGCCAGACAGATACTACTTTCTCGTAGTTTTGTGATCTGATCTTGTTGTTTCTATCGTACGAGTACAATTGTAATAATTGGCTTGAGATTGACATCTCCGATAGGCAAGCTATAAAAGAAATCACAAACACTTCGTCTCATCATTTGTGATTCCACAGTATCTTTTTTCGCTGCGTCGATTAGGATTATTGTGAGGTGATTGATAATACTAGGATGTTCTTCGGGAATATAAGTCCGGTTTATCAATTGGTTCCTGTTCACCTTGATTTATAAAAAGACGGAACAAAACTCGTAGGCATATTCGTGGGAGACGGATTTATCTATTACCGTAGACTTTTCTGTGTGATACAGATTTGTTTATTAAAGTCTTCGACTTTGGGTCATAGCAACTCTTAGTTGTGGGTGAGATCAGCTAAGGGAATCAAGTACGTAGCATCCTGCTGGGTTCAAAGACATAGGAGCATAACTGTACCTTGGATCAGTGTGAGATTGATTGGGATTCAACTACAGTCCAGACCGAAGTTAATTTGGAGTAGGCTAGTGTCTGTAGCGGCTTAATACAATGTGTGTTCAATCTGGACTAGGTCCCGGGGGTTTTCTGCATTTGCGGTTTCCTCGTTAACAAAATTCTGGTGTCAGTGTTATTTCTTTTCCGTATTATATTTTGTTATATAATGGAAATATCACAGGTTTTGCGTTGTTCAATCAATTAGAATATCCGACCTTTTGGTTGTTGATTTAAATTGATTGACATTTGGATATTGGTCTTTGGTACCATCCAAGTTATCTCTCTAGTATTTGATAAAGACTTGCAGATTTCTATTTTCTTGAGTATATATCAAATTGAGAGATTGAGATATAAACTCTTTGATATACTTATTATCTAGATTGAGTCTGACTGTCTAGTTGATTCTTTAGAAAGTATATTGGAGTTTGTCCATACAGATTGCTAAGCGAAATATTGGGTGTGATTGTTGTACCCCCACTTTTTCACTATATAAGGAGACGTCTACCAACTGTGCAAAACTAATCCCCACACCTCCTGTGTGACACTAGTTGGTTTGCTAGAGTCGATTATCCTTTAATCGTAGGTTTCTTCTCGAGACCCTGTCGATTAACGACTTAAATACTTCATTGGGATTGTGAAGCCAGACGAAACTACTTCTCTTGTAGTTGAGCGATCTGATCTTGCCATTTTCTATCGTACGAGTTCAATTGAATAATTGACTTGAGATTATATCTCCGATAGGGAAAGATAAAAAGAAATCACAAACATCTTCGTCTCATCATTTTTAATTCCGCAATATCTAGTTTCGCTACCATACGATTTAGATTTTTGTGAGGTGATTGATAATACTAGGCTGTTCTTCGGGAATATAAGTCCAGTTTATCAATGACGAGGTGTCGAACTCGCAAAAATAAATTCCTTACTTCTCTTACACTAACTAGTAGTACAATGACAAGCATGTTCGTTCCTAAGGGAGAGTTGAGTCTAATGTTGTCAATTCAATTTCTGAATATTAATGCAAATACGAGGATGAGAATGATCTATGACTCTTTCTTAGTCACGAAACATGAATCTTATTGATATGGCTAGTTTCTGCAAAGTATCCTGTTACTAACAACCCTAGAATAATTAGTACGCTCAACTATTCCGTTATTATCTCCTAAGCTCACCGGATACGGAAGCGCTCGACTACCGGATTCTACTTGCCAAGTTTCCTAGAAGTACGCTCTCTAGGTGTGACTTAAACAAGTGCTTTAAGTTTTATAAGATAAGGTTGCCCCTAGTGATGAACTCAAAAGCATGAATCACCTACTAGTGTCAATTTCTACATACGAGTACTTAACAAAGTCCCATCATCAATACCCATATATCGCTACTTGTGTTTGTATTCTCTAGACAATTACGAGTCGAAGAAAACCAAAACTAGCAATAGAATCATCAAGCAACCATTCCATTTGCAACTTAAACGATTGAGAAATAAATTCATACACACTTTTAGCATAGTAGAGAATGAGCAATAACAATATAGTTGCAAGAAAACAGGCTGTTTAAATATCAATTCGAGTTCATATTCGGACGTTGAAATCGCCCCTAATCAAGAATGCTTAGCTACTGGAGTTCATGGAAAACAAAGGAACAAATAAAAACAGGAATACAAAACCGAAACAGCTGCAGGTGAAGTTGACTGTGGATTGATGGTGTTGGCGAAATAGAACTGCTGCTGCTTGGGATGTATCGCCTAGATTCCTGCTGCCTGTATGCTGGTGATGGTGGAACAGTGGACTGCAACTGCTGTTGATGCTGTAGATGACTGTTGTGCTGGTGAAGTGCAGGTGGAATGGTGATATGTAGATGGATGCAGATGGAGAGATGGTATGCAGTGGATGGATGATGGCAGGATGGGTGATGATGCATGCAGATGGAGAGGAGCTTTAAAGCTCCTCTCTGTTGGAGATGGAAGCAGTCGTGAAGGAGGGGGTATGAATGATATATGTAGCTTTAGGTTAACCCTTTTTATAGCTCTACCTTGTCCTGCAATTTCGAATCTGAAGCACCCAAATTCCTAATCTAGCACAAAGTCTACAGCTTCATAATTTGTGACCATTCGTCCACCATAATCAATGGCAGTAGTTCACTTTAATTCCAGCTGACTTCTCGGCCAAACTAAGCTCAAAACTCTTTCCAAAAGTGATACAAATCTGAACCGAAATCAGCTTTTCCTGTCGGTGTCAAAAACATCACCTAACCAGTGCGAAATACTCCTCATACACAGCTCATAGAGCCATGGCTTGCCAGTACTGAGATGGTGCAATCGATTGAAGTTGCAACTGGTCGAACTTTTGTTGCCAGAACTTGACCCAACCCACGAGTTTGTACCAATGTTTCTTGTCCCTCTCAAGATCAGAATGTAGCTTGTAATATTAAGACTCATCTGAACCATAACTTGGTGTTGATAGGACTTGGTTCAGCAACGAGAATAACGATGTATCACTTCAGTTTCACTCCTCCTTTCTTAGTTAAAAGCTATGGTGGTTCAGGCCTTTAAGCAAACACATTGCGTGCGTCTGGCAAACTGATAATGGTTGTGCAGTGGCTGTACATCTGAGATTACACAAACTCCTTCCCTGCACAGTACGAATTCAATCACACAACCCATTCATTTCTAATCATTCAAGAACTCAAAATCCTCATTTATCTCGTCGTTCATCACTGTCTTCAATGGCAGTTAGCAACTCCATCTTCCATGTTTGCCAGCCTTTCTCCATTTGAACTAAACCCAGAACTTCCACAATTTCGATACCCTGAGCTCTGTATCCTTCTTGCACTTGAATTCTATCCAAACCCATCTTTCCTTCGCATCTTAAATCAATCAAATACCCTCAAAACATTCCCACGAGATGGACAGTAACAGCATCAGTTCCATTAATTTTCCGGCACAGAGATATAGCCAGAACAACCCCAGAGCTTTCTTCTTGTTGGCTTCAGATAAGACTCTCAACCCTTGGCAGACTTAAGGACATGGTTGGAGTAGCGAGGGGAACTTGGTAGGAGTGAGACCGAGGCAAGACTGATGTGTGAATAATTTGCTCGACCTGGTTCTTTTGATTTGTGAATTATAGAATGATGGCGTCCCTTAGCAGAACTAGGTTGTTCGTTAGTAAACTGCAATTGTATTTCACTGCCTGCCTTGAGACAATGGTGTGCCTCCAGTAATCTCTATTTCCAGCGCATAGTAGACTCCTTTGCGCTGTTTCGGGTCCATCGACTCTTGATCTCGCCAAATAATGAATTAAGCTTTGATTTCCATTGTTTTTCGACACATGACTCCATAGTACCTACACAATGTAAAAGAAGCGTAATATACAAAAGATACAAGAGAAATAGCTAAGAAAAGCATAAGAAATCGATATTTAATTGATGTATTCTAGGTCCCTATCAAATTTCCCCACACTTGATCTTTGCTAGTCCTCGAGTAAACAAAACAAAACTAAAATACAACAACTCCGTGTCGTCGAGGTTACGGTTACTTTTAGCATAAATAACAAGCCTTTAAACCCCTAGGTGTCCCAAGTGGACGAGTTATAGTCTCGTGAAGGTTTACAAGAGGTGTACCTACAAAACCTTTTACTCCAAATTCCAACTACCTATGAAGAATCTATGAACGAATCCAAAATGATTACAAGAGGAAGTACCCGGATGCAACTCCAGTATAAGTAAACAAAGCTCTACTCAGAAAGTCGAACAAACCACAATACTCGGAATCTAGCTAACCACAATCACACATGAATAGATTCAGAAGATGGATATAGAGATAGATGTTTGCGAATGTTGACTAAAGTGAACGATGTTTCCCATATCTGTCTGAAGGTCACTGCCAAGATGAACCTATGAATCCTAATGGATTGGGATACTGGTATGAATACTAATATCAACTAAACTGGCATATACAAGGGAACCAGTGATCAATAATCCTAATTCTAGATCAACTCGACTGGCAAATACAATGGAACCAACGATCGATTTATTAATTGAACAGTAATAATTATAATAACTTTTTTTTCTTTTTATTTCTTTTTTCTTTTTTTTTTTTTAGAATTGACAACATGATTAGATCTTTTGGATCCAAGCGCATGCTTCTTGTCAGCATATTACATGGTAATTCCCGTGGATAATGCGTTCCACGCTTGTTTAGGCGACGGAGACAGGAATAACACACACATATTGCTATCCAAGTGTCAATTTTCTAATTGGTCTGGTCTTTTGTTTGTTTTGTTTTTTTTAGTAACTCAATCCCCTATTTCACCTAACAATGATAACAATTCGATGTTACTTCCCCACCAA
The DNA here is from genome assembly GCF_003573695.1 of Papaver somniferum. Taxonomy (NCBI): domain Eukaryota; kingdom Viridiplantae; phylum Streptophyta; class Magnoliopsida; order Ranunculales; family Papaveraceae; genus Papaver; species Papaver somniferum. Next base: position 121,682,779 of record NC_039366.1, read on the forward strand.
ATCACTTTGAGAAACAAAAAGTTGCAAAAATAAAAACAGAAGGTGATATGGTGACGATTCCGAGATATGGTAACAACTATCATATTATTTCTAACACCTGAGCTCTGTTGTTTTTAGTTAATGGGTTCCTCAACTCCTGCAACCAAGATGGTTCCATCCACTTATATTGGTAGTGTCATCCTAAAGGCACAAGTTTCTAGATTTTGAAGTTTATCATGCAATTTTTTTCTTCTATTTTCTATTTTTTTTACTAAACAAACTCTACAAATTATATACAAATTACATAAACTGATATTCCAACTCATAGCTATTTCTGAACAATAGAGGATAAACACTAAAAAAAGCTATTTAGTTGGCATCTAATCCCGACTCAGTTGAAACATACCTCATCTGTTAGAGCATAGCTCGGTCGACCTCGCATGCGTTGCTATATCAAGCATGTTTGTCAATGTTAGTGATCAAAACTATGAGTCTTGATTTCTAGTCTATAGCTAAGTCTCGGAATAGGATAGAAAAGTGTAGTTGATCTCAAGGACTTCATGTGTTAGAGCATAGCTCGGTCGACCTCGCATGCGTTGCTATCTCAAGCATGTTTGTCAATGTTAGTGATCAAAACTATGAGTCTTGATTTCTAGCCTACATAGCTAAGTCTCGGACTAGGATAAAAAAGTGTAGTTGAGCTCAAGGACTTCATGGCGATTCATCATACAACGACGAAGATCTACTCAAGGAACCCTGGAACTTCATCAACAAAAAGGTATGTGGAGACTTGAACTTATATATCACTCAAAAGTCTATCTCTTCTATCTCCTACTTCTTATGAGACAAAAGTCGTATGCTATATAGAATGGATCATACACATTTGATATTTCGAGCCGAGTATATCTCGCCTATCTATATCTCGAAATCATGTGTTGGTAAAGCGTTTCGCTTTGATCAAGTTTATCTTCACCTAGTGATGAAAGTCATGAAAAGTTTCAATTACTTTGAGAATTGCTCTGACGCGAAACGGTCTGTGAATAACGGCTATATAACGTCCTCTGAGAATGTCTCAATTATTGAAATTAGAGTTTAGATTACATAACCATGTATTCCTTAATCCGAAGTTTTCAAACTTTGTTGATTGAGAGAAACCGGAGGAATTGGCTTTGCCAAGTCCACGAACCCAGTCCGCGAACTGAGTCCGAGGACTGACGGAAGTTCTTGTACCGAGAATTTCTGCTGGAATTTTCCAAAAACTCGTTTGCGTGTAAGTCCGCGAACTGGCGAAAGTCTCTTTGCCGAGATTTTCTGCTGAGTTTGGAAAACTCCACCGGTTGTCTTAAGTCCGCGAACTTGTTTGTGAGCTTAAGTGGTTATGATCTAAAGATGTGCTCTGAACATGAAACTTAATTTACTAAGGACTCCTTTATGCAAACCGTGGCTATAAAGTTCATGAGCCGATTCAATCGAATCGAATCATCTTTGTTTCAATTGTGTCTTGTGTAGTTACATAAGATCTCATAGCAATTGAACAACTCTCTAACTAGTTCATTTGAGTCAATTGAACTAGTTATGGTGAAGAAGAACAAGGTTAATATGAAATGCTCATATGGTTAACCTTTTGGGTTACTATGTTGAACCAACATACACGTACATGTTTGGGCATGGTTTTCACAAACCCAGTAAACGTCTACCCAAGTGTATGTGACAAGCTAAGTTTTCTATCTAACGGTTGAGAAATATTACCTTGAATCTAAATCAGGTTTTCATCTAACGGTGAATATGGATTGCTTTGTAACTAAGGCAAAACCCTGATTTGAAGACTATATAAAGGAGACATCTAGCATTGTGGAAAACTAATCCCCACACATCTGTGTGATACTAGTGAGCTCGCTAGAGTCGATTCTCTTTTAACCTTTGGTTTTCTTCTCTAAAACCAGGTTAACGACTTAAAGATTTCATTGGGATTGTGAAGCCAGACCGATACTACTTTTATCGTAGTTGTGTGATCTGATCTTGCATCTTCTATCGTACGAGTACAATCTTTGATTGGCTTGAGATCGTGAGAGTTCTACGATAGGAAAGATAAAGAAATCACAAACATCTTCGTCTCACTATTTGTGATTCCTCGACAAACCTCCTGTGTAGTCAGGAAGGATTGTAAAGAGGTGATTGATTAATCTAGGCTTTTCTTCGGGAATATAAGACCGGATTATCACTTGGTTCATGTTCACCTTGATTTCATATCTTAAGACGGAACAAAACCTAGGGTTTTTATGTGGGAGACAGATTTATCCTTTGATAGACTTTTCTGTGTGAGAGAGATTTGTTTATTATCAAGTCTGCGATTTTGGGTTGCAGCAACTCTTGGTTGTGGGTGAGATCAGCTAAGGGAATCAAGTGCCCAGTATCCTGCTGGGATCATAGGCGTAGGAGTACAACTGTACCTTGAATTAGTGGGAGACTGATTTGGTTTCAACTACAATCCAGTCCGAAGTTATCTTGGAGTAGGCTAGTGTCTGTAGCGGCTTAATACAGTGTGTATTCAATCTGGACTAGGTCCCGGGGTTTTTCTGCATTTGCGGTTTCCTCGTTAACAAAATTTCTGGTGTCTGTGTTTTTCTTTTCCGCATTATATTTTATATAATTGAAATAATACAGGTTGTGCGTTCGTGATCATCAATTGGAAATCCAACCTTTGGTTGTTGATTGATATTGATTGATCCTTGGACATTGGTCTTTGGTATCGTCCAAGTTATTCCTTGTATTTGTTAAAGACTCGCTATTGATTTTAGCTTGAGTAAAAATCAAATCAAGAGAGAGATATTAACTCCTTGAGATAATTTTATCTAGATTGAGTCTGACTATCTAGTTGATTCTCTAGCAAAGTATTTCGGAGTTAGTCCATACAGATTGCTAAGCGAAATATTGGGTGGTGTTGTTAGACCCACGCTTTTTCAATTGGTATCAGAGCAGGCAAACACGTTCAAGACCTTACAAGTATGTATTTGTAGCGATCTGACTCAATGGACAGTAGTGTTATCTCAATAAATGCACCACCAGATCCAGAGATTTCAGAATTCTTTTCCATGACTGATTTAATACAATCTGTAGAAGAAATTCTATCTAAACCTCCACCAGGTTTAAAATCCATTGAAGTGTTTTCTGGGCTTGAAAAGAAGCTTGCGAGCTTATCTCTTGATGTTGAGTTATACCTCCAGAAAGAGCAAGAATCTCTTGACAGGCTAAATCAAGTTATGATGAGTAATATTCATGTTGAGGTTGATATTGATTTACTAATCAGTGAGAGCAATGCTCCTCCTCTGCGTAATCCAATTAGTTGTGATAAACTAAACGAATTACAAGAGGAGTTTAAATCTCAGTCATCTGAGTGTATCACCTCAAAGCATGAATTGATTCGTTGCTCAATTCCTGATACTTCCTATCAAGATAATAGTATTGTCTTCTTTTATGAAGAATCTAGGACGTATCTTTTTATCAAAAGAGTTTCCCTTCGCAGTACTAAAAACTATCTGCAGAAACTGTTTTTTATAAGTTGGAAAACAAGAAATCAGAAACACATCTTGAAGTTCTTTGATAGACTTATAAAAACAGTTCCTTGCGTGTTTCTCAACACTACAAGATTTAAGAGTTGTTGGAAAGAAACTCTTTCTTGGTGCCATGGTGAGCAAGACATTGTTCACCTCAACATAACTTGTTTGTGTTGAAAGTGCATTCTAACCAAGAAATGCCTGCTATGTATACGGTGAGGGAAGCACAACAACTGGGGCGCACATATTATATTCGGTAAGGCTATAAAATTCAATTGGACTTTTCTAAAAAGGTATGTATATAAACTTGAGCAAGTTTTATGTTTTTATTACTTGTTTGAGTACTTATAATGATCCATGTACCTTGATTATCGTTCTTTTCTACCTAACTTGATCTGTGTTTAAGGTTCTTATATGTGTAGGTTTGAAAATAATAGTCGGGATGTTTGGACTTCATGGTAGACATACCAAGTATGCATAACATCTTTTAAAATCAAAATCCAGGGGTTTAAGTTCGCAAACCCAGTTTGCAAACTGCTCCAAGTCATGAAAATTCGTTTGCAAACTCGTATGCATACTTGCATGTAGACGTCGATATTCGGTAAACTTGTTTTGGCCGTAATTTCTTCGTCCGAACTCGGAATGACCTCATTCTTTTTGCATTATTTTTTTTTTGAATTCTATTAAAAATAGAGATGAGAAACCTTGAATTTGGATGAGTTAATATGGGTATTTGTCCTGTCTCTTATTTTTGAGTGTTTTGCTCCAATTCGTCGCACTTGTTCCACTTCTCCTGGACTTGGGCACTTGGATTCTTGGAGTACTACTCTTATAAGATAATTTATAGCTTTTACAAGAATATTGTTGGTGAATCACAAAGAAGGAAGTTCAAGAATGAGAAGTAGTACGCATTGCTATGGGATTCTTGAATGTTCACAATCATCCATTGTGAACTATGGTGCATGGTCGTTATTGACTTTGTATGTTATTCTTTGCTAAGAAAATCTTTTTATACGCCTGTGGTAGCTATTCTTGGTGTAAATCCGGGCGAAAAATATTGATTCTACCCTCTAAGGACAAATCATCTTATATATGCATTACGAGTGTGTCTTGATGCCTAGGAAACTTCTTATGAGAATCTATTCTTGTTTTTAAGAAGGATTACTAGAGTTTGGAATATCCATTGTGATTTCACATAGCTATGTCCAACATTTTCATCTTCATGTTTTTAGGTTTATTTCTAAAAATATTTGGAGGATGATATTTCAGTATTAATCTGTTTTGAAGTATTGCAATATTTTTATGGGATATGTATTGTTTACGTCCGTGAACTTGAAGCTCCATATTATGTCAAAAGTAAAGTCGTTCATAAATCGATATTCGTATTGATGAAAGGAAAAATGGACTTTTGACAATTACAAAAGTTATGCCTATGCAGTCATTTATTTGATGGAAATAGGATAAAATATTTTGTTTGACAAGTATAAAGTCTATTATGTCGTTATGCAAATAGTGATGGAAAATAGAATAGATCCTTGTATGTTATCCACGGTATTGATCTTCATTGATCCATTTTGTTATGTTTTACCGTGAAGGATCCATTGTGTGTCTTATGTTGAGCACGATACAACTAAGTCGATTATTCTTATTGGCTTTGTTGGTTGTTCCATAAGATGCTATATGTTGAGCATTATGAACTAAATTAATCATCTTGGTTGGTTATTTAGTTATTTTCTCTGAAAGTCTTCTTTTGTCGAGTAAATCCTTTGACAATCTTGTCTCATGTGCCTGTTCGAAAAGAGACAAGATTGAGTGCTGATCCAGGCTTCAGAAGAGTTTTTCCTTCTTTTCTTAGTTTTGTTATTTTTTTGTATATCAAATAAAAGAAAGGGTTATTATCGACAATTCTATTCTTTATAGGGTTTTAGAGTTGGGCGTATACGAACCTGTCAATAGGTTTCGAACCCTACATTCCTTTTTCCTCTTGACATCCTATATAAGACTGCTTGTTGAGTTAAGTGATTCAATCACACAAATCCAGTTGTTTATAACTGTTCTCAAAGCACTATGTCGTCAGATAGAAAGGATGTCAACATGATTGTTAAGTCTTCAATCAAGGAAAAAGAAAAATCTCTTGTCTCTAAGTCCCTGAAAAGAAAAAGAAGGAATACAAGAAAACCCAGGACTGTTCCTTCTAACTCTCAGAAGTTTTCCGATGTTCTTGATGAGTTAAAGGAAATAAGAAGGGAGATTTATGAAATAAAGACGTTCATGTCTAAATCTTTGGAAATTCAGAGGACCCTAATTCGACATCTTCAGCCAAGACAATTCGTGGGTATTGACACTTATCTCCATGAACCTTATGTCCCGATGGTTGTCGATAACAAGGAGTTCGGGAATGATAAAGAATTTCTCAAAGGAATTGTTTCCTAGTATATCTTCTTTTTGGATTAATTGGAAGAATAACTAGTGCTTTCAATAGCGATGATTGTGACTACACATAACTATTTTTGTTTTCATCTTCTTATTTTATTTTTTAGGTTTATTGTTTTTTAAATTCTAAAAATATTTGGAGGATGATGTTATTGCAGTATTGATCATTATGATTTTGTGATATTGCAATTTGATTATGGGATATGTAGTGTTTGCGTCCGTCAACTTGAAGGTCCGATATGTTGTCAAAAGTAAAGTCGTTCATGAATTGGTATTCGTATTAATGAAAGGACGAATGGACTTTTGACAATTACAAAAGTTATGCCTATGCAGTCATGTATTTGATGGAAATAGGATAAAATCTTTTGTTTGACAAGGATAAAGTCTATTATGTCGTTATGCAAATAGTGATGGAAAATAGAATAGATCCTTGTATGTTATCCACGGTATTGATCTTCATTGATCCATTTTGTTATGTTTTACCGTGAAGGATCCATTGTGTGTCTTATGTTGAGCACGATACAACTAAGTCGATTATTCTTATTGGCTTTGTTGGTTGTTCCATAAGATGCTATATGTTGAGCATTATGAACTAAATTAATCATCTTGGTTGGTTATTTAGTTATTTTCTCTGAAAGTCTTCTTTTGTCGAGTAAATCCTTTGACAATTAAATTGATTACTTTTGTGATTAGTTTGGTTGTTTGTATCCAATTAGATTAATTATAAGTTCTCTTGTAATTAGTCAAGTTGAGTTTTCATATATTCCACAAGTTCTTGTGTTGAGTATATGAACGTCTATACAAATCATTTTCTATTGGTTGATGTAGTCGTATATTCCGTAAGGTTTTTCTTTATGTTGAGTATGTGAACGATTAAGTTTGTCGTCTCCGTATGATTACCTTAGTCGTAGCTCCGTAAGTTTACTTATGTTGAGGACCTTCAATTAAATTGATCACTTTTGTGGTTTGATTTAGTTGTGTATTCCAATTAAATTAATCATGGGTTTTCTTGTGATTAATTTGGTTGAGTTTTGGATATAAAAAATCATTTCTATGATTTTTGGTGTCCAATTTAAAAATCCTTCTTTTTTTTCGAAAGTAAGGTCACTCTTGTTGTTCTTTCGAGAATGACATCAAATGGGGGAGAGTTCTTTTGAACTTGTGCTTAATGGTAATATCTTGCGGGGTGTGCGGCTGTGGAATTTTATAAGGGTTATCTTGTATCTTAAAACTCCTTGATGAATGCGTTTAGCTTCGACATTATATTTGCATCTAAATTAAGTTGGTATGTCTTTTTCTTTTAGTCTATGAAATGTATCTTGTGGAAATTTCATTATGATCCCGTTCTTGTACCTTTGCCAATTTTATTGACAAAAAGGGGGAGAAATATTGTAGTTCACACTACAAATACATTTGGTTTTTGGATCATTGTGTAAGGGGGAGTGGTTTCCATGATCGAGATGGAGTATTGACTAAGGGGGAGTGATACATATCACCATAGGATTATTGTTAAAGTCGTGATATAATTGGACTTTGATGCTACATAATAATACTATGACACTGTATAATAATGATCGAGAATCTCGATTTCTCTCATTGTTATAGCTACAGATCTTCAACAACGGTGATGCTAAACTGATAAGCGCATATTTCATATATATTTGGTGTCAATTCCATGCTAGTATTTGTTGGTTTTCTTACAAATTACTGTATATTACGCTTGTTTTCTCTTATTTGTGTTTTATTAGGTGAATCATCCAAAAGAAGTGAATTGGCACTTAATTGTGCAATAAAAGAAGCTAGCTACAAGTGGAGAAGGGCCAAATCCAAAATGGAACTCATTCAAGTACAAGATTTCTACTTTTCATCTTGAAGAGAACGAAAAGACGAAGTCAATGGCGAAAGAACGGAGTCATTCTGAGCTCGTACGAAGAAGTTATGAGCAAAATAAGAATCTGAAAGAAAGGGCAAAATGGTCATTTTCAGGAACGAGTGCTATTGACACCCCCTTGTATGTTAAGGGGTATCCATTCTGCTAAGGGGCAGTCAAGTTCACAGGAATTGCTAAAGGAAGTCAGGTAGTTTACAAAGGGGGAGACTGAATTTCAAATGATGTTAAAGACAGACGCCTCATTTACTCGGGGCTACCATTTTCCTATTCAAATTCAAAATGGTAAAGAAAAACCCGCGTGCTCTTCTTCTGCATGGATAACAGTTGCTCGAGATGCTACCTGCGGCAGTGATGAAGATGAGATGGAGTCTGTAATGGAGATTACTCGAGTCTATGATTGTTGCTCGATGAAAATATGAAGTTTGAAGCTGTGGACAGAGATGGAAGTGGATAATGGCGTTGGCTGCCATTGATTGATCACATGATGATCACAACAGGAACGATGACGAAGTCTGCTGTTGGCAGTGAAGGTGCTGTAGTTATTATGGTAGAAAAAAAATGTGCTGCTGCTGCCATTCATTATCAGCAATGGTGACTAATGGATATGGTGAAGCTCGAGCTGGACAAAGATAGGGAAGTGATGAACAGAGTTTATGTTACGGGTTTGCTTCCATTGATGGAAGAGTTGATCGACGGAGAGGATTAGTGATGCTGTCGAGTTCAGTTGAGTCTGAAGAAAAGGTTACGAATGAAAGGGGAACTCGAGCTCAAGTTGGTTCGGTCTTGAATAGTAAACCATGGCCGATAAACCATCTCAAGAGATTGAGACTAAGCTACTTCCGTTCAGAACTGAAGATTGATGGAAAAGTGACTGAATATGGTGTGATCAAGCTGCATCACAGCGTCTAGGCAAAGTATGGTTGAGCCGTGCTTAATGGGTTCGAAGAGATATGGATCGAGAAGGATGGGTTGGCTCTGAATTAGAGTTCGGTAGAAGATTTAAGAGAAGATTTCCGCGTCAAAGATAAACTAGAATCATTATTACGTGTCAATAGAGGTTGGAAAATCTTTGGAAGTTGAAGTTTGGGCGAGAGTTCAGGTTTTGAATGGAGTTTCAAGTCGACAAAACAGCTACCAGGTGGACATTTCACCGTTGATTTATGAGATGAATGGTGGAAATTTAAACGCGTTTTAGGGTTTTAGTCGGCTAAGAAAAGGTTGGTGATTATCAAATTCGAAATATCAGCTACAAAAGGCTATAAATAGAGGCTCGAATCACCACAGAAAGTCATCTCCTCACCCTAGTTTTCACGCCCATAACCTGTTCGCAGAAAGTTCCCAAAGAAACACAGAAGCTTTAGGAGTCCAACTTATACAGCAGTAGCTGGATGTCTCTTGCAACATCTTTGCAGTAGCTGAAGATCCAACAACTATAGCTGGAAGCAGCTAAAACCCTTCTGCGACTACTGTAGTTTGATTTCTTATCTTTTCTCTACTTTGATTGCCAAAAATTATGAGTAGCTAATTCTTTTAATTGATTAGGGATGTAACCTAAAATCACAAACATGTTATTTGATTAAAGCATTGATTTTTCATTCACCTTCTTATTTATCGTTCAAGTTTTACTAAGTATAATAATTATATGATTTTGTTCATGTAATATGGTGAGTTGTTTTGCATGTTTAAGTCGCGAATTAAATATCATAATAACTTATCTATCGCTAATTTGAAGTCTTAGGTAATTTTATTAAGATTCTAATAATTAGTAGTAATTTGTGATCACCCGGGTACAGATTCACCGCGGCATGCTGATCCGCGATTACTAGCGATTCCAACTTCATGTTCCCGAGTTGCAGAGAACAATCCGAACTGAGGCAATCAGGTAAAACTTGGCCTAGATTGAATATATCACGATTGTGTTTGTATTGCCTATGAATAACTCGTTTCATAGATTTTAAAACTTTCCTCAAGTTGAATCTTCTAGCGATAAGCATTAGGTTATTTGTTGGAAAAGAATTCATATAATTGTGATTGCATTATTTGTTGATTTGTGGAGACGTAACGAAGTATATACACCGATTGGGGATACTTTAGGGTTATTGGTGAATGAGTGTGTGAATGATACTTGATTGATTAACATATGTGGTGATGGACGGCGAATTCCTTAACCAGCTTTTCCCTCTGATATTTTCTTAAACACTTTCAACTTTTGTTTTTAATTTAAATTATTTTTAAAACAACAAAATCCCCCGGTTTTACTTAAGTTTTCAAATACGAATAGCAACCCATATCTCCCTGTGGAACGAATCTGTTCTTATAACTATACTCTTATTTATAATTGTGAAGTGAAAGAACTTAAATTATTTTTGCGTCGGCTGACAACCGACCATAAACTTACAACCTTTGGGATCATTGGAAACTTACAACCTTTGGGATCATTGGAATACTTGGAAGGACGAAGATTTCAGGGAACGTTGAAGATTAGACTATGGAATACGAGCCACTAAAGTTTATCTTTTTTGTATTCCATATGTATTAATAGTTTTGTCACTAAAATTGACAAAGGGGGAGATTGTTAGAGCATAGCTCGGTCGACCTCGCATGCGTTGCTATCTCAAGCATGTTTGTCAATGTTAGTGATCAAAACTATGAGTCTTGATTTCTAGCCTAAATAGCTAAGTCTCGGACTAGGATAGAAAAGTGTAGTTCAGCTCAAGGACTTCATGGCGATTCATCATACAACAACGAAGATCTACTCAAGGAACCGTGGAACTTCATCAACAAAAAGGTATGTGGAGACTTGAACTTATCTATCACTCAAAAGTCTATCTCTTCTATCTCCAACTTCTTATAAGACAAAAGTCGTATGCTATATAGACTGGATCATACACATTTTATATTTCGGGACGAGTATATCTCGCCTATCTATATCTCGAAATCATGTGTTGGTAAAGCGTTTCGCTTTGATCAAGTTTATCTTCACCTAGTGACGAAAGTCATGAAAAGTTTCAATTACTTTGAGAATTGCTTTGACGCGAAACGGTCTGTGAATAACGGCTATATAACGTCCTCTGAGAATGTCTCAATGATTGAAATGAGAGTTTAGATTACATAACCATGTATTCCTTAATCCGAAGTTTTCAAACTTTGTTGATTGAGAGAAACCGGAGGAATTGGCTTTTCCAAGTCCGCGAACTGATGGAAGTTCTTGTACCGAGAATTTCTGCAGGGATTTTCCAAAAACTCGTTTGCGTGTAAGCCGCGAACTGGCGAAAGTCTCTTTGCTGAGATTTTCTGCTGAGTTTGGAAAACTCTACCGGTTGTCTTAAGTCTGCGAACTTGTTTGTGAGCTTAAGTGGTTATGATCTAAAGATGTGCTCTGAACATGAAACTTAAATTACTAAGGAATTCTTTATGCAAACCGTGGCTATAAAGTTCATGAGCCAATTCAATTGAATCGAATCATCTTTGTTTAAATTGTGTCTTGTGTAGTTACATAAGATCTCATAGCAATTGAACAACTCTCTAACTAGTTCATTTGAGTCAATTGAACTAATGATGGTGAAGAAGAACAAGGTTGATATGAAATGCTCATATGGTTAACCTTTTGGGTTACTATGTTGACCAACATACACGTACACGTTTGGGCATGGTTTTCACAAACCCAGTAAACGTCTACCCAAGTGTGTGTGACAAGCTAAGTTTTCGATATAATGGTTGAGAAATATTAGCTTTAATATAATTCAGGTTTTCATCTAACGGTGAATATGGATTGCTTTGTAACTAAGGCAAAACCCTGATTTGAAGACTATATAAAGGCAACATCTAGCATTGTGCAAAACTAATCCCCACACGTCTGTGTGATACTAGTGCGCTCGCTAGAGTCGATTCTCCTTTAACCTTTGGTTTTCTTCTCTAAACCCAGGTTAACGACTTAAAGACTTCATTGGGATTGTGAAGCCACACCGATACTACTTTTATCGTAGTTGTGTGATTTGATCTTGCATCTTCTATCGTACGAGTACAATCTATTGATTGGCTTGAGATCGTGAGAGTTCTCCGATAGGCAAGATAAAGAAGTCACAAACATCTTCGTCTCACTGTTTGTGATTCCTCGACAAATCGCTTGTGTAGTCAAGAAGGATTGCTGAGAGGTGATTGATTAATCTAGGCTGTTCTTCGGGAATATAAGACCGGATTATCAATTGGTTCCTGTTCACCTTGATTTTATATCTTAAGACGAAACAAAACCTAGGGTTTTTCTGTGCGAGACATATTTATCCTTTGATAGACTTTTCTGTGTGAGACAGATTTGTTTTTTATCAAGTATGCGATTTTGGGTTGTAGAAACTCTTAGTTGTTGGTGAGATCAGCTAAGGGAATCAAGTGCGTAGTATCCTACTGGTATCAAAGGCGTAGGAGTACAACTGTACCTTGAATTAGTGGGAGACTGATTGGGGTTCAACTATAGTCCAGTCCGAAGTTAGCTTGGAGTAGGCTAGTGTGTGTAGCGGCTTAATAAAGTGTGTATTCAATCTGGACTAGGTCCCGGTTTTTTTTTGCATTTGCAGTTTCCTCGCTAACAAAACTTCTGGTGTCTGTATTATTTCTTTTCCGCATTATATTTTATATAATTGAAATAATGCAGGTTGTGCGTTAAGATCATCAATTGGAAATCCAACCTTTGGTTGTTGATTGATCCTTGGGAATTGGTCTTTGGTACCATCCAAGTGATTCCTTGTGTTTGATTAAAGACTCGTTATTATTTTAGCTTGAGTAAATCAAAACAAGTGAAAGATATTGACTCCTTGAGATACTTTAATCTAGATTGAGTCTGACTGTCTAGTTGATTATCTAGCAAAGTATTTCGGAGTTAGTCCATACATATTGTTAAGCGAAATATTGGGTGGTGTTGTTAGACCCCCGTTTTTTCATCATCGTCAAGAAAAAACGCCATCTACTTAGAAAGGCTAGTGTTTATTCTAAAATTTTCAAAAATCTCTAAAATTTAGAGTTTTGTATACGTCAGATTTTTTCTTATGGAACCCTACCCCCACACTTAAATCAAACATTGTCCTCAATGTTTCAAACCATTGCAAAAAGAATAAGAGGAATACTTGAAAAAGACAAGGAAGTAAGAATTGGAATTGTGCACCTGATTGACGCATACGAATGGCATTCGAAATAGACTCCCCACATATCAACAATCTGAAAATTTGAGGATCTACCCACAAAACAATCTGCATATATTGCAAAAGCTTCACAAGAATGTTAACAAATGGTGGGAAAAGTGAAATTATCATCCCACGAGAGTCACCCCCACACATAGTCTTTTCTACACTCGGAAGTGTATACAAAACATAAGTGTAAGGCACTTCTATTGGTTTTTCTTCGAAAACATGTGAAAAAGCGGGGGTCTAACAACAACACCCAATATTTCGCTTAGCAATCTGTATGGACTAACTCCAAAATACTTTGCTAGAGAATCAACTAGACAGTCAGACTCAATCTAGATAAAAGTATCTCGAGGAGTTAATATCTCTCTCTTGATTTGATTTTTACTCAAGCTAAAATCAATAGCGAGTCTTTATTAAATACAAGGAATAACTTGGATGGTACCAAAGACCAATGTCCAAGGATCAATCAATATCAATCAACAACCAAATGTTGTATTTCCAATTGATGATCACGAACGCACAACCTGTATTATTTCAATTATATAAAATATAATGCGGAAAAGAAATAACACAGACACCAGAAATTTTTTTAACGAGGAAACCGCAAATGCGGAAAAACCCCGGGACCTAGTCCAGATTGAATACACACTGAAATAAGTCGCTACAGACACTAGCCTACTCCAAGCTAACTTCGGACTGGACTGTAGTTGAACCCCAATCAGTCTCCCACTAATTCAAGGTACAGTTGTACTCATACGCCTCTGATCCCAGCAGGATACTGCGCACTTGATTCCCTTAGCTGATCTCACCCACAACCAAGAGTTGTTGCAACCCAAAATCGCAGACTTGATAATAAACAAATCTCTCTCACACAGAAAAGTCTATCAAAGGATAAATATGTCTCCCACAGAAAAACCCTAGGTTTTGTTCCGTCTTAAGATATGAAATCAAGGTGAACAGGAACCAAGTGATAATCCGGTCTTATATTCCCGAAGAACAGCCTAGATTAATCAATCACCTCTTTACAATCCTTCCTGAATACACAGGGTTTGTCGAGGAATCACAAACAGTGAGACGAAGATGTTTGTGACTTCTTTATCTTGCCTATCGGAGAACTCTCACGATCTCAAGCCAATCAAAGATTGTACTCGTACGATAGAAGATGCAAGATCAGATCACACAACTACGATAAAAGTAGTATCGGTCTGGCTTCACAATCCCAATGAAGTCTTTAAGTCGTTAACCTGGTTTTAGAGAAGAAAACCAAAGGTTAAAGGAGAATCGACTCTAGCGAGCGCACTAGTATCACACAGACGTGTGGGGATTAGTTTTGCACAATGCTAGATGTCTCCTTTATATAGTCTTCAAATCAGGGTTTTTCCTTAGTTACAAAGCAATCCATATTCACCGTTAGATGAAAACCTGATTTAGATTCAAGCTAATATTTCTCAACCGTTAGATCGAAAACTTAGCTTGTCACACACACTTGGGTAGACGTTTACTGGGTTTGTGAAAACCATGCCCAAACGTGTACTGTATGTTGGTTCAACATAGTAACCCAAAAGGTTAACCATATGAGCATCTCATATTAAATTTGTTCTTCTTCACCATAACTAGTTCAATTGACTCAAATGAACTTGTTAGAGAGTTGTTCAATTTCTATGAGATCTTAAGTAACTACACAAGACACAGTTGAAACAAAGATAATTCGATTCGATTGAATCGGCTCATGAACTTTATAGCCACGGTTTGCATAAAGCATTCCTTAGTAATTTAAGTTTCATGTTCAGAGCACATCTTTAGATCATAACCTCTTAAGCTCACAAACAAGTTCGCGGACTTAAGACAACCGGTGGAGTTTTCCAAACTCAGCAGAAAATCTCGGCAAAGAGACTTTCGCCAGTTCGCGGACTAGGTTCGCGGACTTAAACGCAAACGAGTTTTTGGAAAATCCTAGCAGAAATTCTCGGTACAAGAACTTCTGTCAGTTCGCGGACTTGGTTCGCGGACTTGGCAAAGCCAATTCCTCCGGTTTCTCTCAATCAACAAAGTTCGAAAACTTAGGATTAAGGAATACATGGTTATGTAATCTAAACTCTCATTTCAGTCATTGAGACATTCTCAGAGGATGTTATATAGCCGTTCTTCACAGACCGTTTCGCGTCAGAGAAATTCTCAAAGTAATTGAAACTTTTCATGACTTTTGTCACTAGGTGAAGATAAACTTGATCAAAGCGAAACACTTTACCAACACATGATTTCGAGATATAGATAGGCGAGATATACTCGGCTCGAAATATCAAATGTGTATGATCCAGTCTATATAGCATACAACTTTTGTCTCATAAGAAGCTGGAGATAGAAGAGATAGAGTTTAAAGTGATAGATAAGTTCAAGTATCCACATATCTTTTTGTTGATGAAGTTCCACGGTTCCTTGAGTAGATCTTCGTCGTTATATGATGAATCACCATGAAGTCCTTGAGGTCAACTACACTTTTCTATCCTAGTCCGAGACTTAGCTATGTAGGATAGAAATCAAGACTCATAGTTTTGATCACTAACATTGACAAACATGCTTGGGATAGCAACGCATGCGAGGTCGACCGAGCTATGCTCTAACAATCTCCCCCTTTGTCAATTTTAGTGACAAAACTATTAATATACATATGGAATACAAAAAAGATAAACTTTAGTGGCTCCTATTCCATAGTCTAATCTTCAACGTTCCCTGAAATCTTCGTCCTTCCAAGTACTCCAATGATCCCAAAGGTTGTAAGTTTAGCATCACCGTTGTTGAAGATCCGTAGCTATAACAATGAGAGAAATCGAGATTCTCGATCATTATTATACAGTGTCATAGTATTATTATGTAACATCAAAGTCCAATTGATCACGACTTTAACAATAATACTATGGTGATATGTATCACTCCCCCTTAGTCAATACTCCATCTCGATCATGGAAACCACTCCCCCTTACACAATGATCCAAAAACCATATGTATTTGTAGTGTGAACTACAATACTTCTCCCCCTTTTTGTCAATAAAATTGGCAAAGGTACAAGAACGGGATCATAATGAAATTTCCACAAGAGACATTTCATAGACTAAAAGAAAAATACATACCAACTTAATTTAGATGCAATCATAATGCCGAAGCTAACTGCATTCATCAAGGAGTTTTAAGATACAAGATAACCCCTATAAAATTCCACAGCCGCACACCCCGCAAGATATTACCATTAAGCACAAGTTCAAAAGAACTCTACCCCACTTGATGTCATTCCCGAAAGAACAACAAGAGCGACCTTAATTTCGAAAAAAAAGAAGGATTTTTAAATCGGACACCAAAAACCATAGAAATGATTTTCTATATCCAAAACTCAACCAAATTAATCACAAGAAACCCATGATTAGTTTAATTGGAATACGCAACTAAATCAAACCACAAAAGTGATCAATTTAATTGGAGGTGCTCAACATAAGTAAACTTACGGAGCTACGACTAAGGTAATCATACGGAGACGACTAACTTAATCGTTCACATACTCAACATAAGGAAAAACCTTACGGAATATACGACTACATCAACCAATAGAACATGATTAGTATAGCCGTTCATATACTCAACACAAGAACTTGTGGAATATATGAAAACTCAACTAGACTAATTACAAGAGAACTTATAATTAATCTAATTGGAATACAAACAACCAAACTAATCACAAAAGTAATCAATTTAATTGTCAAAGGATTTGCTCGACAAAAGAAGACTTTCGAGCAAATAACTAAATAACCAACCAAGATGATTAATTTAGTTCATAATGCTCAACATATAGCATCTTATGGAACAACCAACAAAGCCAATAAGAATAATCGACTTAGTTGTATCGTGCTCAACATAAGACACACAATGGATTCACGGTAAAACATAACAAAATGGATCAATGAAGATCAATACCGTGGATAACATACAAGGATCTATTCTATTTTCCATCATATGCATAATAGACTTTATCCTTGTCAAACAAAAGATTTTATCCTATTTTCCATCAAATAATGACTGCATAGGCATAACTTTTGTAATTGTCAAAAGTCCATTCGTCCTTTCATTAATACGAATACCAATTCATGAACGACTTTACTTTTGACACATATGGGACCTTCAAGTTCACGGACGCAAACAATACATATCCCATAATCAAATTGCAATATCACAAAATCATAATGACAATACTGCAATAACATCATCCTCCAAATATTTTTAGAATTTAAAAACCAATAAACCTAAAAAATAAATAAGAAGATGAAAACAAAAATAGCTATGTGTAGTCACAATCATCGCTATTGAAAGCACTAGTTATTCTTCCAACTAATCCAAAAAGAAGATACTAGGAACAATTCCTTTGAGAAATTCTTTATCATTCCCGAACTCCTTGTTATCGACAACCATCGGGACATAAGGTTCACGGAGATAAGTGTCAATACCCACGAACTGTCTTGGCTGAAGAGGTCGAATTAGGGTCCTCTGAATTTCCAAAGATTTAGACACGAACGTCTTTATTTCATAAATCTCCCTTCTTATTTCCTTTAACTCATCAAGAACATCGGAAAACTTCTGAGAGTTAGAAGGAACAGTCCTGGGTTTTTCTTGTATTCCTTCTTTTTCTTTTCAGGGACTTAGAGACAAGAGATTTTTCTTTTTCCTTGATTGAAGACTTAACAATCATGTTGACATCCTTTCCATCTGACGACATAGTGCTTTGAGAACAGTTATAAACAACTGGATTTGTGTGATTGAATCACTTAACTCAACAAGCAGTCTTATTAGGATGTCAAGAGGAAAAAGGAATGTAGGGTTCGAAACCTATTGACAGGTTCGTATACGCCCAACTCTAAAACCTATAAAGAGTAGAATTGTCGATAATAACCCTTTCTTTTATTTGATAGACAAAAAATAACAAAACTAAGAAAAGAAGGAAAAACTCTTCTGAAGCCTGGATCAGCACTCAATCTTGTCTCTTTTCGAACAGGCACATGAGACAAGATTTTCCCAACAACACAATCAAGTTGTGTTGCGATGAACAACGATTTGTCCATCTTTTTCCTCATGGGAGGAATCCTCTGATCTTTGTATCAAAACGATTTGACCATATTTTTTTTCAAATGGTCTTATTCTATCCTTGGAAACCAACTTTTAGACGAAGATAAGATCCTACATACCTCGGCGGTCTTCTGAGCAAGTTTCAGCTTCCTTGCTAATCGATCTGCTCTTCGTTGAAGTTTGCTGGCGTGCCTTATTTGGTGCTTGTATTTGTAATACCTTGATAGTTCGTGTCCCTTCATCGAACAAAACGAGCACGTCAAACTTGGATAGTATTCAGGCATCTGAGATGTGCAAGCAGACAGACATAAAGTAGATTCTGAAACATCACTGACAGGGTTTCCAGTTATCGGATTCAAAGAATCTTCCAGCTTGATTGGGTTTCCCTCTTCTCCGAACCCATTGAGGTTGATATATGTATTGCTACAAGTATCAAAATCGATGTTTTCACAAAGAAGCCCTGCACTTGATTTCCTATCTTCATCGGAATCATAGGTTTCAGACATTTCATCAAGTGTTACAGGTAGACCTTTGTTCCCAGTGTATTTTCTACGATTTGGGCATTCGTTAGCAAAATGGACAAAACCTTTACACTTAAAGCACTGAGGCATGTCCTCGTCATCAGCCTCGTCAGCATCCCTGTTTTTAGGAGGTACGCGACCGTGAGGTTTGTATGATGACTTAGGTTTGTCTCTTGAAAACCGTGTACTTCTCTTCAACAGAAGACCCCTAAACTGTGTTGTGATCAAGAAGACTGATTTTTCAAGATCTTCATCCGAAAAATCATCCTCAGACTGATCATCCTCAGAGACATGAACACTCTTACCTTTGACCAGTAATTTAGTGTTCTTCTGTGCTTTAAAGGAAACATCCTTACCGACTTTGGATGTATGCTCATGGTCAAAGATCTTAAGCTTCCCAACCAAGGTGTTTCTGGAAAGATTATCGAGGTTATTCCCTTCAATGATAGCATGCTTCTTAGACTCGTATCTAGATGGCAGCGATCTGATAATTTTCATCACAATGTCCTTTTCAGGAATAGTCTTACCCAATGCAAAAGATGCATTAACAATTTCAGACACTTTGTGATTAAACTCATCAAATGTTTCTTCATCTTCCATACGAAGGTTCTCCCAATCAGAATTAAGGTTTTGAAGCCTAGCATCCTTTTCACTGGAGTTGCCCTCAAATACGGTTTCTAAGATATCCCAAGCATCTATAGATCTGGTGCAGTTTGTCACGTGATGCTGAAGATTTGGGGTAATGGAATATATGATAGCATTCAAACCGTCGTAATTTTTCTTTGCAGCAGTTATCTCAACAATGGTGTATTCACCAATAGGTTTGGGAACGTTTACATCACCGACTGCCACTACGGGAGCATCATAGCCATTAACCACATATACCCATGATTCAAAATCACGCGATTGAAGAAAAACTCGCATAACAATTTTCCACCATAAGTAATTGGAGCCATCAAAGACTGGTGGTACGTTAATAGAGATAGCACCTTTGTCCATAGAGTCAGATCGCTACAAACACGGACTTGTTAGGTCTTAAACGTGTTTTCCTGCTCTGATACCAATTGAAAATGCGGGGGTCTAACAGCACCACCCAATATTTCGCTTAGCAATCTGTATGACTAACTCCAAAATACTTTACTAGAGAATCAACTAGACAGTCAGACTCAATCTAGATAAAAGTATCTCAAGGAGTTAATATCTCTCTCTTGATTTGATTTTTACTCAAGATAAAATCAATAGCGAGTCTTTATCAAATACAAGTAATAACTTGGACGATACCAAAGACCAATGTCCAAGGATCAATCAATATCAATCAAAAACCAAAGGTTGGATTTCCAATTGATGATCACGAATGCACAACATGTATTATTTCAATTATATAAAATATAATGCGGAAAAGAAATAACACAGACACCATAAATTTTGTTAACGAGGAAACCGCAAATGCAGAAAAACCCCGGGACCTAGTCCAGATTGAATAAACACTGTATTAAGCCGCTACAGACACTAGCCTACTCCAATCTAACTTCGGACTGGACTATAGTTGAACCCCAATCAGTCTCCCACTAATTCAAGGTACAGTTGTACTCCTACGCCTCTGATCCCAGCAGGATACTACGCACTTGATTCCCTTATCTGATCTCACCCACAACCAAGAGTTGCTGCAACCCAAAATCGCAGACTTGATAATAAACAAATCTGCCTCGCACAGAAAAGTCTATCAAAGGATAAATCTGTCTTCCACAGAAAAACCCTAGGTTTTGTTCCGTATTAAGATATGAAATCAAGGTGAGCAGGAACCAATTGATAATCCGGTCTTATATTCCCGAAGAACAACCTAGATTAATCAATCACCTCTCTACAATCTTTCCTGACTACACAAGAGGGTTTGTCGAGGAATCACAAACAGTGAGACGAAGATGTTTGTGACTTCTTTATCTTGCCTATCGAAGAACTTTCACGATCACAAGCCAATCAAAGATTGTACTCGTACAATAGAAGATGCAAGATCATATCACACAACTACGATAAAAGTAGTATCGGTCTGTCTTCACAATCCCAATGATGTCTTTAAGTCGTTAACCTGGTTTTAGAGAAGAAAACCAAAGGTTAAAAGAGAATCGACTCTAGCGAGCGCACTAGTATCACACAGACGTGTGGGGATTAGTTTTGCACAATGCTAGATGTCTCCTTTATATTGTCTTCAAATCAGGGTTTTGCCTTAGTTACAAAGCAATCCATATTCACCGTTAGATGAAAACCTGATTTAGATTCAAGCTAATATTTCTCAACCATTAGATCGAAAACTTAGCTTGTCACACACACTTGGGTAGACATTTACTGGGTTTGTGAAAACCATGCCCAAACGTGTACGTGTATGTTGGTTCAACATAGTAACCCAAAAGGTTAACCATATGAGCATTTCATATTAACCTTGTTCTTCTTCACCATAACTAGTTCAATTGACTCAAATGAACTAGTTAGAGAGTTGTTCATTTTCTATGAGATCTTATGTAACTACACAAGACACAATTGAAATAAAGATGATTCGACTCGATTGAATCGGCTCATGAACTTTATAGCCACGGTTTGCGTTAAGCATTCCTTAGTAATTTAAGTTTCATGTTCAGAGCACATCTTTAGATCATAACCTCTTAAGCTCACAAACAAGTTCGCGGACTTAAGACAACCGGTGGAGTTTTCCAAACTCAGCAGTAAATCTCGGCAAAGAAACTTTCGCCAGTTCGCGGACTTACACGCAAACGATTTTTTGGAAAATCCCAGCAGAAATTCTCGGTACAAGAACTTCCGTCAGTTCGCGGACTTGGCAAAGCCAATTCCTCCGGTTTTTCCTCAATTAACAAAGTTTGAAAACTTCGGATTAAGGAATACATGGTTATGTAATCTAAACTCTCATTTCAATCATTGAGACATTCTCAGAGGACGTTATATAGCCGTTATTCACAGACCGTTTCACGTCAGAGCAATTCTCAAAGTAATTGAAACCTTTCATGACTTTCGTCACTAGGTGAAGATAAACTTGATCAAAGCGAAACGCTTTACCAACACATGATTTCGAGATATAGATAGAAGAGATATACTCGGCTCGAAATATCAAATGTGTATGATCCAGTCTATATAGCATACGACTTTTGTCTCATAAGAAGTAGGAGATAGAAGAGATAGACTTTTGAGTGATATATAAGTTCAAGTCTCCACATACCTTTTTTTTGATGAAGTTCCACGATTCCTTGAGTAGATATTCGTCGTTGTATGATGAATCGCCATGAAGTCCTTGAGCTCAACTACACTTTTCTATCCTAGTCCGAGACTTAGCTATGTAGGCTAGAAATCAACACTCGTAGTTTTGATCACTAACATTGACAAACATACTTGAGATAGCAACGCATGCGAGGTCGACCGAGCTATGCTCTAACAAAATGCATGGTGTTAGACTCAAACACATATGGTGGATACTTGGAAGCAAGAAATTCGGAAAGAACTTTAAAAGCACATAATTCCAGCCCCAAATGAGGTATTTTCCTAAAAGATGGATTCCCAACTCTTTGGGAAGTTACTTCTAGTTTTAGAGGATCATCATTAGATAAAGATTCATGTAAATGGTTAGACAAACCTTGCATAATCTCACGCATTACGGGATCCTCGGTATTTCTGAAAAAGTCCAATGATTATCCTACATCACAAGTATCGCAATTCTCATTTAAACTCTTTACGAGCCATTCTTCATCAGTTTCTTCTAAACCAAGTCCTCCTCATCGGAAAAGAAATCAGAATCTTCCATAAACAAATTATCGTAATCCTTATGTGCTTCGTCATAAGTTGACTTCTCATTAAAAGTATTCACAATCTCTGAATTAGGGGTGTTATTCACAAAGAAGTCATAATCATCATCGCTCTCATACACAACATAAGTTTTAACATCAATAATGGTAGTGTTTCTAGACTCAACTTCTTCCTTTTGAATAGGAGAATGATCATTATAATCATGAGTTGAGCTAGTAGCACTATCATTATCAACATTTTCCAAAGATTCATCATCCTCGGAATCTTCTTCTTGGGGCTCTTCTCTATTATCCACACGGCGGTTAACCCCCATATGTATGGCCCTAGAAATTGCTTGAAAAGTCTCTTTCGTTGCTCCCTCTTCTTCCAGCCGCTCATATTGTCTAAAGAGTTTCTTTATGTTAACACGTTTTCCGCTACTAGTCACAATAGGTTCTCTAGACCATGTCTCTTCCCGTTGAATGGGTGGAAGATCATAAGTACGATCCGTGACAGGTCTAAATACACTATCATATGTTTCACTTGGTACGAAACTCGGTACGTTGGAAGTTGAGTTGATCTGGTTCCATGTACGTCGCAAATCCATGAATTCATTAGGCATTTGCAAGAAACTAGGTTGGAACGTATGAGAAGTACAACTATCCCCCCATCCTTGAGATTTTCCACTTACATAACCACCAAAAGGTTGCTGTGATGTATGAGAAAAATCACAAGGTCTTGTAGAATAGTCATCATAACCAAAATATTGATTTTGATTGTATCCCACATATGGTTGGAAGCTATTGTAAGAGTGAGATTGAAAATCAGAATTATTACTATAGTATGATTGGTCTTGTGAACCATATATGTTGTTTCCAAAAGGATACATCTTGAAAATTTATGCACACAACTCGTTAAGAGACTTACCTCTTGTTCCCAATTGTGCACACACGCAAACAAGTGATTGTTGCAACTCAAAATAAAATTCTAAGCAAAGAAATTAGCAAAAGATAAAAATAAAAACTAAATACAAAAACTGAAAATCAAATAACAACTCAAACTACCGACTGCTCCCCGGCAGCGGCGCCAATTTTGACGAGGTGTCGAACTCGCAAAAATAAATTCCTTACTTCTCTTACACTAACTAGTAGTATAATGAAAAGCAAGTTCGTTCCTAAGGGAGAGTTGAGTCTAAAGTTGTCAATTCAATTTCTGAATATTGATGCAAATATGAGGATGAGAATGATCAAGGACTCTTTCTCAGTCACGAAACATGAATCTTATTGATATGGCTAGTTTCTGCAAAGTATCCTGTTACTAACAACCCTAGAATAATTAGTACGCTCAACTATTCCGTTATTATCTCCTAAGCTCACCGGATACGGAAGCGCTCGACTACCGGATTCTACTTGCCAAGTTTCCTAGAAATACGCTCTCTAGGTGTGACTTAAACAAGTGCTTTAAGTTTTATAAGATAAGGTTTCTCCTAGTGATGAACTCAAAAGCATGAATCACCTACTAGTGTAAATTTCTACATATGTGTACTTAACAAAGTCTCATCATCAACACCCATATATCACTACTTGTGTTTGTATTCTCTAGACAATTACGGGTCGAAGAAAACCAAAACTAGCAATATAATCATCAAGCAACCATTCAATTTGCAACTTAAACGATTGATAAATAAATTCATACACACTTTTAGCATAGTAGAGAATGAGCAATAACAATAGAGTTGCAAGAAAACAGGCTTTTTAAATATCAATTCGAGTTCACATTCGGACGTTGAAATCGCCCCTAATCAAGAATGCTTAGCTACTGGAGTTCATGGCAAACAAAGGAACAAATAAAAACAGGAATACAAAACCGAAACAGCTGCAGGTGAAGTTGACTGTGGATTGATGGTGTTGGCGAAATAGAACTGTTGCTGCTTGGAATGTATCGCTTAGATTCCTGCTGCATGTATGCTGGTGATGGTGGAACAGTGGAATGCAATTGCTGTTGATGCTGTAGATGACTGTTGTGCTGGTGGAGTGCAGGTGGAATGGTGATATGTAGATGGATGCAGATGGAGAGATGGTATGCAGTGGATGGATGATGGCAGGATGGGTGATGATGTAAAAGCTCCTCTCTGTTGGAGATGGAAGCAGTCGTGAAAGAGGGGGTATGAATGATATATGTAGCTTTAGGTTAACCCTTTTATAGTTCTACCTTGTCCTGCAATTTCAAATCTGAAGTACCCAAATTCCTAATCTATCACAAAGTCTACAACTTCATAATTTGTGACCATTCGTCCACCATAATCAACGACAATAATTCACTTTAATTCCAGCTGACTTCTCGTCCAAACTAAGCTCAAAACTCTTTCCAAAAGTGATGCAATACTGAACCGAAATCAACTTTTCATGTCGGTGTCAAAAACATCACCTAACCAGTGCGAAATACTCCTCATACACAACTCATAGAGCCATGGCTTTCCAGTACTGAGATGGTGCAATCGATTGAAGTTGCAACTGGTCGAAATTTTGTTGCCAGAACTTGACCCAACCTCCGAGTTTGTACCAATGTTTCTTGTCTCTCTCAAGATCAGAATGTAGCTTGTAATATTAAGACTCGTCTGAACCATAACTTGTTGTTGATAAGACTTGGTTCAGCAATGAGAATAACGATGTATCACTTTAGTTTCACTCCTTCTTTCTTAGTTAAAAGCTATGGTGGTTCAGGCCTTTAAGCAAACACATTGGGTGTGTCTGGCAAACTGATAATGGTTGTGCAGCGGCTGTACATTTGAGATTACACAAACTCCTTACCTGCACAGTACGAATTCAATCACACAACCCATTCATTTCTAATCATTCAAGAACTCAAAATCCTCATTTATCTCGTCGTTCATCACTGTCTTCAATGGCAGTTAGAAACTCCATCTTTCATGTTTTCCAGCCTTTCTCTATTTGAACTAAACCCAGAACTTCCACAATTTCAATACCCTGAGCTCGGTATCCTTCTTGCACTTGAATTCTGTCCAAACCCAGCTTTCCTTCGCCTCTTAAATCAATCAAATACCCTCAAAACATTCCCACGAGATGGACAGTAACAGCATCAGTTCCATTAATTTTCCGGCACAGAGATATAGCCAGAACAACCCCAGAGCTTTCTTCATGTTGGCTTCAGGTGAGACTCTCAACCCTTGGCAGACCTAGGGACATGGTTGGAGTAGCGAGGGGAACTTGGTAGGAGTGAGACCGAGGCAAGACTGATGTGTGAATAATTTGCTCGACCTGGTTCTTTTGATTTGTGAATTATAGAATGATGGCGTCCCTTAGCAGAACTAGGTTGTTCGTTAGTAAACTGCAATTTTATTTCAGTGCCTGCCTTGAGACAATGGTGTTAGCTCCAGTAATCTCTATTTCCAGCGCATAGTAGACTCCTTTGCTCTTCTTCGGGTCCATCGACTCTTGATCTCGCCAAATAATGAATTAAGCTCTGATTTCCATTGTTTTTCGTCACATGACTCCATAGTACCTACACAATGTAAAAGAAGCGTAATATACAAAAAAATACAAGATAAATAGCTAAGAAAAGCATAAGAAATCGATATTCAATTGATGTATTCTAGGCCCCTATCAATCAATTAGTTCTTGTTCACCTTGATTTTTATCAAAAGGCAGAACAAAACTTTTAGGTTTATCTGTGGGAGACAGATTTATCTATCCTTGTAGACTTTCTGTGTGATACAGATTTGTTTACTAAAGTCTTCGAATTTGGTTTGTAGCAACTCTTAGTTGTGGGTGAGGTCAGCTAAGGGAATCAAGTGTGTAGTATCCTGCTGGGATCAGAGACGTAAGGAGCGCAACTGTACCTTGAATCAGTGTGAGATTGACTAGGGTTCAACTACAGTCTAGACCGAAGTTAGTTTGTAGTAGGCTAGTGTCTGTAGCGGCTTAATACAGTGTGGTGTTCAATCTGGACTAGGTCCCGGGGTTTTTCTGCATTTGCGGTTTCCTCGTTAACAAAATTTCTGGTGTCTGTGTTATTTCTATTCCGCATTATATTTTGTTATATAATTGAAATAATAGAGGTTGTGCTTTGTATGGATCAATTGTGAAATCCAACCTTTGGTTGTTGATTGGAAATTGATTGATCCTTGGATATTGGTCTTTGGTACCATCCAAGTTTATTCCTTGTATTTGATAAAGACTCGCAGATTTCTATTTGCTTGAGTAAAAATCAAATCAAGAGAAGAGATATTAACTCCTCGATATACTAATACCTAGATTGAGTCTAACTGTCTAGTTGATTCTCTAGAAATTATATTGGAGTTAGTCCATACAGATTGCTAATTGAAATATTGGGTGTGGTTGTTATACCCCCTCATTTTCACATGGAATAAGTTCCATTGTCATAGTTTTTATGAACTTTCTTATTCATTACATTGATTGAGGAGGATTTTTCGTGAGACCTTCTTTTTCTTCTCCTAAGAGTTTTCTTTAACTGTTGTACACACAGTGAAAGAGTAGAATTAAAGCAATTCTCATCCTTCAGATCAATCAATTTTGGACACAGAGAACTTACATCAGAAGAAGTAACGGAATAACAACTCATTCAAAGTTTTTATCTTTTACTAAGTTCAAGATAAAAAATCTTTAGTTTTCCTACCAGAGAGTTTTTGGATAGAGTATCAAGGTTATTTCCTTCAACGATGGCATGTTTCTTAGAATCGTATTTGGCTGGCAACGATCTGAGAATTTTCATCACAATGTCCTTTTCAGGAATAGTCTTACCCAATGCGAAAGATGTATTAACAATTTCAGACACCGTGTGATTAAACTCATCAAATGAATCTTCATCAGCCATACGAAGGTTTTCCCAATCAGAATTTAGGTTTTGAAGCCTAGATTCCTTCTTAGAGGTATTCCCTTCGAATACAGTTTCTAAAATATCCCATACATCTTTAGACCGTGCACGTAGTCACATATATGGTGCTGAAGATCCGGGGTAATGGCATGAATGATATCGTTTAAACCGTCAGAATTTTTCTCGATAGTCTCGTTAGGTTCATATCTACCAATATCCTTTGCAATAGAAACACCGACTACTGTAACCATTGGAGGATCATATCCATTAACAACATAAACACATGATTGAAAATCACGCGCTTGAAGAAAGGCACACATAACAATTTTTCACCATAAGTAATTTGAGCCATCGAAGACTGGTGGTACATTTACTGAGATAACACTTCTGTCCATAGAGTCAGATCGCTCCAAACACAGACTTATGAGGTCTTAAACGTGTTTGCCTGCTCTGATACCAATTGAAAAAGTGGGGGTCTAACAACCACACCCAATATTTCGCTTAGCAATCTGTATGAACTAACTCCTATATACTTTCAGGATAATCAACTAGACAGTCAGACTCAATCTTAAGAACAGTAAATCAAAGAGTTATATCTCTACTTATCAATTCAATCTGCAATCAAACAAATAGGAATTTGCGAGCCCGATTGAATATAAGAAATAACTGGGATGGTATCAAAAACAAATATCCAAGTGTCAATCAATTTAATCAACAACCAAAGGTTGGATTCACAATTGATTGAACTTATGCACAACCTGTGATATTTCAATTATATAGAAAATATAATGCGGAAAAGAAATAACACAAACATCAGATTTTGTTAACGAGGAAACCGCAAATGCAGAAAAACCCCGGGACCTAGTCCATGTTTGAACACCACACTGTATTAAGCCGCTACAGACACTAGCCTATTCCAAGTTAACTTCGGACTGGAATATAGTTGAGCCCTAACCAATCTCACACTGATCAAGGTACAGTCGCGTTCCTTACGCCTCTAGAACCACGCAGGATTCTTGATTCCCTTAGGTGATCTCTGCCACAATTAAGAGTTGCTAAGACCCAAAGTCGAAGACTTGATAAACCAATCTATCTCACACATAAAAGTCTATTGAATAGATAAATATTTCTCCCGCAGATATAGCTATG
Source organism: Papaver somniferum (assembly GCF_003573695.1). NCBI lineage: Eukaryota > Viridiplantae > Streptophyta > Magnoliopsida > Ranunculales > Papaveraceae > Papaver > Papaver somniferum. The sequence continues at coordinate 121,711,229 of NC_039366.1, forward strand.
AGTTGTGTTCCGTCATTTGATAAATCAAGGTGAACAGGAACCAATTGATATACCGGACTTATATTCCCGAAGAACAACCTAGAAATATCAATCACCTCACAATAATGTTAATCGTATGGTAGCGAAACAAGATATTTTGGAATCACAAACGATGAGACGAAGATGTTTGTCACTACTTTTTATCTTGCCTATCGGAGATTAACCTCGAGCAAATCTTAGAGAAGATAATACTCAATCACGACAGAAATGTCACACCTTCAAACACCCCAGAAATTTTCTACGAAAGTGTAACCCGGCAGCACAGTGGTTCTGTGAATAAAACTTCACCCACCTGCACTTCAGCCTTATAAGTTTGCACCTTTGCAAACAACCAACACTTCAGGTCAACATCAGAAGTATTTACAACCTTCTTTCACTTCTCCAAACTCATCAAATACACCCCATAATGCATTCAATCATTGCCATACTTTACTAACATCAATCAGCCAACCAAAAACACTTAGAACATGACACAATCAACTCTTTTTATTACATCAAAGGGAAGAAATACAAAACTTGCCCACTTAGGGACTTACACAGACTTGTTCACCTTGAACCAAGCCTTAGCCTTACAAAAACTCTCCTATTTTGAGTCTCTCACTCACATATGCAAGCCTGCCGAATTTTCCATGCCTTAGGACAATTTATACAACATCTTTACTTGGCCAAACCATGCACAACCGTTGCACACGCATGGGACAACCATCTGTCCCATGAATCGCCACTAACTGTGCTAACTGGCCAGTTCTTCTCCAACTCGCGCCAATCATCCAAAACATGTTCTCTTGCGGTTAGGAACCTTCTCCCACGCTTATAAACTCCTTTTTTATAACCATTCTTACTTGTATCGCGTGTTTGGCATGCTTGTGAAACTCATAACCAACTTGTAACCGTCACTTGAGTTGTATTGCACTTCTGTCGCGCTTTACTGAATTTAGCCTTGATCCTTTTGTCAGCCGCCTTGGCCCTGCCAATTTCTTGATCTAAGTTAATGAACGGACCATCCTTGTGCTTTAATCATCTAGGCCAACTCCTTAAACTCACTCTAGTTACTCATGCGTCATATATGCTTCACTTCTCCAATTTTGCTTGACAATAGCAATGCAACTCTTGCATTACTAGCTTGTTTGCATTTTCCAAGCTTTTTCCCTGCCTGGAACTAATGCATAGACTAATCCTTAGTTTATTCCACCTTCTTGCATCATCCTTGAGTTTTGTCCAACTCAATTCCACGGATATGCCTAAATGCCAACATCGCATGTTGCATGTTGCATCTTGCCACTTTTGGCTTTGTCTTGCCTTTCCCTCAATGAAGCCTCATTATGTCGGCCAATATGATTCATTACTTAGCCAAATTTCTTTACAGTGTAGCACTACCTTTGTGCTTCACTGGACCTGCAGGGTTATGTCATTCTTGGCACATTCCAGTCTATCCAGTATACCGCTATTATGTCTTCGCATTGCGCCATCACGGAAATACTGACTTGTCCTGCAGCTCTGTAACGCGTAATCATTATGCGTCACTTGCAGCCATGTCATAGATCTCATCCACCTAATCCGTTCAACGTCCTCGTTGAAAGCGACCCACTATGAATACCATATTAGTCTTAACTTTGCTTCACTTGCTTTCAGAACCTTTTCTGAAAATTGGCAGTACTCTTTTGGCTAAACCCTAAGCCAATGGTACCCCTCCGATTGCATCCGCATCACTTAGCTTTACTGCTTTTCCATTGATCTCATATACTTGAGCCACTTCTCGACTTCGTGCACTACGCTTACGCTTCTACTCAAATCATGCATCAATACCCAAATGCAAACCTGAAATTCTTATTAGCCAACTCCCTTTAGGCCTGAATTTTGCATGATCATTTACGCCTGAGTGTACGCTCTGAATGATTCTTCTCTAACTGATCACCACGATCATTGCCATAGTCTTTCGCCTCCCAACTTTTCCTTTTGTATCTAACTCAACATGACAAGGGATTCTGAACGACTTGCCTTCATTTTCAATCAGTTTTGCCGGCACATGCCTTGAACTGTTGTTCTCCATGACCCTCATTAAGCATGTCACAAAGTGTACAGGGGTTCTCTTCGCATAAGACAGCCAAACTTAACACTCCATTCCTCGCCAAACTCTGATTATGCAAGCATCATTCAAGAATTCATTTCTCTGAATGTGGCCACCAAGTATAAACTCTTTATACTTATGCCATCTTGCATACTCGAACTGGAATGACAAGTTTTCTTTGCTTAACAAGCTAAAACCAAAACTATTGAGTTGCACAACCCATGTACACAATTGTGACTGACTATCTTTTTGGACATAACATAGCTAACCCGTTAGTTGTCCATGCGCCATGCCTTCAAAGCCAATATGTCTCCAAATACTCCTTTGAACTGCATTGCATGTTTCCTGGAAAGTGTGTGTCTTTCGCCAAGGCCATGAGTTCTACCCAACTCATGTTTGCTGATGAAATGATTTCTAACTTGTTGTATTGCTTGCACTGTCGCCGCCCATCTGTTGTCGTGCCATTTTTCAATCCCCAAACAGCAACATCACTTACGCATCAACTAGGACCCTTGTCCTATGCTTTTCTTATTAGCTTTCAACTTGTCTTACTATTGCATACGTTATACATGTGTATCTTTCTTTCCCTGGGAACTAGTGATCTTCAAGACGAATTGAGGATATAATCCTATATTAGGAAGGATTCCTTGTTTAGGATAAATTCCTAGTTTAGGAAGGAGTATTGTTTTGAGCAGTATTCTTACTTTAGGTAATATACCTAGAAAAAGAATTAGTCCTACAAAAGGAAATATATTCCTAAGAGGTTTGGGAAACCAAACCAAGCCTATAAATAGGGATGTTTATCTCATAACTAAACATATCTAGTTAGTGTGTTCTTGATACGGATGCACCTAGAGAAGAAAGGTTTACACAGAAAAACCTAGAGAAGTTTGTGAGACAATTATTCATTGTAAAAGCAAGCTTAGCAAACAGTTTAGGGTTAACTACTGTTTAGAGAGATTGTGAGCGTAACAAAGAGAGAATTGTAATAGTTTTCTTGTTCATAATCTAGAGAAGATATATTTCTTCGAATCATTACTTGTGTTTTGTTTCCTAATTTTCTCGTCTATTATTGTTTTGATTTCCGCCTCTATAATAATAGTCATCAAGGTGCAGAGATCAATACGTATCAATACGTTAGGATAAGTATGCTATTGCAGCATCTCCCCATGAGCTAGTGCTGATGATAGATTTTAGTTCAGGGCTAAAATTGTAAAACCAGTATTTAATGCGCTGACATCCTGCAAAGGGTAAAGCCGTTTGATAAGTGATGAGTACCTCTTCACTTTATTTATTCGAAGCAATTCAATAAATATACAAAATTCACCCAGAATGGTGCATGCAGCAACAATCCCAAATATTCTGTGAATTTTAGCATTATTAATTAATGCATGATTTACCTAGTATTTCCTGTTGTTGATGGTGTATTTTCGTTTAAGGCTAAAATTGTAAAAGCCGAAATTATGCGCCAACATCCTGCAAAGGATAAAGCCACTGATAAAATAGAGAATACTTCTCCATTGAAAACTTATAGCATTATCAATTAATGCATGACCAACCTTGTATTTCCTGTACTGCTTCACTCTTATCATTATTGGTGCGGCATGACGACTGAGTGTTGCTCTCAGCAGAGCAACACGAATCTCCAAACATTAAATAAGGAGGCATGTACGAAATACCCGTACAGGCTATAACTCTCGGAGTGTTATACTATCCCGATCGAGCATCTGGACTGTCCGCATCAGTCTCAGAAACGATCAAGACCATCCAACTTCACCAGCATGATTGGATGGCTTAGATCGGATCCATAACCCCCAGGCAGGTGTTGGAGTATTCACCACCGACCCAATGCGGGCCCCGCATGATCGGCCTCCCCAAAAGGGTAGCATAGCTTGCTAATACGTCCAGACAAAGCAGCGCGGATGTGAAACCCTAAATTAGGGTTTGCGGCACATTACATGTGTCGCAAATCGGTCTCAACCATCCATCTTTGCAGGCATAGATGGAGGGTGTAGATATAGATTCAAAGGGCCCAGAGCATGTCAACACAAACACCGTTGGCCCGCCTACATACATGACCAATCGGTCAGGACCAACTATGGTTGGTCGTCCCAATTCGTGCGCCCAAACAAGGCATGACGCACGGACGACAAAACCCTAATTAGGGATTATGTTGCGATCACGAGCGTCCATCTTCTCCTGCTCGGATGATGGGTTTAGGAGTAGACTAAGCAGGTCCGGTGAGCATCAACATGATCACTGTGGACCCATCTATCTCCACACCCGATCGGCCAACGCTTATCATGCCTGGTTGCCTCGATTCGTACGCCCAAACTAGGCGTGGTCACACCTCCCAATTGCAAACTAATCTCGACCACTCAACTTTGCCGGACAAATTGAGTGGCTTAGATCACGTTTCTATGGGATAGTAAAGTATAGGCGTGTACACCAGCCCGCCGTCTGCACGCCGGACTAATCGGCCAAGACCGACCAAGATTGGTCGTCTCGAAACGCGCGCTCGAAGTAGGCTTGTCGCGCAGCCTTTGCGGCACAAAATTTCTGTGAAAAATCGATCCTAGCCGCTTCTCTTTATCGGACAGATTGAGCGGTCCAGATCACGCATTCATGGGGCATCAAGGTATAGGCGCCTATACCGGCATGTCGTTTACACGCATGCACAATCGGGCTGGCCAAAATAGCGTCCCGAGCTTGGTTTCGACCAAGCTGAAGAGTGATGCTTGCGCACCTCATCACAAACCCTAATTCCACTAACGGTTGCAGATGAGTGTCTCAAAGATCATCTCGTCCGTTCAACTTCACCTACTTGGTTATACAACCCTGGTCAGGAGTTAACTGGTCAATCAGGTGTCGTGGTGATTATCATCCGCCACTCTACCATACCATGTGGTCGGCCAAGTCAGGACTTGCTTGCGCAGCCTCCAAACCATCACATGAAGTAGGCTGGACATGAAGCTATTTTAAGACGCTCAAACAGCGATGCTTCATACATGCTGAGTATATTCGATGCATTACTTGCATAGAATACACACGATACTTCACAAGTATAGACTTCCTAAATAACTTAATTATTTAATCTAGCATTACATGCTGCTTTCTGTGGGTCCCACGATCCACACACTAGAGACATCAATCATGTCACAAACTGGGGGATACATACTGGGGTATTGGTCTGGCGGTTTACAGCGTGCAGCGCACAACGCGCCATCACAAGAACGTGTCAGGAAGTCATGGACGGATAGTGATGATGGGAGAAGTGGACAAGACTGATCGTGTAACACTAACACACGCAACTCCACTACTCCATCACTCCACTTTATCCACTTCCCATGAGAGACGTGGGTTAGGCTCAATGACTTGTATAAATAGGTTCTCCTCTCTATTTTCAAACAAGACAAGACAACAGAAGCAAGTGTTGATACAATCGTATTCAAACACCGGAACTGATAGCTTACATTCTGCAAGCCAGTTCATCTTTCTAATACAAGTCACACACAGCCAATAACTCCACAATCTCAACACCTTCTTCGCTTCCCTCCATAAGATCAACCCCATCTCCTTCACTTTGTGACCGAAGCAAGTCTGGAACGGCCATTTCTTGGTTTAGGCCAGAGTTGTACAGATTGATTTCTCGAATCACAAGCACTCCTGTGCAGTGCATTTGTTTAGGGTTTAGATTCATTCCTCATCCACACACCCCAAATTACCAAATTCGGCAGGAATAGTTTTCACCCATAAACACTTGTGTTGTTCCTCGCCGAACTCTCATTATTAGCATGACATGACGACTAAGTGTTCACTCTCAGCAGAGTAACATGAATCTCCAAGTGCAAATTTTGAGACGTGTACGAAATGCCCGTACAGGCTACATCACTCTCTAACAAAGAGAATTTCGAATCGATGCGCTTTCATCTCGATCGAACATATTTAATTTCCTTAAAGAAAATCTGGACTGTCCATATCAGTCTCAGAACCGATCGCGGCCACGCAAGTTGGCTGCACAATTTAACAAGCCTAGAAGAACCCTAACAGGAGCAGGCGATCAACGTGATGACCACCAGCGGGCCCACTTGTTCCCTAGTCGGTCGAACATCATACGAAAACCTCCCAGCACCATCAAATGCCAACCCTAAGTAGGGTGGCCGTGCTGCTTTGTAGAGGTTCGATTGAACGTAGACTGTCTAGGGCAGTCTTAAAACCATCGCAACCGTCCAAATACGCAAGCGTGGTTGGAAAGATTAGATCATCCCGTGAATGATCATAGAAGCGTCAATGCACACGTTGGCGGGACCACTCATCACCAACCCGATCGGTTTTCTCATGGCAAAGCCATGGAGCAATGAACGTTTTCTCGAAGCATGGCTGGCGTGATGCTTTGAAAGGTCGCGGAAATTCCACTAGTGTCTTAAAACGATCACAACCATCCAACTTAGCCATCCTATTTGGATGGCTTAGATCGTACCTAGGACCATCATGAAAGTGCACATATGTTCACCGTCAGCCCAACGTGTGCCCCACACGGTCTGTCTCTCCAAAGGAGAAGCATGGATTTCCAAACCGTTTGGCCAAAGTCACGCGTGCGTGACCGGTCAAAAAACCCTAATTAGGGTTTGCGGCGATGCATATCTATCGCAGTTCGATCGCGTCCATCCATCTTCGCCAGCCTAAATGGATGGTGTAGATATAGACTCAAGAGGTCCCAAGGATGTCGACGTGATCATCGTGGGCCCACCTTTGTGTGTGTAGATAAGACGCTTAATCCGCGACTTATTCGGTTAAGCTTTAAAACAGCGATGCTTCATACATATTGATTGTTTTCGATGTATTACATGCATCGAGCATACATGATTTTTCATGAATATCAATTTCTTAAATAACTTAGCACCGTATGCTATTTCATGCGGTGGGTCCCACAATCCGCTCATTCGAGACATCAAGCATATCACAAACTGGGGGATACTTACTGGGGTATTGGTCTGGCGGTTTACAGCATGCAGCGTGCAACGCGCCATTACAAGAACGTGTCAGGAAAAGGTGGACGGTTAACAGTGATGAGGGAAGTGGGCAAAGGTGTGATCGTGTGACAATAACCACTCCTACACGACCTCACTACTCCATCACTTCACCTCCTCCACTTCCTACGAGATGAGGGTTGCGCTCAATGACTTGTATAAATAGGCCCTTCACCTATTTCCAAGACAGACACAAAGAAACCAAGTGTTGTCATCTGTATCTAGAAAACACCAAAACTGATAGCTTACATTGTGCAAGCCAGTTCATCATTCTGATATAAGTCATAAATAGCCAACACCTTCACAATATCAACACCTTCTTCGCTTCCCTCCCTAAGATCAACCCCATCTCCTTCACTTTGTGACCGAAGCAAGTCTGGAACGGCCATTTCTTGGTTTATGCCAGAATTGTATAGATTGATCTCTCGAATCAAAAGCACTCCCGTGGAGTGCATTTGTTTAGGGTTTAGATTCATTTCTCATCCACACACCCAAAATTACCAAAACCAGCAGAAATAGTTTTCACCCATAAACAATTGGCGACCACAGTGAGAGATTAATCTCTCGGTTGTGAAGTCAATTTCTTCAATACCCAATCCCATTTGGCTGATTTTCAAAATGGTTGGTCTTATGACTGCCCCAACAACTTCAAATCCCGGTCGAAGCTCCTCCAATGAAGATACCCCTATTCCCAACAGTGTATCTGATGGTGTAACCGGAAGAATCACAACATTGATCGAGTTAGCACGGGTGCAGGAGATTCACACGAAGAACATGGACCTGATCAAAGAAACAATAAACGGCATACTCGATCTCCTCGTCAATATGACATCAGATATGAGCGGTTCTCCTGTCACGGAGATTTCTACACTGGGGACTGATCCTCGCAACGATCCTCCTCAAGTCAATAGTTTCACTATGAACCAGAGACCGGTGGATTAGGAAGCGGTTTCTCTAGTGGAAATTTTATGCGGACTTTTACACCTCTCGAAGAATCAGCGGGCGGAGACATTTTCTGCAATCAACCAGATATCCCTAGATGTGCATTTGACTCCTTTGCGTTCAGATGCCTCAAAAACACCAGAGATGTCTGTGAATAATGTTACGTTTACAAAAGAAGACATGATAGCGGAAGAAGGTCACAACCGGGCCCTACATGTTACTGCACGCATCAAGGATTCTGAGTTCAAGAGGCCCCTCATCGACACGGGAGCGTCTTCAAATGTGATTACTCTCAAGACGCTCAGGACGGCCAAGGTTCGCCCAAGTAAGATCGTGCGACATCCTACCACGATGACAGACTTTGAAGGAAACCAAACCAACACGTACGGGTATGTCAAATTTATCTGTAGGACCCATCCAATCAAAGGTGAAATTCGAAGTCATAGAAAAGGAGCCGGACTACCATATGATACTAGGGAGACCATGGCTTCATGACAATAGGATCGTCCCCTCGACATATCACCAATGCTTGAAGACTATGCTGAATGAAGAAGTTGTTCGTATTCCTGCATCATTGTCTCCTTATGCACCAATATGTGGAGTGGAATTATTTGAACCAAGATAAGCGATGCGGGAAGAACCAGACAAAGTTCATTTCACCCCACTCACCACGTGGGCGTCAATCCAGGAAGAGGACCGACTTGCACCATTGAAGGCTAAGCCTCACGATGCACTGACAAAGCGTACCAATTCTTCTTCATCATGTGAAGCCGCGACCCACGCTCACACTAAGAGGGAGCGAACTTTTGTGGCGAGCCGTGATCAGAAAGGGAAAATCGTGTACCGACGCCGATGTTAGCAATTAACAATGAAGACTATTACAAGTCTCTCCTCCCAACGAAATGCTACAACAACGATGAGCCACAAGGAGAAGTGCTGGATGCCCACGACAGCTGCAAGATGGCACAAACTCCACAACCGATGAGCTCTAAGTCGTTAACATCGGGAGTGAGGAATCTCCTAGACCTATCTGCATCAGCTCAACCTTGTGTACGGATGAACGCACGAAGCTCGTGGAACTTCTCAAAGAGTACCAGGATATATTCGCTTGGACGTATGAAGAGATTCCCAGTTTAGATGAAAAATTGGTCACCCATCATCTACATGTCATACCTGGATCCAAGCCGGTTAAACAGTTTCCGAGGCAGATCAGACACGAAAAAAATGGACATACCAGGTGATGCGTGGATTTCAGAGACTTGAATAGATGCTGCCCCAAAGATGATTTTCCTCTACCTAACATCGACATGCTGGTAGATGCAACCAGCGGACATGGCATGCTCTCCTTCATGGATGGATATAGCGGCTACAATCAGATAATGATGTATGAACATACGCAAGTAAGACAGCTTTTCGAACTCCTCTCGGAAATTTTTATTATACTGTAATGCCATTTGGTTTAAAGAATGCCGGTGCAACGTATCAACACGCTATGACGGCAATCTTCCACGACATGATGCATAAGCAAGTTGAAGAATACGTGGATGATATACTAGTCAAATCAAAAGCTCGGGCGGCCCACACAGGAGTCTTACGACAAGTGTTCGAAAGGTGACTGTTGAGGGAATTAAAGCGGACCCATCCAAGACCCAGGCTATCCTCACGATGCTGCCTCCGTGAACTGTGAAGGAACCCCAAAGCTTCATGGTCAAGGTAAACTACATTTTTATACCTGGTTTATCCCAGATTGTTGCTTCATTCACCCCCTTGGTGAAGAAAGGAGCATGTTTCGTCTGGACCGCACTACAACGGGAAGCGTTTCAGAAGATTCAACAAATATGGTCATCTCCAAATCATTATAAAGGGTTCTCCTATTATGTCAGACCTGACGAGAGCGACCCGGGACATCTTCAGATCTACTGGAGCCGACACCTCAAGGGAGCAGCCTCAAGTAGATAGCGATGTCTGCATCATCATGTCGAGAAAGAATCTTAAGCTTGGATGAATCACTCTGTCAGACTTAAGACGAATGCTTCAACGAAACAGCGAACATCCAAATTATTAGAGCATAGCTCGGTCGACCTCGTATGCGTTGCTATATCAAGCATGTTTGTCAATGTTAGTGATCAAAAATATGAGTCTTGATTTCTAGTCTATTATAGCTAAGTCTCGGACTAGGATAGAAAAGTGTAGTTGAGATCAAGGACTTCATGGTGATTCATCATACAACGACGAAGATCTATACAAGGAACCGTGGAACTTCATCAACAAAAAGGTATGTGGAGACTTGAACTTATCTATCACTCAAAAGTCTATCTATTCTATCTCCTACTTCTTATGAGATAAAAAGTCGTATGCTATATAGACTGGATCATACACTTTTGACATTTAGGGTTGAGTATTCACTACTTATCTTTTTCTCGAAATCGTGTGTTGGTAAAGCATTTCGCTTTAATCAAGTTTATCTTCACCTAGTGACGAAAGTCATGAAAAGTTTCAATTACTTTGAGAATTGCTCTGACGTGAAACGATCTGTGAATAACGGCTATATAACGTCCTCTGAGAATGTCTCAATGATTGGAATGAGAGTTTAGATTACAAAACCATGTATTCCTTAATCCGAAGTTTTTGAACTTTGTTGATTGAGAGAAACCGGAGGAATTGGCTTTGCCAAGTCCGCGAACTCAGTCTGCGAACTGACGGAAGTTCTCTTGCCGAGAATTTCTGCTGGGATTTTCCAAAAACTCGTTTAACTGTTTAGTCCGCGAACTCAGTCCGCGAACCTAGTCCGCGAACTCAGTCCGCGAACCTAGTCCGCGAACTGGCAGAAGTCTTTTTGCCGAGATTTTCTGCTGAGTTTGGAAAACTCTGCCGGTTTCCTTAAGTCCGCGAACTTGTTTGTGAAATTAAGTGGTTATGATCTAAAGATGTGCTTTGAACATGAAACTTAAATTACTAAGGAATGCTTTATGCAAACCGTGGCTATAAATTTCATGAGCTGATTCATCGAATCGAATCATCTTTGTTTCAATTGTGTCTTGTGTAGTTACATAAGATCTCACAGCAATTGAACAACTCTCTAACTAGTTCATTTGAGTCAATTGAACTAGTTATGGTGAAGAAGAACTAGGTTAATATGAGATGCTCATATAGTTAACCTTTTGGGTTACTATGTTGAACCAACATACACGTACACGTTTGGGCATGGTTTTCACAAACCCAGTAAATGTCTACCCAAGTGTGTGTGACAAGCTAAGTTTTCGATCTAACGTTTGAGAAATATTAGCTTGAATCTAAATCAGGTTTTCATCTAACGGTGAATATGGATTGCTTTGTAACTAAGGAAAAACCCTGATTTGAAGGCTATATAAAGGAGACATCTAGCATTGTGCAAAACTAATCCCCACACGTCTGTGTAATACTAGTGCGCTCGCTAGAGTCGATTCTCCTTTCACCTTTGGTTTTCTTCTCTAAAAACAGGTTAACGACTGAAAGACTTCATTGGGATTGTGAAGCCAGACCGATACTACTTTTATCTTAGTTGTGTGATCTGATCTTGCATCTTCTATCGTACGAGTAAAATCTATTGATTGGCTTGAGATCGTGAGAGTTCTCCGATAGGCAAGATAAAGAAGTCACAAACATCTTCGTCTCACTGTTTGTGATTCCTCGACAAACCGCTTGTGTAGTCAAGAAGGATTGTTGAGAGGTGATTGATTAATCTAGGTTGTTCTTCGGGAATATAAGACCGGATTATCAATTGGTTCATGTTCACCTTGATTTTATATCTTAAGACGGAACAAAACCTAGGGTTTTTCTCTGGGAGACAGATTTATCCTTTGATAGACTTTTCTGTGTGAGATACATTTGTTTATTATCAAGTCTGCGATTTTGGGTTGCGGAAACTCTTAGTTGTGGGTGAGATCGTCTAAGAGAATCAAGTGCGCAGTATCCTGCTGGGATCAGAGGTGTAGGAGTACAATTGTACCTTGAATTAGTGGGAGACTGATTGGGGTTCAACTATAGTCCAGTCTGAAGTTATCTTGGAGTAGACTACTCAGTTAAGTTTCAAAGATCTGAAACCACTGAGGAAAACTCCTTCTCGTCTCCTTCAACCGATTCTAAATTCAACTGGAGGAAATCTCTTGATGAACAGTTGGATGATCTCTCGGATGATAGTGATTCTGAAGAAGGACAGAGTCTTGATGAGGAAGTTTCTCAATACATCAAGTTGTTTAATCATGAATTGAAGGAAACAAGGACAACTGCTTGCTTGAGAAAGTATATGGGTCCTCTCTGTCAAGAAAACAGAAAGTTGAGAAAATTCTTCAAAGGTTATGATGGTGGATACAAACTGTTACAATCTACCGTTAAAGATCATGAAGAAGAGGTTCGCTCAAAAAAAATCTGAATGTGATAATCTTCTTCGTAACTTTTGTATATTAAAAGAGAGGCTTGCCGAAACTGAAGCGAGATGTGAATATCAACAGAAGAGTTTCAATGACAAAGAACTCAGTCTTCTTATCAAAGAGAAATCCGTGGAAACCAAACTCACTGCTGCTCATAACAAGGTAAAATCACTGGAAGAGAATCTAAATAGGTTCGGTTCTAGCTCTACAAAACTGTCTTCTATGCTGGGAGCCTGTAAAGAACATCATGGCAAACGTGGTCTTGGATATAAAGGAACAGACGCTCCTAACAGTGGTAAGACTAAGTTTGTCAAAGCTGTTAATATTTCTCCATGTGAAGAACCCGTGTCAGCTTGCAAAAACAAGGATTCTACTTCTTCTAAATCTGCTCAAAAGATAACTACTGAACGTAAGTCCTTCAACTGCTATTACTGCGGAAACAAAGGACACTCTGAGCGAAGGTGTCTTCTTCGGATAAGGAATGAAAAACTTCACAACATTCTTAATTGGATGTCTAAAGAAGTTGTTAAACCTATATCACAGATTGAAATCAACCATGTTCAACCTCAAGGGATATACTGTGATAAGGCTTTTCCTAGATATGGGTGCGAGAGGTAACCAAGACACTATATTCCACTATTATGCAAAATTGAATGATAAATATTTCAAAACTCTATTCAATTCTTAAGTCCTCTTTTATCTTTAATTCACTATCAATCATACAGATTCTCAAACATTATTTGTAAACCTTAAGCATAGATTATCAAGAGATTAAACCAAGCATAACCTATCAAACTGAATAACAAATAATTAAGACAATCATTCAAATAATTTAAAACTCTGCAAAAGCAGCGATTAGGTGAATTATATAATTAAATGAAATAGTCATCCATTTATGTTGCGTGAATAGCTTCCTCCATTGCCTTGGTTACGAGGGAATTAGCCGCTCATCATGTTGGAAAACCTCTCAAAATATTTCATTGATGCTCAAAAATGGTTTAAAAATGATGAGTATATGATAAATACAATAAAACCGGGTTTGTAACAATTAAATTTGTTACAAACCAGAGAACTACGACCCTCAGTGAGAAAATAAGACTGCTGCAGCTGTGTCGCAAACGCTGTAACAAATAAGTCTGCCTGATGTACGACCCACAGCTGTGAGTCGTTATTACTGTAGAAAAACGACTGCTGGTGCAGGTCCGTTCTTCGTGTTCTTCATGTTCATCAGCAGCAGCAGCATAAACCGAATTTGGGAAAACTCGAATTTCTTCTTCTCTGGCTCTCCTCAGCCCCCCAGACTCTCGACACCCCTTCCTTGTACCTGGAGAAACTTATTTATACTCAACAGGGCCCTCGAATCTCTCCATAACTTCAAAATATTTCCCATGACTCGGCAGTAAAGAGAAAATATTCTCGGATTGTTTTCTTTCCTTTCTTGCCTACTCACGCTGTCAACCAGTGTTTACACGCTCCAAACATGCTCCCAGATCATCAAGGAATGTGTCAAGACGTTGCAAACGCATGCCATCTTCCATACAACATCGACACAATCCCGACTATCTTTTCTCAACCACGTATTCCCTGATTTCTTTAAACCGAGAATCAAGCCCAACTAGATCGATTCCAACAACCAAAATAGCTTCCCATATCCATATCACGTCTACCCAACCAGAATCAGAGGTTTAGTCTACCTCTAACCCCTCCAAATATCCGATTGAAATCTGCCAGGGAAGAAAAAAAAATTCCCTCCAAAACTGAAATTTGAATTTGAGAATCAGGACACCCCTTATCCAGTGGTCGCCCCTTATCCGTTGCTGCAGTCCGAATAACACATGTCCCTTGGGGTGTCTTTAGTAATTTTTCTGGGGTGTTTCCAACATTTTTCTGGGTTCCTCCGGTGCATTTCTGGGGTGCTTCCGGTGCATTTCTGCGGTGCCTTTAGTACTTTGTCCTGGGGTGTAAAACACTACTTTTCGAGCCCATTTCGCCGCAAGGACTTATTTCTCTAAAATTTCCTGCAAAGACATAAAATAACACAACAAATACAAAATCGAGCACTAACAATACATACAAATGAGACATATTAGACACATAAATGCGTCTATCAACACCCCCAAACTTATTATTTACTAGTCCTCGAGCAAAAATAATATGGAAAATAAAATTTTAACTCACTAGGTGTCCCTAGTGACCGAGTTAATCTCGGGAGGGTTTACCAGAGGTGTACCCACAAAACCAATACTCCAGACCCTAGCTATCTATGCAGAACCTTGGAAGGCACTAAAGAATCTCCTTGGTTGGCATACAATCATTGACTATAGGAGGAAGTACCCTGATGCGAAATTCCAATTGATGTACACGAGTTTTCACTCAAGCATACTAAAATTCATATTAAGTGACAGAGCTCTACTCAGATAGTTGCACTATGGACATCATATTCGGAGTCAAACTAATCATATGGATAGAAAAAGGAGATGGAAATAGAAAAATGTAGATGGTTTTGATGTTAACCAAATGATCGATGTTTCACATATCTGTCTGAAGGCCACTGCCAGAATGAACCTATCCTAATGGACTGAGATACCGGTCTGACTAATATCAACACAACTGGCATATACAAGGGAACCAGTGGTCAATAACTTAAATCTAGATCAACAAACTGGCAAATACAAGGGAACCAGCAGTTGACTACACATAACAATAACCTTTTTTTTTAACTTAACGGCATGAATAAATCTTTTTGATCCAAGCGCATGCTTCTTGTCAGCAGATTACACGATAGTTCCCACGGGTCCTGCATTCCGCGCTTGCTTAGGCGACGGAAACAGGGAGAACACACGCATATTGCTATCCAAGTGTTAATACTTATTCCGATTGGTCTAACTGGTCCGGTCTTTTTTTTTTTTTTTCTTTTAGTAACTCAGTCACTCTAATTCACCCTAGCATTGGTAACAACTTGAATCGTGTGCCCCACCTAATCACTTAGAGAAACATAGTTTAAAAAGAAAAAATAAAATAAAAAAAAGAAATGAAAAGGACTCAACGAGATATGGTGCAACTATCATGTTATTTCTAACACTTGAGCTCTGTGCTTTTATGAATAGACTATATAGATGTTTCCATATAATCAGATTGGTTCCTCAACTCCTACAACCAAGATTCTTCCATCCACTTAGATTAGTTAGTGCCATCCTGAATACGCATAAATCTCTAGGCTCTGGAGCGTATTTATTTATTCTGCAACTGAAAAGTTTCTCCGATACCCCCAAACTTAAATCTAACATTGTCCTCAATGTTCTAAAGATAAAATTAAAAGCATGAACAAGGAGAGAAATTGTTACTAATTGAAGCAAAAGAGTTAAGGAAAGATATTACCATATTGCATGAGATTGGGTTACCTCCCAAGAAGTGCTAAGTTTAAAGTCTTCAGCCAGACTTAGGAAAGGATTAGTCAACTCGAACCATAAAGTAACAGTCGAAATAACTGTGGGTCTTCAAAACTAAATAGAGCTGACCCAAGGAAACTGCAATGAACCAAGAAAATGAACAAGACTATCAAGCCCTTACTTAGTTTCCTAATTAAGAAATTTATATCTAATTGTGGATCAGGTTCAGGTTCTAAGAAAGGGTCTAAATAAAATATTTTCATTGGTTGCGTTTCTTCATAGGTGGGAACCGAATCATTAGGTCCTAGAGTCTGGAAAAACTCAAATATGATCTTAGAAGCGCACAATAATAACCTAAATAACTGAGGATCCTCTAAGTCAATAAGATTTGACTTACAAAATTGACCACAATGAGAGTAGTGGTCACTCTTAAGCAAATGTGTCGATTCTAATTTCCTAAAGCATTTAGGTTTAGTCTCACAACTTAATATTCGACACATTTGAAATATAAACGTTCCCACATTTGGAAGAAAACTATTTGGTGGGAAAACAAAGTCAATCTGGGTATCATAGCCTGGGCAAACCACATCAACCAGAGGATGGGTTTCTGACGACTGAACTTCTTCCTAGACATCATTAGGTTCGGGCAAACGTGTATGAAGATAATCTTGTAAAATGGTTGAGGCACGTATGTCAAGTCCCAAGTGAGGGACCTTTATAAGAGTGAAAGCACATGGATGATAACCACCCCCAAATTTAGAATTTTGGATGTCTCTAGATAGACTAGCTACAATTTCCCTAATTTCTAGATCATCAAAATCCTGAAAATGGTCAATTGCTACTTGTAAATTATACTCAGGTGATGCATCCTCACTCATATTTAAAATCTCTACGAGTTTATCTTCTTCGTCTAAGACTATTGTTTCTAAATCGCTAGACTCTAAAACATTATTCTCAGAATAAACTCGTTCCTTTAAATCATTATCGGCTTTGTAAACAGGAAATACTACATCGTCTAAAACGAGGGTATCTCTAGTCAAATCCTCGTCCTTTTGAATAGGTGAATAATTATTAAAATTATTTGGATTTGAACTAGAAATAATATTATCATTGTAAAGCTCAATTGGAGTAACCATTTCCTGATCACTATTCCTACATAATTATGATTCTCCATCAACACTATCCTCATCATAATAACATGAAAAAGATCGAACCTCATCAAAACAAGTAATGATACCAATTCTATCCTTGTTATCTTGATTATGTAAATAACTATCTTCATTCTCAAGGGTATTATTGGATACACTATATTGGAAATTCAAGTAATTTCGAGCAATTCTTTCGTTTGTCTCAGCTATCCGCTTGAGGTGGTCTTCTAAAGAAGGTTCACTCATTATTGTAGTTCTTTCGTCTATAGTTATACTATTCATCTCAGCTAACTTACGCGTCAACTCAGCTAACTTCCTGAGGGACTCTTCTAAAGGAGGAATAGTAACAGAGGAATCATAAAAAGGACTACTTTTCAATAGTTTGATTGTATCCTCTAGAGACGAAGAACTAGTACTATAATATTCTTGCTCGTAAGACTGATGCATGTGTGGATAGTAATTGGGCTCACCAGGGTATGACCCATATCCTTCCAAAGAATGGCGTTCCCAACCACTATTCCCAACATGGTCATAAAAAGGATGATGTCCATATTCAAATTCAGGTCGATACTCATTGTATTGGCTTCTATTATACCAGTTCGACATTCTTAATTGCAAGGGAATTCTACACAATCACAAACAAGGCTGACTCGAGCAAATCAAACCTATAGAATCTAGCAAACAAAAAGCATGATGGCTCCACTTAGATTGTTTCTAGACCAGCTTCTAATCCTTCGAAAGGGAATTCGTTACAATTTAAGCAAACCCCTCTGGAATCAATCCGAGTCAAAGTAAGTTGAATTGAGGCGAGGGAAGCTCAGTGGAGATTTGATACCCAAGGCCTCACCGCTATCACAAGGCGGCGCAGTCACGCATTCAACTCACAGAAACCATCATGAACTTCGAAGTATGCTAAAAGAGTAACCAATATTTTTCGAACGACTTTCCTACTAAGCTCGTTACCCTATCGGTCTCGTTCTAATCAAATTTTAAGCTTGGGTTCGCGTTAGGTTTTGTTTACCTAAGGCAGGCAAGAAGGGAACGGTGATGAAATCCGAACCCTTATCTTATATGGCCAGTTCTTGCCCTTTACTAGGAAATTAAAGCATCCGGTTCAGTCCTCAAAATATAATCACCTTAAGGCACACAGTAAACCCGCTGACAGGAGATTCGCGGGTGTTTAGAAGTTTACCTCCCGTACCAGATGGGCGAAGAACCGTTGTAGTCGACTCGGGCCACTGACTCTGGTGTCAGTGTGCGAACCCGAGGGGCCGAGACGATATTGTAATCGTCGTCCTTCCCTGCAAACAGTTTATATTTAATTTTTTTTATATAACCCTTCCGTAGGGTTTAAAATTAAAATAAATTGTCCAAAGTCCAGTCCAATGAAAAGAAATACAAAAAATAATAATAATAATTACAAAAAAAAAATATGGAAAGTCTCTTAAAAAATAAAATAATAATAATTCTCTCTCTCTTTTTTTTCTCTCTTTTTCTTTATTTTTTTGCTTTGTCTTTTTTCCTTCTCTTTTAGCTTTAAGCTTTGATTCCAAGGTCTTTAGTATCCAACTTCAAACCTGTAATACAAAGACACAACCAAAGAGACGTAAAAAGAACAAATGGAATAATAAAAAATAATAAAAACCTAAAAATTCTACCTAAGCACAAATCCGCGTCGGCGGTGCCAAAATGATTATGATTTTGATGGGGTTGTAGTAAATAGGATTCGTTTCAGACTTGTGAAGGAAATGGAATTTTTAGATTTAAAAATAAAAAAAAATATATATATATATATATATATATATATACAAAAAAATATTAACAATGGGTGCGAGAGGTAACCAAGACACTATACTCCACTATTATGCAAAATTGAATGATAAATATTTCAAAACTCTATTCAATTCTTAAGTCCTCTTTTATCTTTAATTCACTATCAATCATACAGATTCTCAAACATTATTTGTAAACCTTAAGCATAGATTATCAAGAGATTAAACCAAGCATAACCTATCAAACTGAATAACAAATAATTAAGACAATCATTCAAATAATTTAAAACTCTGCAAAAGCAGCGATTAGGTGAATTATATAATTAAATGAAATAGTCACCCATTTATGTTGCGTGAATAGCTTCCTCCATTGCCTTGGTTACGAGGGAATTAGCCGCTCATCATGTTGGAAAACCTCTCAAAATATTTCATTGATGCTCAAAAATGGTTTACAAATGATGAGAATATGAGAAATACAATAAAACCGGGTTTGTAACAATTATATTTGTTACAAACCAGAGAACTACGACCCTCAGTGAGAAAATAAGACCGCTGCAGCTGTATCGCAAACGCTGTAGCAAATAAGTCTGCCTGATGTACGACCCACAACTGTGAGTCGTTATTACTGTAGAAAAACGACTGCTGGTGCAGGTCCGTTCTTCGTGTTCTTCATGTTCATCAGCAGCAGCAGCAGAAACCGAGTTTGGGAAAACTCGAATTTCTTCTTCTCTGGCTCTCCTCAGCCCCCCAGACTCTCGACACCCCTTCCTTGTACCTGGAGAAACTTATTTATACTCAACAGGGCCCTCAAATCTCTCCATAACTTTAAAATATTTCCCATGACTCGGCAGTAAAGAGAAAATATTCTCGGATTGTTTTCTTTCCTTTCTTGCCTACTCACGCTGTCAACCAGTGTTTACACGCTCCAAACATGCTCCCAGATCATCAAGGAATGTGTCAAGACGTTGCAAACGCATGCCATATTCCATACAACATCGACACAATCCCGAGTATCTTTTCTCAACCACGTATTCCCTGATTTCTTTAAACCGAGAATCAAGCCCAACTGGATCGATTCCAACAACCAAAATAGCTTCCCATATCCATATCACGTCTACCCAACCAGAATCAGAGGTTTAGTCTACCTCTAAACCCTCCAAATATCCGATTGAAATCTGCCAGGGAAGAAAAAAAAAATCCCGCCAAAACTGAAATTTGAATTTGAGAAGAAGGACACCCCTTATCCAGTGGTCGCCCCTTATCCGCTGCTGCAGTCCGAATAACACATGTCCCTTGGGGTGTCTTTAGTAATTTTTCTTGGGTGTTTCCAACATTTTTTCTGGGTTCCTCCGGTGCATTTCTGGGGTGCTTCCGGTGCATTTCTGCGGTGCCTTTAGTACTTTGTACTGCGGTGTAAAACACTACTATTCGAGCCTATTTCGCCGCAAGGACTTATTTCTCTAAAATTTCCTACAAAGACATAAAATAACACAATAAATACAAAATCGAGCACTAACAATACATACAAATGAGACATATTAGACACATAAATGCGTCTATCAATATCTCATGCTTTCATGCTCTTGATCATGAAAACGAAGGCAAACTGCCAGTTCAGATTTCTTGGAGACTTTAAGGTCGTACGCGAACAACTTGGTATTACAACACGGTATCTACACTACCTAAAAGAAGAACTAAGGAAGACAACTGAGGAACTCGTTCTTGTTCAATCCCTGGTTGCAGACAGGATTTAGTTTTTCGTCTGATCTTGGGACTAGTTGGTTGCCTAGTATGTCTTCTTTTTGAATTTGTTGGAAAAATAACTAGTGCTTTGAATAGCGATGATTGTGTCTACACATAGCTATTTTTGTTTTCATCTTCTTATGTTATTTTTTAGGTTTATTGGTTTTTATATTCTAAATATATTTGGAGGATTATGTTATTGCAGTATTGATCGTTATGATTTTGTGATATTGCAATTTGATTATGGGATATGTATTGTTTGCGTCTGTGAACTTGAAGGTCCCATATTGTGTCAAAAGTAAAGTCGTTCATAAATTGATATTCGTACTGATGAAAGGACGAATGGACTTTTGACAATTACAAAAGTTATGCATATGCAGTCATTTATTTGATGGAAAATAGGATAAAATCTTTTATTTGACAAGGATAAAGTCTATTATGTCGTTATGATGGAAAATATAATAGATCCTTGTATGTTATCCACGGTATTGATTTTCGTTGATTCATTTTGTTATGTTTTACCGTGAAGGCTCCATTGTGTGTCTTATGTTGAGCACCTTACAACTATGTCGATTAATATTGGCCTTGTTGGTTGTTCCATGCGATGCTATATGTTGAGAATTCTTGAACTAAATTAATCATCTTGGTTGGTTATTTAGTTATTTGCTCCGAAAGTCTTCTTTTGTCGAGAAAAATCTTTTGAAAATTAAATTGATAAATTTTGTGATTAGTTTGGTTGTTTGTTTTCCAATTAAATTAATTATAAGTTCTCTTGTAATTAGTCTAGTTGAGTTTTCATATATTCTACAAGTTCTTGTGTTGAGTATATGAACGGCTATACTAACTATGTTCTATTGGTTGATGTAGTCGTATATTCCGTAAGGTTTTCCTTATATTGAGTATGTGAACGATTAAGTTAGTCGTCTCCGTATGATTACCTTGGTCGTAGCTCCGTGAGTATTCTTATGTTGAGCACCTTCAATTAAATTGATCACTTTTGTGGTTTGATTTAGTTGCATATTCAAATTAAATTAATCATTGGTTTTCTTGTGATTAATTTGGTTGAGTTTTGGATATAGACAATCATTTTTATGGTTTTTGGTGTCCAATTTAAAAATCCTTCTTTTCTTTCGAAATCAAGGCCGCTCTTGTTGTTCTTTCGGGAATGACATCAAATGGGGGAGAGTTCTTTTGAACTTGTGCTTAACGGTAATATCTTGCGGGGTGTGCATCTTTGGAATTTTATAGGGGTTATCTTGTATCTTAAAACTCCTTGATGAATGCATTTAGCTTCGGCTTTATGATTGCATCTAAATTAAGTTGGTATGTATTTTTTTATTTTAGTCTATGAAATGTCTCTTGTGGAAATTTCATTATGATACCTTTCTTTTACCTTTTCCAATTTTATTGACAAAAAGGGGGAGAAATTTTCTAGTACACACTTCAAATACATATGGTTTTCGGATCATTGTGTAAGGGGGAGTGGTTTCCATGATCGAGATGGAGTATTGACTAAGGGGGAGTGATACATATCACCATAGTGTTATTGTTAAAGTCGTGATACAATTGGACTTTGATGTTACATAATAATACTATGACACTATATAATAATGATCGAGAATCTCGATTTCTCTCATTGTTATAGATACGGATCTTCAACAACGGTGATGCTAAACTTACAACCTTTGGGATCATTGGAGTACTTGGAAGGATGAAGATTTCAGGGAACTTTGAAGATTAGACTATGGAATAGGAGCCACTAAAGTTTATCTTTTTTGTATTCCATATGTATTAATAGTTTTGTCGCTAAAATTGACAAAGGGGTAGAGTGTTACAGCATTGCTCGGTCGACCTTGCATACGTTGCAATCTCAAGCATGTTTGTCAATGTTAGTGATCAAAACTATGAGTCTTGATTTCTATCCTACATAGCTAAGTCTCGGACTAGGATAGAAAAGTGTAGTTGAGCTCAAGAACTTCATGGCGATTCATCATACAACGACGAAGATCTACTCAAAGAACCGTGGAACTTCATCAACAAAAAGGTATGTGGAGACTTGAACTTATCTATTACTCAAAAGTCTATCTCTTCTATCTCCTACTTCTTATGAGACAAAAGTCGTATGCTATATAGACTGGATCATACACATTTGATATTTCGAGCCGAGTATATCTCGCCTATCTATATCTCGAAATCATGTGTTGGTAAAGCGTTTCGCTTTGATCAAGTTTATCTTCACCTAGTGACAAAAGTCATGAAAAGTTTCAATTACTTTGAGAATTGCTCTAACGTGAAATGGTCTGTGAATAAAGGCTATATAACGTCCTCTGAGAATGTCTCAATGATTGGAATGAGAGTTTAGATTACATAACCATATATTCCTTAATTCGAAGTTTTCGAAGTTTTTTGATTGAGAAAAACTGGAGGAATTGGCTTTGCCAAGTCCGCGAACTAACGGAAGTTCTTGTACCGAGAATTTCTGATGGGATTTTCCAAAAACTCGTTTGCGTGTAAGTCCGCGAACTGGCAAAAGTCTCTTTGCCGAGATTTTCTGCTGAGTTTGGAAAACTCCACCGGTTATCTTAAGTCCGCGAACTTGTTTGTGAGCTTAAGAGGATATGATCTAAAGATGTGCTCTGAACATGAAACTTAAATTACTAAGGAATGCTTTATGCAAACTGTGGCTATAAAGTTCATGATACGATTCAATCGAATCGAATCATCTTTGTTTCAATTGTGTCTTGTGTAGTTACATAAGATCTCATAGCAATTGAACAACTCTTTAACTAGTTCATTTGAGTCGATTGAACTAGTTATGGTGAAGAAGAACAAGGTTAATATGAAATGCTCATATGGTTAACCTTTTGGGTTACTATGTTGAACCAACATACACGTACACGTTTGGGCATGGTTTTCACAAACCCAGTAAACGTCTACCCAAGTGTGTGTGACAAGCTAAGTTTTCGATCTAACGGTTGAGAAATATTAGCTTGAATCTAAATCAGGTTTTCATCTAACAATGAACATGGATTGCTTTGTAACTAAGGCAAAACCCTTATTTGAAGACTATATAAAAGAGACATCTAGCATTGTGCAAAACTAATCCCCACACGTTTGTGTGATACTAGTGCGCTCGCTAGAGTCGATTCTCCTTTAACCTTTGGTTTTCTTCTCTAAAACCAGGTTAACGACTTAAAAACTTCATTGGGATTGTGAAGCCAGACCAATACTACTTTTATCGTAGTTGTGTGATCTGATATTGCATCTTCTATCGTACGAGTACAATCTTTGATTGGCTTGAGATCGTGAGAGTTCTCCGATAGGCAAGATAAAGAAGTCACAAACATCTTCGTCTCACTATTTGTGATTCCTCGAAAAACTGCATGTGTAGTCAGGAAGGATTGTAGAGAGGTGATTGATTAATCTAGGATGTTCTTTGGGAATATAAGACCGGATTATCAATTGGTTCTTGTTCACCTTGATTTCATATCTTAAGACGGAACGAAACCTAGGGTTTATCTGTGGGAGACAGATTTATCCTTTGATAGACTTTTCTGTGTGAGACAGATTTGTTTATTATCAAGTCTGCGATTTTGGGTTGCACCAACTCTTGGTTGTGGGTGAGATCAGCTAAGGGAATCAAGTGCGAAGTAAACTGCTGGGACCAGAGGCGTAGGAGTACAACTGTACCTTGGATCGGTGGGAGACTGATTGGGGTTCAACTATAGTCCAGTCCGAAGTTAGCTTGGAGTAGGCTAGTGTCTGTAGCGGCTTAATACAGTGTGTGTATTAAATCTGGACTAGGTCCCGGGGTTTTTCTGCATTTGCGGTTTCCTCGTTAACAAAACTTCTGGTGTCTGTGTTATTTATTTTCCGCATTATATTTTATGTAATTGAAATAATACAGGTTGTGCGTTTGTGATTATCAATTGGAAATCCAACCTTTGGTTGTTGATTGATATTGATTGATCCTTGGATATTGGTCTTTGGTACCGTCCAAGTTATTCCTTGTATTTGATAGAGATTCGCTATTGATTTTAGCTTGAGTAAAAATCAAATCACGAGAGAGATATTAACTCCTTGAGATACTTTTATCTAGATTGAGTCTGACTGTCTAGTTGATTCTCTAACAAAGTATTTCGAAGTTAGTCCATACATATTGCTAAGCGAAATATTTGGTGGTGTTGTTAGACCCCCGCTTTTTCAATTGGTATCAGAACAGGCAAACACGTTTAAGACCTAACAAGTCCATGTTTGTAGCGATTTAACTCTATGGACAAGAGTACTATCTCTGACAATGCAATATCAGTACAAGACTACTCAGATAAGTTTCAAAGATCTGAAACTACTGAGGAAAACTCTTTCTCGTCTCCTTCAGCCGAATCTAAATTCAACTGGAGGAAACCTCTTGATGAACAATTGGATGATCTCTCGGATGATAATGATTCTGAAGAAGGGCAGAGTCTTGATGAGGAAGTTTCTCAATACATCAAGTTGTTTAATCGTGAATTGAAGGAAACAAGGACAATTGCTTCCTTGAGAAAGTATATGGGTCCTCTCTGTCCAGAAAACATAAAGTTGAGAAACTCTTCAAAGGTTGTGATGGTGGATACAAAATGTTACAATCTACTGTTAAAGATAATGAAGAAGAGGTTCACTCAAAAAAATTTGAATGTGATAATCTTCTTCGTAACCTCTGTATATTAAAAGAGAGGCTTGCCGAAACTGAAGCGAGATGTGAATCTCAACAGAAGAGTTTCAATGACAAAGAACGCAGTCTTCTTATCAAAGAGAAATCCTTGGAAACCAAACTCACTGCTGCTCATAATAAGGTAAAATCACTGGAAGAGAATCTAAATAGGTTCGGTTCTAGCTCTACAAAACTGTCTTCTATGCTGGGAGCCTATAAAGAATATCATGACAAACGTGGTCTTGGATATAAAGGAACAGACGCTCCTAACAGTGGTAAGACTAAGTTTGTCAAACCTGTTAATATTTCTCCATGTGAAGAACCTGTGTCAGCTTGCAAAAACAAGGATTCTACTTCTTCTAAATCTGCTCAAAAGATAACTACTGAACGTAAGTCCTTCAACTGCTATTACTGCGGAAACAAAGGACACTCTGAGCGAAGGTGTCGTCTTCGGATAAGGAATGAAAAACTTCACAACATTCTTAATTGGATGTCTAAAGAAGTTGTTAAACCTATATCACAGATTGAAATCAACCATGTTCAACCTCAAGGGATATACTGTGATAAGGCTTTTCCTAGTTATGTCTTCAAACCGAAGATGCCTATAATGGTGGAAGAAAAAACAACAAAAGTGTGACAGGTGCTGTGAATCAGTCTGGAAGGAGAAAAAGGAACAGAAGAAAGAAAACGAGTTAAGTTCCTCTAATTTTCTCAAAAAGGACTGTGAATCCAATTCAAATTTCTTACATGTCAACAATCGAGTCTCTGATCTGAAGATTCACATAAACAGACTAAGACGGAATATCAAGAAAACATGGAATGCTGGTAACCCAGGTACGTCTAAATTGTCTCTTGATAATACTTCTTCAACTAAACTAGGTAGTTTGTTTAATACCGATGAAAAGGAAAAAGAAGAAGTAAACAATGATGAGCAAGATGTTCATCTTATTACACCCTGACATGACATGTTCATGCTGCATTTCTTTTTAATTTTTGTCCTGTTAAAAAGGGATGCTCTTGATTCTCAGGATTTTTCGTCTTGAGAAAGCTGTCAGGATTGTACTGCATTCGATGTTACTTTATTCCGTTTGCTCCTCAACATCTATTTCTCTTACTTTTCTTTGGGCTTCCTGGTCTTTCATAGGCCCGTTTCTCTAGTACACGCACCAACCCTCACGAACGTCTTGTTTCCTAGGGTTTGATGGAATTCCTTATATATATAATGTATTCCAGAGATGCAAAAAGATTCTCTAAAAATCTTTTTGGTGCACAATGAAGGGAAGCAACAAGGTTGATGATGTTGAGCTATGCCCTACCGATATCTCATGCTTTCATGCTCTTGATCATGAAAACAAAGACAAACTGCCAGTTCAGATTTCTTCACAACTAGTAGGAAATCTTCTTGGAGACTTTAAGGTCGTACGCGAACAACTTGGTATCGCAACACGGAATCTAGACTACCTAAAAGACGAACTAAGGAAGGCAACTGAGGAACTCGTTCTTGCTCAATCCCTGGTTGCAGACAAGATTTAGTTTTTCTTCTGATATTGGGTCTAGTTGGTTGCCTAGTATGTCTTCTTTTTGAATTTGTTGGAAGAATAACTAGTGCTTTGAATAACGATGATTGTGACTGCACATAGCTATTTTTGTTTTCATCTTCTTGTGTTATTTTTTAGGTTTATTGGTTTTTAAATTCTAAAAATATTTGGAGGATGATATTATTGCAGTATTAATCGTTATGATTTTGTGATATTGCAATTTGATTATGGGATATGTATTGTTTGCGTCCGTGAACTTGAAGGTCCCATATGTTGTCAAAAGTAAAGTCGTTCATGAGTTGGTATTCGTATTAATGAAAGGACGAATGGACTTTTAACAATTACAAAGTTATGCCTATGCAGTCATGCATTTGATGGAAAATAGGATAAAATCTTTTGTTTGACAAGGATAAAGTCTATTATGTCGTTATGATGGAAAATATAATAGATCCTTGTATGTTATCCACGGTATTGATCTTCATTGATCCATTTTGTTATGTTTTACCGTGAAGGCTCCATTGTGTGTCTTATGTTGAGCACCTTACAACTATGTCGATTAATATTGGCCTTGTTGGTTGTTCCATGAGATGCTATATGTTGAGCATTCTTGAACTAAATTAATCATCTTGGTTGATTATTTAGTTATTTGCTCCGAAAGTCTTCTTTTGTCGAGCAAAATCTTTTGACAATTAAATTGATTACTTTTGTGATTAGTTTGGTTGTTTGTTTTCCAATTAGATTAATTACAAGTTCTCTTGTAGTTAGTCTAGTTGAGTTTTCATATATTCCACAAGTTCTTGTGTTGAGTATATGAACGGCTAGACAAATCATGTTCTATTGGTTAATATAGTCGTATATTCCGTAAGGTTTTTCCTTATGTTGAGTATGTGAACGATTAAGTTAGTCGTCTCCGTATGATTACCTTAGTCGTAGCTCCGTAATTTTATTTATGTTGAGCACCTTCAATTAAATTGATCACTTTTGTGGTTTGATTTAGTTGCGTATTCCAACTAAATTAATCATGGGTTTTCTTGTGATTAATTTGGTTGAGATTTGGATATAGAAAATCATTTCTATGGTTTTTGGTGTCCAATTTAAAAATCCTTCTTTTATTTCGAAATTAAGGTCGTTCTTGTTGTTCTTTCGGAAATGACATGAAATGGGGGAGAGTTCTTTTGAACTTTTGCTTAATGGTAATATCTTGCGGGGTGTGCGGATATGGAATTTTATAGGGGTTATCTTGTATCTTAAAACTCCTTGATGAATGCATTTAGCTTCGGCTTTATGATTGCATCTAAATTAAGTCGGTATGTATTTTTTTTTTAGTCTATGAAATGTCTCTTGTGGAAATTTCATTATGATCCCGTTCTTGTACCTTTGCCAATTTTATTGACAAAAGGGGGGAGAAATATTGTAGTTCACACTACAAATACATATGGTTTTTGGATCATTGTGTAAGGGGGAGTGGTTTCCATGATCGATATGGAGTATTGACTAACGGGGAGTGATACATATCACCATAGTGTTATTGTTAAAGTCGTGATACAATTGGACTTTGATGTTACATAATAATACTATGACACTGTATAATAATGATCGAGAATCTCGATTTCTCTCATTGTTATAGCAACGGATCTTCAACAACGGTGATGCTAAACTTACAACCTTTGGGATCATTGGAGTACTTGGAAGGACGAAGATTTCAGGGAACGTTGAAGATTAGACTATGGAATAGGAGACACTAAAGTTTATCTTTTTTGTATTCCATATGTATTAATAGTTTTGTCTCTAAAATTGACAAAGGGGGAGATTGTTAGAGCATAGCTCGGCGACCTCGCATGCGTTGTTATCTCAAGCATGTTTGTCAATGTTAGTGATCAAAACTATGAATCTTGATTTCTAGCCTACATAGCTAAGTCTCGGACTAGGATAGAAAAGTGTAGCTGAGTTCAAGGACTTCATGGCGATTCATCATACAACGACGAAGATCTACTCAAGGAACCGTGGAACTTCATCAACATAAAGGTATGTGGAGACTTGAACTTATCTATCACTCAAAAGTATATCTCTTCTATCTCCTACTTCTTATGAGACAAAAGTCATATGCTATATAGACTGGATCATACACATTAGATATTTCGAGCCGAGTATATCTCGCCTATCTATATCTCGAAATCATGTGTTGGTAAAGCGTTTAGCTTTGATCAAGTTTATCTTCGCCTAGTGACGAAAGTCATGAAAAGTTTCAATTACTTTGAGAATTGCTCTAACGCGAAACGGTCTGTGAATAACGGATATATAACGTCCTCTGAGAATGTCTCAATGATTGGAATGAGAGTTTAGATACATACGAAGTTTTCGAACTTTGTTGATTGAGAGAAACCAGAGGAATTGGATTTGCCAAGTCCGCGAACCCAGTTCGCGGACTGACGGAAGTTCTTGTACCGAGAATTTCTGCTGGGATTTTCCAAAAACTCGTTTGCATGTAAGTCCGCGAACTGGCGAAAGTCTCTTTGCCGAGATTTTCTGCTGAGTTTGGGAAACTCCACCGGTTGTCTTAAGTCCGCGAACTTGTTTGTGATCTTAAGAGGTTATGATCTAAAGATGTGCTCTGAACATGAAACTTAAATTACTAAGGAATGCTTTATGCAAACCGTGGCTATAAATTTCATGAGCTGATTCAATCGAATCGAATCATCTTTGTTTCAATTGTGTCTTGTGTAGTTACATAAGATCTCGTAGCAATTGACCAACTCTTTAACTAGTTCATTTGAGTCAATTGAACTAGTTATGGTGAAGAAGAACAAGGTTAATATGAAATGCTCATATGGTTAACCTTTTGGGTTACTATGTTGAACCAACATACATGTACACGTTTGGGCATGGTTTTCACAAACCCAGTAAACGTCTACCCAAGTGTGTGTGACAAGATAAGTTTTCGATCTAACGGTTGATAAATATTAGCTTGAATCTAAATCAGGTTTTCATCTAACGGTGAATATGGATTTCTTTGTAACTAAGGCAAAACCCTGATTTGAAGACTATATAAACGAGACATCTAGCATTGTGCAAAACTAATCCCCACACGTCTGTGTGATACTAGTGCGCTCGCTAGAGTCGATTCTCCTTTAACCTTTGGTTTTCTTCTCTAAAACCAGGTTAACGACTTAAAGACTTCATTGGGATTGTGAACCCAGACCGATACTACTTTTATCGTAGTTGTGTGATCTGATCTTGCATCTTCTATCGTACAAGTACAATCTTTGATTGGCTTGATATCGTGAGAGTTCTCCGATAGGCAAGATAAAGAAGTCACAAACATCTTCGTCTCACTGGTTGTGATTCCTCGAAAAATCGCATGTGTAGTCGGGAAGGATTGTAGAGAGGTGATTGATTAATCTAGGCTGTTCTTCGGGAATATAAGACCGGATTATCAATTGGTTCCTGTTCACCTTGATTTCATATCTTAAGACGAAACAAAACCTAGGGTTTATCTGTGGGAGACAGATTTATCCTTTGATAGACTTTCTTGTGTGAGACAGCTTTGTTCATTATTAAGTCTGCGATTTTGGATTGCAGCAACTCTTGGTTGTGGGTGAGATCAGCTAAGGGAATCAAGTGCGTGGTATCCTGCTGGGATCATAGGCGTAGGAGTACAACTGTACCTTGGATCGGTGGGAGACTAATTGGGGTTCAAATATAGTCCAGTCCGAAGTTAGCTTGGAGTAGCCCAGTGTTTGTAGCGGCTTAATACAGTGTGTATTCAATCTGGACTAGGTCCCGGGGTTTTTCTACATTTGCGGTTTCCTCGTTAACAAAACTTCTGGTGTCTGTGTTATTTCTTTTCCGCATTATATTTTATATAATTGAAATAATACAAGTTGTGCGTTCGTGATCATCAATTGGAAATCCAACCTTTGGTTGTTGATTGATATTGATTGATCCTTGGATATTGGTCTTTGGTACCGTCCAAGTTATTCCTTGTATTTGATAAAGACTCGCTATTGATTTTAGCTTGAGTAAAAATCAAATCAAGAGAGAGATATTAAGTCCTTGAGATACTTTTATCTAGATTGAGTCTGACTGTCTAGTTGATTCTCTAACAAAGTATTTCGGATTTAGTCCATACATATTGCTAAGCGAAATATTGGGTGGTGTTGTTAGACCCCCGCTTTTCACGTAGACATAAAAATGAGAAAACAAAATCTCTCGATCATTGTTATACAATGTCATAGTATTATTACACAGTATCAAAGTTCTTATATCACAACTTCGACAACAATACTATGGTGATATGTATCACTCGCCCTTAGTCAATACTTTCATCTCAACATGAAACCCCCCCCCCCCCCACCCACACATAATGATCTGTAAAACACGTAAACCATATGTATTTGTAGTGTGAACTACATATTAATTCTCCCATTTTTTGTCAATAAAATTGGCAAACGTACGAAAACGGGATCCTAATGAAATTTCCACGGAGATGCTTCAAGACCAAAGAAAAGTACATATCAACTTTATTTAGATGCAATCAAATAGCCGAAGCTAAATGCATTCATCAAGGAGTTTATAAAGATACAAGATAACTCCTAAAATATTCCACAACGGCACTCCCCACAAAGATATGGAAATTAAGTGCAAGTTCAAAAGAACTCTCCCCCGTAAAATGTCATTCCCGAAAGAACAACAAGAGCGACCTTATTTTCATAAGAAAAGAAGGATTTCTTTGGACATAACAAATTACATACGAATATGAACTTGAATCCAAAATACTCAATTAAATTAACCACAAGAAAACTCATGATAATCTAATCGGAAATTCTCAACATAAGAGAACTTACGGAGCCGCACAGTAAATAATATGGATAAGGGAAGATTAATACTGCGGAATAGACAAGGATTCATTCTATTTTCCATCACTATTTGCACAATGACATACAATAGACATAATCCTTGTAAACAAAAGATTTTAACCTATCTTCCATCAATAAATGACATAATAGGCTTAACTTTTGTTTGTAAAAAGTTCATTCACTCTTTTATTAATACTTGCATATCGACATGTGAAAGAATTAACTTTTGACAAAGTATGGAACAGTCAATGGTTCACGGACGTAAACAACATATCCCATAACAATTTGCAATATATAAAACCAATAAAGATTAGTACTGCAAAAACAATCTTTGCCCTTTGAATGTATAATTAATCTTTTTCGCACGGATTTACACCAAGAGTGGTTACCAAAGGCGTATAAAAATATTTTCTTAACAAAGAAGAACATACAAAGTCATTAAAGACCATGCATCATAATTCACATAAGACGATTGTGAACATTAGCAATGCGTACTACTGCATATTCTTGAACTTCCTTCTTTGTGATTCACCAACATAATTCTTTTAAAAGCTACAAATGATCTTAGAAGAGAATTACTCCAAGAATCCAAGTGCCCAAGTCCAACAGAAGTAGAATAAGTGCGACGAAACGGAGCAAATTACTCGAAAACAAGATACGGGACAAAGATCAACCTCAACTCATTCAAATTTATAATTTCTCATCACCATTTTGAATAGAATTCAAATAGAAAGAGAATGCAAAAAGAGTGAGGTCATTCCGAGTTCGGACGAAGAAGTTACGACCAAAACAAATTTACCGAATATCGGCATCAAGTATGCATACGGGTTTGCAAACGAAATTTTGTATCCTGGAGCAGTATGCAAACGGGTATGCGTACTTAAACCCCTGGATTTTGATTTTAAATGATGTTATACATACCTGGTATGTGTACCATGTATTCCAAACATCCCGAACTATTATTTTCAAACCTAAACATTTAAGAACCTTTTCAGAAGAATCCAGTCGAATTCTACAGCCTTACCGAACATAATCTGTGTGCCCCAATTCTCGTGCTTCCCTCACCATATTCATAGCAGGGCATTCCTTGGTGAGGATGGAATTACAACAAACTCAAGTTGTGTTGAGGTGAAGAATATCTTTCTCACCACAAGTGACTTTTGGATTATCATGAAAGAGATCGCTTTTAGAACCTTTTACATCCAAATCCATCTTTCCAAAGAACTTTTTAAGTTCCAACATTATGGATACTGCCTTCTCCACAGTCATGGAATTTTCTGGGAGATCATTCCTTTTATCACTCAAGTCATCATAAACTTTCTTTGGTATCCACTTCTGAGTGTGTTTAGAAACAACCTGACCCTTCTTCCCGCTACTCTCTTCTGGAATTCTCGAAAGAGAATTGGACTGACTATTCTTTTGGAAGTTAGTCTTTATCCAATTGGGATCATCGTATCTTGTCTTCGTATTTACAAATTTATCCTTTTGATAATCATTACGATTGTGAAAAGGCTTCTTATGACGTTATATGCAAATCTAGGTTTATCACAGCACTGATTCCTTTGCCTAAACGTTGGACAGTTACAACCTATAATGTTACGAGGATTAGCCTTAGCATATGATCTTGGTTTCACAACTTCTTGTGATGCCCAAACAAGAACATCATGAAGTTTCTCATTCCTTATACGAAAACGACATCTCCTTTCCAGGTGACCATTATTTCCGCAATAGTGGCAAACATAAGGAATGTTCTTACCTCGATCTGTATGTGCTGACTTTGGAGGTTGATATACATTGCTCTTTCGAACTTTAACTTCCGGTGAAGGTATTCCACTTTTACCATCAGTGGAAACCTTTTGTTGAGAAGAATCACTAGCCTTGATAAATTTTACCTCTTTGCTAATACTTGGAGCATATATTCCCTTATAGCCCAATCCTCGTGTATCACGGTGATTTTTACTTTCTCCTAGCATAGTGGTTAATTTACTTGAGCTAGTATTGAACGTTTTCAAGTCATCTTCCAACATCTTGATTTTATCAAGAGCAGCAGCTAAATCAGCCTCAAGGCGTTTTTCTCGAGCGAGACAAACGCTTTCTCTGGTATCAAAACTTCTTTGTTGGGAGTTAATCCTTGCTTCAGATTCTGCAAGTTTCTCTTCCAACAAAAAATACTTTTGATAAAGATTGTCAAATTCAAGTGACTTTATACGTAGGTTTTCCTCAGAATCCTTGAGGATCGATTCGTTAGAACGATTCCAAACATAAACACCTGCGTAACATGTTCTCAATTTCTTGTTTTCTCGACAGAGAGGAGTCAGAAGAGGTGTGACATGAGAAGTTGTCATCTTCTTCTTTTCCAATGAATTCAAAACCTTAACATACTCTGATATCTCCTCATCAACATCTCTATCAATATCTGAATCACCTTCATTAGAAAGTTCATCCAACTGTTATTCTAGGCGTATTTCCCAGACTTCAACATGTTCTACTTTAATAAGATGTTTAGATACTGACCTAGATGTGACAGTTCTCTCAAGTGAATCCAAGCTTTGAAAATCATCTGGTAATTTATGAACTGGTACGTTATTAGAGATAGACTCGTCCATAAAAATCATATTGCTTCAAACACATACTTATGAGGTCTTAAACGTGTTTTCCTGCTCTGATACCAATTGAAAATGCGGGGGTCTAACAACCTCACCCAATATTTCGATTAGCAATCTGTATGGACTAACTATAATATACTTTTAAGAGAATCAACTAGGCAGTCAGACTCAATCTTAATAAAAAGTATATCAAAGAGTTAATATCTCTATCTCTCGATTTGATCAATACTCAAACAAATAGAAATCTGTGAGTCTTTATCAAATACAAGAGATATAAACTTGGATGGTACCAAAGACCAATATCCAAGGATCAATCAATTTCCAATCAACAACCAAAGGTTGGATTTCACGATTGATCGATACAACGCACAACTTGTGATATTTCAATTATATAACAATATATAATGCGGAATAGAAATAACACAGGCACCAGAAATTTTGTTAACGAGGAAACCGCAAATGAAGAAAACCCCCGGAACCTAGTCCAGATTGAACACCATACTGTATTAAGCCACTACAGACACTAGCCTACTACAAACTAACTTCGGTCTGGACTGTAGTTGAACCCTAATCAATCTCACACTGATTCAAGGTACAGTTGCGCTCCTTGCGTCTCTGATCCCAGCAGGATGCTACGCACTTGATTCCCTTAGCTGATCTCACCCACAACCAAGAGTTGCTACGACCCAAAGTCGAAGACTTTAATAAACAAATCTGTATCACACAGAAAAGTCTATGATAATAGATAAACCTGTCTCCCACAGATAAACCTAAGAGTTTTGTTTCGTCTTTTGATAAAATCAAGGTGAACATGAACCAATCGATAACCCAGACTTATATTCCTGAAGAACAACCTAGAATTATCAATCACCTCACAATAATATAAATCGTATGGTAGCGAGACTAGATATTGCGGAATCACAAACGATGAGACGAAGATGTTTGTGATTTCTTTTTATCTTACCCTATCGGAGATATAATCTCAAGTCAATTATTCAATTGAACTCGTTCGATAGAAAATGACAAGATTAGATCGCTCAACTACAAGAGAAGTAGTTTCGTCTGGCTTCACAATCCCAATGAAGTCTTTCAGTGGTTAACCTACAGGGTCTCGAGAAGAAACCTAAGGTTAAAGGAGAACCGACTCTAGCAAAACCAACTAGTATCACACAAGAGCTGTGGGGATTAGTTTTTCCAGTTGCTAGATGTCTCCTTTATATAGTTTTCAGATCAGGGTTTGCAATCTAAGTTACCTTGGTAACAAAGCATTCAATATTCACCGTTAGATGAAAAATCTGATTTAACCAAGCTAATATCTTTCAACCATTAGATCAAAACTTAGCTTGTCACACACAAATGAAATGTATTTCATTTAGGTTTGAGTAACCGTACCTAAACGTGTACACTTAGTTGGTTCACAAATAGTTAACCAATGGTTAGCCATATGAGCACTTTCATATTAACCGTATTCATCTTCTTCACAACTAGTTCAAATGACTTCAAAAGAACTAGTTGAAGAGTTGTTCAATTGCTTAGGTCTTTATCAATAGACACAATTGAAACAAAATCAGTTTGATTCACTTGAATCAATTCATGAACAATATAGCCACGGTTTTGCAAAGATTGCATTCCTTATTGATTTATTGTTTAAGTTCATGAACTTCCGATTTGAGAAACATAACCAGCTTGGGTACGCGTACGGGTACGTGTACCATAGCTACCGGATTTGAGTTTAGAAACTCAGCAGAAATTTTCGGTCGAAAACTTCCGTGGGTACGCGTACCTAAGGTGAATGGTTTAACTGTTTGCAAACTTACAAACTCAGTAGAAATTTTCGGTTCGAAACTTCCGCTGGTACGCGTACCCAACCTGTCTCCTTCACCAATACCGTATGCACACACTTGGTTTCCGGCACATGGATTTATACACTAATATGCGAACACACTATATATGCTTATATCCATAGTTGGTTACGTAATCTCAACTCAACATTTCAATCATTGAAACATTCTTCTATAATGTTATAACAGTCGTTATTCACAACTATCGTCATCAAAGTTATTTTCAAGATTGAAACGTCATAATGACTTTCGTCACGGGTTAAGATGAAAAGTGGTTAAAGCGAAAGCTTACCAATACATATTTCGAGAAAAAGATAGGCGAGTAAACTCGGCTCGAAATAGAAGATGTGTATGTATGAAAACTATCATACGTATACGACTTTGTCTTAAGAATAGGAGATGGAGAGGTAGACTTTTGAGTGATATATAAGTTCAAGTCTCCACATAACTTTTAGTCGGATGAAGTTCCACTGGTTCCTTGAGTAGTTCTTCGTCTTCGTAAGATGATCGTCGTGGAGTCTGGAGCTCAACTACACTTAACTGTCCTAGTTCGACACTTAGCTATAAGTAGTCTAGAAATCAAGACTTATAGTTTTGACAACTGAACTTGACAAATATGCTTGAGATAGCAACGCATGCGAGTTCGACCGAGCAATGCTCTAACAATATATGTCACCATAGTATTGTTGTCAAAGTTGTGATACAATTGAACTTTGATGTTGTGTAATAATACTATGACACTGTATAACAATGATTGAGAGCATTTTATTTTCTCGTTGTTATAACTACGTATCTTCAACAACTATGATGCCGAACTTACAACCTTTAGGATCATGGAGTACTTGGAAGTGACGAAGATTTCGAGTCGCGTTGAAGATGCCAAGGAGATCAAGCATGTGGATGAGAAGCTACATTTTTTATCTTCTTGTAATCCATATGTATAGATAGTTTTGTCAATAAAATTTACAAAGGGGGAGATTGTTAGAGCATGGCTCGGTCGAACTCGCATGCGTTGTTATCTCAAGCATGTTTGTCAATGTTAGTGATCAAAACTACAAGTTTTTATTTCTAGCCTATTTATAGATGTCTTGGACTATGACATAGATAATATAGTTGAGCTTAGATCTCTCGATGTTCATCTCTTGAAGACGAAGAACTACTAAGGGGAGCTTGTGGAACTTCTTCGACAAAAGGTATGTGGAGACTTGAACTCATCTATCACTTGGAAAGTTTATTTCTACTATCTCCTATATTGAGACATAAGTCGTGTTACGATATAGTTTTCTCTATACACATTTGATATTTCGAGCTGAGTATATCTCGCTTACATATTTCTCGAAATATGTGTTGATAAGCTTTCGCTTCGACCAAGTTCATCTTATATCATGAGAAAATTGCCGAGTAACATCTTACATGGTTTGTGTGATACAATCATTTGATGTAGGCTTGGAATGTTTCGATAATGATTATTTCAATATCTTGAAAATTGCTTTGATGCTAATAGTATGTGAAAACGGCTATTGTCATTATAGAAGAATGTTTCAATGATTGAAATAAAGAGTTGATGATGTAACCATCTTTGGATATAAGCATATATAGTGTGTTCGCACATTAGTATATAAATCCATAAACCGGAAGCCAAGAGTATGCATATGTGTGTATACGAAATTGGTGAAGGAGACAGGTTAAGTATGCATACTCGTACGCATACTGGCGGAAGTTCTCGAACCGAGAATTTCTACTGAGTTTGGTTTTTGACAAACTCTTAACTAATCACCTTAAATATGCGTACCCGTGCGCATACTGGCGGAAGTTTTCGAATCGAAAATTTCTGCTGAGTTTGGAAACTTTACAAACTCAAAACCGGTTTCTTAAGTACGCATACCTGTACGCATACTTAAGCTGGTTACTTTGTTAAATCGGTCAGTTCATGGACTTAAATATTTAAATCATAAGGAATGCAATCTTTGCAAACTGTGGCTATAATGTCCATGATTGATTCAAGTGAATCAAACCGATTTAGTTTCAATTGTGTTTTCTAAACAATTGAACAACTCTTTAACTAATTTCATTTCAGTCATTTGAACTAGTTATGGGTAAGATGAATAAGGTTGATATGAGAGTAATCATATGGCTAACCTCGGTTAACTATTTGTGAACCAACCTGGTGTACACGTTTAGGTACGGTTACATAAACCTAAATGAGGGTACATTTCATTTGTGTGTAACAAGCTAAGTTCGATCTAACGTTTGAAAGATATTAGCTTGGTTGAATCAGGTTTTTCATCTAACGGTGATTATTAAATGCTTTGTTACCAAGGTAACTTGGATTGCAAACCCTGATTTGAAAACTATATAAAGGAGAACTCTAGCAACTGGGAAAACTAATTCCCACACCTCTTGTGTGTTACTAGTTGCATAACTAGAGTCGATTCTCCTTTAACCTTAGGTTTCTTATCGAGACCCTGTAGGTTAACGACTTGAAGACTTCATTGGGATTGTGAAGCCAGACTATTATCTTTGTAGTTGCGTGATCTGATCTTGCTGATTCTATCGTGTTGAGTGCAATTGAAATAATTGGCTCGAGATTTTATATCTCCGATAGGAAAGATAGAAAAGTAATCACAAACAAACTTCGTCTTATCGTTTGTGATTCCACAATAACTTGTTTTGCTAGTCGATATAATACTAGGCTGTTCTTCGGGAATATAAGACCGGTTTATCAATTGGTTCCTGTTCACCTTGATTTATCAAAAGACGGAACAAAAACTCTTGGGTATTACCGTGGTAGACAGATTTATTCAATCCTATAGACTTTTCTGTGTGAGACAGATTTGTCTATCAAGTCTTCGACTTTGGGTCGTAGCAACTCTTAGTTGTGGTGAGATCAGCTAAGGGAATCAAGTGCGTAGTATCCTGCTGGGATCAGAGACATAAGGAGCGCAAGTGTACCTTGAATCATTGTGAGATTGATTAGGGTTCAACTACAGTCCAGTCCGAAGTTAATTGGTAGTAGGCTAGTATCTGTAGCGGCTCAATACAATATGGTGTTCAATCTGGACTAGGTCCCAGGGTTTTTCTGCATTTGTGGTTTCCTCGCTAACAAAATTATGGTGTCTGTGTTATTTCTTTTCCACATTATATTTTGTTATATAATTGAAATATCACAGGTTGTGCGTTAAGATCAATCAATTATAATATCCAACCTTTGGTTGTTGATTTACATTGATTGACACTTGAACATTGGTCTTTGGTACCGTTCAAGTAATTCCTCTTATATTCAATCAGGCTCGCAGATTTCTATTTGCTAATTGCGGATTGAATTAAGAGTTAGAGATATTAAACTCTTTGATATACTTTATTCTAGATTGAGTCTGACTGTCTAGTTGATTCTCTAGAAAGTATATTGGAGTAAGTCCTCTCAGATTACCAAACGAATTGTTGGGTGTGGTTTTTAGACCCCCGCATTTTCAGAAACCCGTGGTATAATTGTAGTAGAGACATCTAATGTGAGAATAATGATACCTTTCCTAGCATTAGAATTATATACTGAAATTTTTTAAAGAAATACAGATAGGGGGAATAATATCCTAATGAATGCAATCAAAAAAAATTGCTTGTTTATCTAAAGTATATTCCACGGTATTAGCCGTCATAAGGACAAAAGAAAACCGAGAAAATTTGGACATGATTGATATTTCTTGTTTGCCTTTTTAAAAATTTCTCGACTTTTCTATGAAATGGTAGAAGAAATTCCATTCAGGTAATCAAACGGATTCTTACAATCACCTTCAATGCTGAATTTGTTGATGTTCTTCTCTCTAGCCCAATGTGCTGCCTGATTCTTCAAGTTCTTCTTCTGAGAACAGACCTTCTCTTCCACATTCAAATTCACCTATATCATCTGAAAACGCAAGGGTACCAAGTACACCACCAAATTTTTTGTTCGACAACCTGTATGAACAAATTCTAATGTAATTGCAAGTAGACCAACTGAATGATCATGACAATATGTATATAGAGTTTATATCTCTAACCTCTTCTAAAAATGTATGTATATAGACAAGAGTCTGTGAACCTGGTTGTTAAGAAAAGTACTTGGATGATCTCAAAAATCAATATCCAAGATCAATCTAGTTGTATCCAAGTAATCCAATAGGAATTCTTCCAAGTAATTAGACTTGTTATCTATCTTTCAAGATACGTATTCTCCAAGAAACAAGTCTCGTAATCGATCATAATTAGATAGATGTATCTACTAAGATTTAATATGTACTACTTGCATAAATCCAATTATAAAGATAAACAATATAATGCGGAAATTTAAAAACACAAGACACCATAAGTTCTGTTAACAAGGAGACTGCAACTATAGAAAAACCCCGGGACCTCGTCCAGATTTGAAAACCAAACTGTATTAAGCCGCTACAGACACTAGCCTACTATTAGACTTCATACTGGAATGTAGTTCAGACTGAATCCACCCTCCAAGCGATTCATTTAATTTGAATATCAAACTGTATTAATCCGCTACAGACACTAGCCTACTATTAGACTTCATACTGGAATGTAGTTGAGACTGAATCCACCCTCCAAGCGATTCAGTTATAGTCGTTATCCTTACGTCTCTTGAACCTCGCAAGGCTCTACACAATTGATTCCCTTAGCTGATGTCATTTACAACCTAAGAGTTTCTTCAGCCGAAGTGAAGACTTCCGATACTAATCTACCTATAAAAGATCATCCTATTTGATTTTCGTTTAGATCAAATATCAAAGTGACAAAATATATTTGCAATAAATAAAGCTAGCAAACCTACAAATCCGGAACTTACGACTCCCGAAGAGCATCCCAGATTCTCAACCACTTCTCGCGAACAATCTTCAAAAGATCAATTTTTTAGATATCTATCTTGAGGAATCACAAAGTACGAGACAAAGAGAAATTTTCGATTACCATCTATCTTGCCTGAAAAGATTACAGAAACCTCGATAACAACAAAGCAAGATCAGGATACACGAACTATCAATGTAAAGATAGTTGGACCTGGCTTCACGAATCCCCAAAGCGAAGTCTTTTAGTTGTAGACCTAATTATGTTTCTCAGTGGAAACCTAGGTCTATAGAGGACGACTCTATACCTAGGAGGCAAGAATTTAACGTGGTTCGGCAAGTGATGCCTACATCCTCGGAGGAATCCCGTAGGGAGAGATTTTATTGATGATCATAATATAATTGTATTTATTCGGGTTAGCTAAGCTAGAATACCATAGCTTCTCAGGGTTTAAGATAATGTATTTATATAGTTTATGTAACCCTAATTCTGATATAAACTTTAAGTACTAGCAACTTGGGAAACAAGACTTCTGGAATCTTCTTTCACGGGCTAGACGGATTTGATTAGCGGGCTCTTCGTCTAATTTATAGACGGTACAAACATCGCCCCCTCTAAGAATTTAGTTTTTCCTTATGCGTCGACCGTCGATGACGTAACTCACCCCCAAGCGTTTGTAGAGATACAAAGACGCCCCCAACTGTGGTTACAAAGACGCCCCCGACTGTAGAAATTGGCCGAGATAAGAACTGTAACACATAAGAACTACTCCAAAAGCTAGTGTAACAGGGATTCCTCCGAGGATGAACACAGTTGGGGGAAAATGTCTTTGTAATATCTTTAAACTGTAACACATAAGAACTACTCCAAAAGCTAGTGTTTCTCTTTAAACAATAAGAATAAATTTCTACAAGGATTCAACTAGTAAAAAGATATGAAGGAGATAAGCATCATCTACATCTTCACTCTCCGATTCACTCTAAAAAGCTTGAATTTTCTCCACATCATCCTTAATCTCGGCAAATTTTGTACCAAATAAACACATTTGTTCACGTATACATATTACCTTGTTGTCTACCTTTTCAACCCATTTAAAAAATTTGAATAAAAGTAAAAGAAAGTAGGATCACAAGTACCGAATGAGGATGGAGAAGATCTTCTTCTTCTTTTGAGATCGTTGTTTCCGATAGTAGATGGACAAAGATTTGGAATCCCAAATTTTCCAAAAACTCATTCTGTTCTGACTCTCTGATCTCCTCGCACGATAGTGCTACATATCCCTGTATTTATCCCCATTATCATCCCCCAATAGGTGGCACAATCTAACCCCTTGATCCCACCCTTTGAAGTTAGCAAGGTGTCCCATTTGTATGGAATGAGCCACTACTTCAATGACACGTAATGGTGTACAACTTTGGGGATGGTTTTGGGGGACATTTACAGGGGTGTATTGGATTAGGATTTATATGGATAGAAATAGATATTATTTTGTCTGAATCTAGTGGATTTATAATGTTTCTTAAAAGAATCTTATAGATTCTCATAGATATATATAGTTTGGATTATATCGGAGATTTATAAAAACTAAACTGATTTACCAGATTATTATAATATAATTGAAAAAAATCAAAGTCACCATTTTTCCCTTTCATAAAAAAAAATACATCCACAGATTGAGGAAATGGCGGTGGTGGGTGGCGGTTGTTGTTGGTTGGTGGTGGTCGGTGTTGGTGGTGGTGGTTGTTGGTGTGTGGTGGCGGTGTTTTTCGGTGGCGGTGGTAGTTGTCGGTGTGTGGTGGCGGTGGTGGTTGTTGGTGGCCGATGCTGGTGATTTGGTGGTGGTGGTGGTACTGGTTGGTGGTGTCTGGTAGTGGTGATGGGGTAGGTGGTAGTGGAAAAATATAGCATGATGTGATAGAAAAAGAAAATTTATCCATAACAATCCATCAAACTCTTGTGGTTTGGGTTGAGATTGATATCAGATAATAACACACATATTTTGCCTACAAATATCCATAGAAATCCATATTTAACTTGGCCCTTAACTATCCTAAGAAATCTTAAATGAATTGAATAACATGGATATTTGTGAAATCTAAAATAATCCTAATTGAATATCATATATATTTACAAGTCTTACTTCATTGTGGACCCAGTCGGTATGTCGGGGGATTAGTTGTAGCTTGGAAAGTAGGAATAAACATTCGTGTCGGTCTATTCTGTGATAACTTTATAAATTGTCATGTTATGGACAATGCTACAAGAAAGGAATGTGTTATGTCCTGTGTTTATGCACCCTCCAACTGGCTGCAAAAGTTCTCCTTCTGAAAGTATATGGCTAGCTTGGATAATGCTTTTACCGGGGAATGGATAGTGATGGGCGATCTTAATCTGACTTTATACGCCTGGGAGAAAAAGGGAGTGGGGTGTTTCAACTGTTCTGAGGCTGAAAAGATTAAACATCTCTTAAGTCTGGCAAATCTTGAAGACCTAGGTTTCGTGGGATACAAGTTCACTTGGTCTAACAGAACAGAGGACAATGGTCTGACTGAAGCGAGACTGGACAGGGGCCTGGCAAGTGCGAGTTTCTGTGATCAAATAAGAATGCAAGCATAAAACACATGTTAGCGGTGGGCTCAGATCATTCTCCAATAATTCTCAATACTAATTCTTTAACTAAATAAGGTCACAAGCCTTTCAAGGTCCTTGGGATTTGGCTAAATGAACAGCCATGTCTAGATATCATATCTACCACATGGGATAATCCGGTGACCGGGAGCAATGCCTATAGAATAGTTCAGAAACTAAGTACCACGAAGAAAAATATTTGGTTATGGAATAAACACTCATTTGGTGATATCAGAACCAACATCAGTACAACCAAAATCAACCTCGACAAAGCCATTGCAAACCCAATCATCAATAACAGGTCCCAGTTAATAAGACAATATGAAGAAGTTTTGTCTCATTGGTATAAGGTAAAGGAGACATTCTGGAAGGACAAAAGTGGGGAACAAAAGATCCAGTTGGGATATAGAAATACACAGTACTTCCACAAGAAAACTCAGAAGAGATGGAGAAGAAATAAAATTGAAGCAATAAAAGACAATCAAGGCAATGGGTAGCAGGCAAAGAAAGAACAACATCCTTAATAACTAATCATTTCAGTGGTGTTGCTTCTACATCTAATCCAGGACCCTGTAACGATTACCTGAACATGGTGCATCAAGTGGTCAAACAAGAAGACAATGAAATGCTCACGTATCCTCCGACTTTGGAGGAACTTAAACAGGCAGTATTCTCCATGAAACCTGATTCATCTCCTGGACCGGATGGTTTCACCCCTAGATTCTTTCAAAAGAACTGGGATGTGGTAAAGAATGATGCTTTTCTATGGTAAATAGTTTTTCACTTCTGGGTACATTTTGAGAGGAATAAATGCCACATTTATATCTCTCATTCCTAAGACTGAATTCCCTCAGTCCGCTGGTGATTACAGACCCATTAGTTTGAGTAAGATTGTTTA
Organism: Papaver somniferum; assembly: GCF_003573695.1. Classification (NCBI taxonomy): domain Eukaryota; kingdom Viridiplantae; phylum Streptophyta; class Magnoliopsida; order Ranunculales; family Papaveraceae; genus Papaver; species Papaver somniferum. Next base: position 121,755,659 of record NC_039366.1, read on the forward strand.
CAAAATTATTTCTAAAACGCTTTCTAATAGGTTAAAGTGTCTCTTACCCACACTGATATCTCCATATCAGTCTGCTTTTGTGTCGGGTAGGCAAATTTCCGATAATATGCTAATTGCACATGAAATAATTCATACTATCAGGGCTCAAAGGGGAAATGAGTTCCTAATGGGTATTAAAATCGACATGTCGAAGGCATTCGACAGGGTCGAGTGGAATTTTTTGCAAAACGTCATGAGAAAGCTTGGATTTAGTGAACAATGGTGTCAATTTGTTAACCAATGTGTCGGAAGTGTTTCCTCTACGGTACTAGTTAATGGTGTTCCTGGGAATCAGTTTTTCCCCTCTAGAGGCCTAAGGCAAGGAGATCCGTTATCTCCTTACCTTTTCATAATATGTATGGAAGTGTTATCACGTGCTATTTCTAAGGCAGAAGAGTCTGACCTTATACATGGAATAAATGTGGGAACTGATGGCCCATAAATATCCCATCTGCTCTTTGTTGATGACCTGCTGGTCTTTTCATCGGCGTCTTGTTCAGAGGGAGAGAACATTCTAAAAATCTTCGCTGATTTTAGCAATGCGTCAGGCCAGTTGATAAATTTTGAGAAGTCGGGAATTTTCTTTAGCCCTAACTCTCATCAGACCACAATAGATAGTGTTAGTAACATTTTAGGAGTCACTAGAATTGCTTTGAATGATAAGTACTTAGGGACACCTCTGTTCACACACACTTATAAGATTATTTCATTCCAAAGTGTTATTGATAGAGTCGAAGATAAGCTTCAAAATTGGGACCCTGAAAATATGTCTTGTGCTGCTAAGTCTACATTGCTTCACACTTCAACGACGGCTGTACCAATGTACTAGATCAATTGTTTTCGAATTCCAGTGGCTGTGTGTGACAAGATTAATAAGATACAACGAGATTTTTTCTGGGGGAAAGATATCACAGTTATAAGAGGAGTTTATCTTAAAGCTTGGACAAAATAAGTTTGCATACCAAATGACATGGGAGGTATGGGTTTTCTGAACCTTCGGATTTTCAACAAGGCAATGCTAGCTAAGGTTACGTGGAGGCTGGCTAGTAAACCGGATGCTTTGTTTGCCCAGGTAATAAGACATAAATACTATCCGGACCATAGCCTTCTCAACAGTGAAATGGTAAGTCATACAACTGCTTCATGGGGATGGAAAAATATTCATAGAGAAATGCCTAAAATCAGCAACAACTGTAGTTGGAAGGTGGGAAATGGAAAGCAAATAAGAATCTGGGAGGATAGGTGGGTTTCAGAGTTATCGGGTAATCTGCATCCACCGAATGAAAACAACAAGAACTTCACTTTTGTTGCTGAGCTCACCGACTGCACGGGTGAGAAGTGGAAATGGAATACAACTTTGTTGTGGTGCTGTTTTCAAGGGGAAGTAGCCCAAATAGTCAGTGAAGTACCAATTTTTGAAGGGGAGAAATATACTTTGGTCTGGAACCGAGAAGCAAATGGAAAGTTTTCCACTAAGTCCTTGTACAACCAAATCATAACAACAGGTCACCAGGCACTTCCGAATGATAGACAGGTTTGGAGAAACTTGTGGAACCTAAGAACAATACCAAGAATCAGAACTTTTCTTTGGAAATGTGTTCATGCCATCTTGCCGCTAAATGAAAGGATTGCAAGAATCCTACCAGACATAAACAAGTTGTGTCCAATATGTGGATCGCATGATGAAACTCTTAACCACATTTTTATGGAATGTGCTTTCACTTTAAGCGTTTTGAGTAGTATTGGATTTAATTCTAACTTTGTTTTCAATAACCAGGTACAATTTCTTGGATGGGTGGACAGTTGGTTTACTATAACAGACATTAAAGACAAGGGAATCATCAATTGGCCAGAAACAATGACATCCATCATTTGGTTTGTTTGGAAAACTAGATGTGATCTAGTGTTTAGGAAAATCAGGCCTAATATACATAATACTAAGTATACCATCACTTACTTAGTTAAGGATAACAATAGAAGTAGGTGGCACCTAGAGAATGAGGTAGAGATAGGCATTCTAAATGCTGATCATATGACAAATCCCATCATTCTAGCTTTCAAATTAAATTTTGTTATTGTTTTTGATGCGAGTAAAAATGTTTCAGGCATTGCACTAACTTGTTCGGATCATACAGGTGCTTATTCAGGAGCCAAATGCATCCATATTGCTGGAACAAGCAAAAAAGAGCTAGAGGAAAAGGCGGCTTCATTAACGATCAGGTGGACAAACGATTTGAAGATTCAAATGGTTCAAATCGAGAGCGACAACTTGAAAGTTCTTGAAGCAACCAGGGAAACAGTTAACAGGATTACGAAGAGCTCGACAAGGTGGGAGGATGGAAACAATTTAAATTTCTATTTATGTATGAAAGGAATCAAAACCCTTTACTTAATTCCATCTTCTGAAAACTATATTACTAGAAGCCTGGCGGCAGTTAGCAGTGCCGGCCCTGAAGCAAAGTTGACGAAGTCAAACTTTGGGGCAGCAAATTATGATTTTCCCTATAGTAGTTTATCTTAAAAACTTTATTTTTTGTTTGTCTTAAACCGTGACGAGAAATAGAAGATTAGATGAAGACCAAGAAGATTCCTAGATTGAATTAAAAAAGAAGAGGCAACAACACTGCAAGATGCTCATTCAGATTAATTTAAGAATGAATTTCTCAATGCATAGCATATGGTGAAGAAGGAAGGAGCTAAAGCACTACAAGATATTCTTTCACTATCACTGAAGAATGAATTGCTGATGAAGCAACAGGGGTCAGGTTTTACTTATACAGGTTTTAGGTGATTACAAAGTAAAAAAAGGAAGTGGTTGAAATTTTCAATGATTTTTTTGGTGAAGCATATTCGTGACCAGAATTTAAAAACATTGGTCTGTGTGATAACTCCATTCAGATTTTAAGTAAAGAGGAGATTCAAGTTTGGTTCATGTCAAACATTCAAATAGAAGTCCCCATGATTGATCTAAACGCCAAAGCTGCAAATAGATGAGGTTTATAGAAATAGCAGTACAACTCTAAATCTTATTATTTCAGTTTATTGGGTAAAAATATAAAGATATTTACACAAACAAAAAGTGGCAGAACACAATGGGAGATTGAGCCCTGGGCTTACCTTAAACAAAGAATCTTTTGTAGATTTTGAACTATGAATTGATTGCATACATTCTAGCCTTCTAGGATTTGTTTTCATATGTTGGGTATTGCCACAGTTGATGCGCAACAATATGCAGTGACGCATTTCCCAACACACACACCACTACTACACATCTAGTCTGTTCGCAATCGGAGGATTTATAATTATGCAAATTAATCTCAAACTGTAAACAGTGATTTTGCATCTAAAAATGTGAGAAGAATCAACTCTGCATAGCTAATGGATATTCTCTTGTTATTATTGCTCTTGAATCAATATGCTTCATCTATTTAGCAAAATAGGGAAGGTAGGATATGCATCAATTAATCCTATACCTTTTAGGAATGACACTTTTAAGTTCTAATGTGCTTCTAGATGGGGCAACAATTTTAACTGAGGTTTGGGGTAGCAAAATCTCAGGGCCGGCCCTGGCAGTTAGTCTCATGGAAGACTTATCTAGATCTTGGAGTGGTGATGCTTTTGTAAACTACCAGAAATCGTTGAAAACGACATTTCAAGTTGTAATATCGGGGGGTTACCCTGTTTTCTTATTTAAAAATAAAAATAAAAAATATCATAGATATTTAATGATTTTTTACGTATCCTAATTGAATACCTAAGAATTTTAAGGATTGTGAAATATCCTTGTAAATCCTAATCCAATAGCATTTTCGTTCCTCGCGCGTGCTGTGCCACTGACATTTAATGTACTGTCGCCTATTTAAACTCCACCATTGATTATCTTCTAGATTTACACGCGCCATCATCCCGAACAGATGGGGTAGATATCTAGATCCTCATGAAGTACCACCCATTTCCATAGTCCTTACCGCTCCGTACTTAAGTTGGTGGGGGATTTAACTCTCTCCGACGGTTAATATTGGAGAGGTGACTCAAAAACCCAAAACCCCTCAAACCCCAAATCAGTAGAACCCTGAATGTCTGCTATGTTTTTCCTGCAGCTTCCTCTTCCTTCCATGAAAACCAGATTATCCCCTTCCATATCATTCAAACAAGTTCCATCGATTCTCAATAGTCAATCTTTTAGTAGTAGCAGAAAACATTCATCACAAATTTTACCTTCTTCTTTGTCTATTCCCAAATCATCTCTTATCATCACTTCTTCTGCAACTAAAGCTGTGATTGAAGAAGTAAATGAAGGTAATGAAATGATAACAGATGCAAAAGTTCAGACAGAGGAATGGCGTTTAAGGACTGGTCTTAAATTAGAATCTATTCCAAAACATGTAGCAGTAATCATGGATGGAAATGCAAGATGGGCAAGACAAAGAGGTTTACCTCCAACTTCTGGTCATGAAGCTGGACTTCGTAGTCTCAGAGAGATTGTTGACTCTTGTTGTAAATTGGGAATTAGGGTTTTGACTGTATTTGCTTTCTCTACTGACAATTGGGTTCGGCCTCAGGTTAGTATTTTAAAATCTACACATAACCTGTTCTGGAAAATTACTCTGAGATATTATTTTTTTCTGTTTTTATCTTAATGAATTGGATTTTTGTTTCAGATGGAGGTTGGATTTCTAATGAGATTATTTGAAAGAGGGTTAGAAGATGAATTGGAGAATTTTATGAGGTAATAATTGCTGTCTATAATCATGATTTAGTTAGGGGATTTGGTTCCAAGATTTAATCCTGGGGTTTGGTGGAAAGTTAAATCTCTACATGGTTGAACTTTGTTTTCTGGACTAGTAGTTTTATAAGTTTTGCTTCCTTTTGTTTGCATGAAAAATGCGACATTTGTAACATTGGACATGTCTTGGTTTGTTTGCTTACCAGCAAATGCCGTTAAATCTAATACGTAGTTTGTCATTTCGGCAGGAGAACCCTTGTTTTAGTTTGTCTCTATCTCAAGTAATCATGTGCCAGTTAAACTGAACAGAAGTTTATTTGGTTTGTGACAGGAAAAACATCCAAGTATCTGTAATAGGTGACTCGTCAAAACTTCCAATTTCTCTGCAGAAATTGATAACTAAGGCGACAGAAACCACCAAGAACAACACAAGACTTCAACTGATTGTTGCAGTTAGCTACAGTGGGAGGTATGACTTAGTTCAAGCATGTCAAAGTATTTCTCAGAAAGTAAAGGATGGTAAGATCGAACTAGAAGACATTGACGAAACCCTAATCAATCAGGAACTGGAAACAAGCTGTACAAAGTACCCTTACCCTGATTTACTTATTCGTACTAGCGGCGAACTTAGGATTAGTAACTTCATGTTATGGCAATTAGCATACACTGAATTGCTTTTTGTAGAATCACTCTGGCCTGATTTTGGTGAAAGCGAGTTTTTAGAGGCTCTCCACTCGTTTCAGCGGAGGCAGAGACGATATGGGGGTAGAAATTCATAAAAGTTCGCATGCTACATACACTCAGTACACATAGTAAAAACTACTAAGTAGAGATGTTTGTTAGGACAATCTAGTTGAACTTGTATATTAGTGTTTGTTCAACACTACTTGGTAAATATTTTTTTTAACATGATGCTACTTCAAATTCACTATAATTCCGCAATTAAAGTCTGCTATTTGTAATTGATTCATTCTTTTATAAGCACTCACATCTATAGCCAACAGTTAACACCGTCTTTTTATAACAGTGGTAGTTCTTGCAAGCAAAAACAAAGAGCATTTGGGTGATTTCCCTTATTTTTAGTTCTATTGGGGAAGATTTATTTGATGAACTAGTGGTATGATTCGAATGATTTACTTGGTCCAACTAAAAAGGTACTAGATTGTACAGTTGAACCAGCAAGCAACTAATGTATGTCCGGTTGCATAGATATGATTACACCAGGATTGTACATTACTTGCTTCTGTTTTAATATGAAAGAAAAACATTTCCTTTCAACAGGAGATGAGATTAAGACAGAAAAACATTCAAAAAGTGACATTTAGAACAAGAGTATCATGGGAATAGTTATATAATTTATTTGTTTCACTAACAGGGTAAGATTAAAAGTAGGCATGATTCAACAACTAACTATACTGACGTTGGTGACACACAGTGTTACATTGGCAGTTAATTTACTAGTCCCACTGCACTGTGTCAAAAGCTTTTATATAAATTGAGTGCTCAAAACCAGGAATGCTCCATGCATTTACAATTCCAAGTTATCACCAGTTCTTCCATTGAATTTCTCAATGATTAATATTTACCTTGTAGTAGCAGTGGTAGTGGTAATGGTAGCAATTATAGTAGCAGAAGAGTTTCGCAAATCTTCTGCTTTGCTTTTTTTTAACTCATCATCTCAATTTGCAAAAAGTGAAGAGAGGGTTATGGTTGGAAGACTATACCAGGAAAACATTGGAAAAGTTCCTTCTAGTTCTGATGCAAAAAATTTATCGAAGGATGAACTTCCGCCTGGTCTAAGTCGCCAACTGATTCCGAAACACGTGGCATTAATCATGGATGGCAACCGAAGGTGGGCTAAAAAAAAGGAATTCCACCTATGTATGGTCACCGTGCTGGAATCCAGGCTCTTATAGATCTTGTTCCAATATGTGGTAATTGGGGTATTAAGGTCTTGACAGTATTTGCATTCTCTTCAGAGAATTGGATTCGACCTCAAGTATGTTACTTCTACTTCACTAGATATCTCGGTCTTTCTATTTGGAGTTCTTGTTTTGTGATTAGTTTTATTTGAGTTTTCAGATGGAGGTTGACTTCTTGATGAATATGTTTGAAAGAATTTTACAGGAAGAGCTGGACAATTTCATGAGGTAACTCTTATTTGTTCTGAATTAGTGTCTTCGGCTATTTAGAGCATCTGTACTTGTATGATGTCCCATACGGTCGCCGATATTTTTTGTGATCCTTAATAAACACCGGTATACTGCAATTTTATATAAACTATAAACATTGGCAGAGACAAAACTCTGGGCTCAGGTCTGTGTCAGGTGAGAATGTCTGCTCGGTCATGTGGGGGTTCGTCTAAGTTATAAACTGGCACCTTAGCTGATATTAATCTCGTTATTTAGTTTAATTCAGTTCTTTTTTAAACAGTAAATACTAAATGCTTATTTGTAACAGGAATTCGGTTCGACTATCTGTAATAGGAGATTCGAGAAAACTCCCAAACTCGTTACGAAGGTTGATAATGAAGACAACGGAAACCACCAAGAACAACTCAAGATTTCATCTGATAATGGCAGTTGACTATAGTGGGAGGAATGACATTGTGCAAGCATGTCAAAGCATTTCTCACAAAGTAAAAGATGGTTTAATCAAACCAGAAAACATCGACGAACCCTTGATCAATCAAGAACTGCAAACCAATTGTACGGAGTTCCCGTACCCTGATTTACTTATTCGGACTAGTGGTGAACTTAGGATGAGTAATTTTTTAATGTGGCAATTAGCTTATACCGAACTTTACTTTGATGAATCTCTTTGGCCTGATTTTGGTGAGAAAGAATTTGCAATGGCATTGCATTCATTTCAGAAAAGACAGAGACGATTTGGAGGAGATACCAGAGGGGATTTGGGAGACGATACCCAGAATAAAGGGAGCAAGTGATAACTACTCATTTCAGCAATTACATGTACTAAGTTTTAGGTTCTTTCTGTTCTATTTTGTACTGTGCTCTGCAGTTGTGCACCCTCTCATAACTTTGTTCTGTCATGGAAAGTCTTCGGCTCCGACTGCGGGTCAAGAATTTTCAGTAATGGTATTGCTGGCAGTGATAGACTTATCTTGTGCAACTATCCTCAGTAGCTGTTCCGTTTGAGTAACAACTCTTTGTAACAGTATTTGATCTGTCAGATTCCTTTACAAATTCAGAATTTTTTACTAGTTACATAATTATACTCTGCTTGTAGAAAAAGGAGTGTCACATTGAATTTACTATACTGTTTTTCAAAGCCGATGACCAAAGCCTTAGGCACGGCCTAGTTTTTATTTTGGAGTAGCCTTATTAGTGGTATATTACTCCAACTCCGTGCCCCCACTAAGAAGTAAGAAGTACTAGCCAAATATTTCTGCGACATTAATGCATTCTAAATATACCTCAAGAGTAACAATACGTGCAAGGGACATGAACTAGCCCGGCTCAATGTCGTAAACCCATGCAGGAAAAATGCTCTTTTTTCCAGGAGGATATGGTGGGAAGTTGTTAGTTGATTATGTACAAAAATGAAAGCTAAAATAATGTGACAAGAGTTTTAGACTTGTACAACACTTACAGGTATGGCGGGGCTATTTAAAATCCGTACTCGACATCTTAAAACGGATCTAGTAGTGGTGCTGCACCGGCAATTCATACTTCAGTTAATCGAACTAGTATTTTTTCCGATACTCCACCACTACCAAAGATTCTTGTAATGATTTACCTACTAATGGTAGGAATGGTGGTGTTGGTAGTGGTAATGATAGTGGGAAAAAGGTTTCACAAACCGACACCTCTTGCTGCAAAAGAGAAAGAGAAGGTGGTGCCGGACAAGCAGTTTGAAGCGGATACTGGACAACCTGCTGCTAGCGATGCAAAAGCTTTGTCAGAGGGGAAATTGCCGGCCGGCCTAAGGCATGAGCATTTGCCAAAACATGTGGCAGTTATTCCGGATGGTAACAGGAGGTGGGCAAAAAAGAAAGGAATGCCATCTATATTAGGCCATGGTGCGGGTGTGCGAAGTCTTTTGCAATTTGCTGACTTATGTTGCAACTGGGGTATTGAGGTCTTGACAGTATTTCTATTCTCTACTGAGAATTGGGTTCGACCTCGTGTCAGTCATCTCTCTAACTAGATTCATTTCTTCCATGCATACAACTGTTTTAGCAATTTTGCTCTGATTTATTTTTTCTTTGTTTCCAGTATGAAGTAGACTTTCTAATGGAAGTTATTCAAAAAGGAATTTTCGAGGAAGGGCTGGAGTTGTTCATGAGGTAACTGCTCTAGGACCAAAATCCAAATTTGCATGGTCTTTAGGCACAACGATCATGCTATGCAATTGTATGTTCAAAGTGCATACAGATTGTTGACTAATCCTTATCTTGCAATTATTACATTGATTTGGAACAGAAAAGGGATTCAAGTATCTGTAATAGGGGATCCTACGAAGCTACCGACTTCGCTACAGAACTGGATAACAAAGACAGCAGAAGCTACTAAGAACAACTCAAGACTCCACTTTATCCTGGCAATTAACTACAGTGGAAGAGACGACATTGTACAAGCATGTCAAAGTATTTCTCGCAAAGTAATGGGTAACTCTATCAAAGTAGAAGACATCGATGAAGCCATATTTAGTCAAGAACTTAAAACAAACTGCACTGAATTCCCTTACCCCGACCTACTCATCAGGACTAGCGGCGAGCAGCGGATCAGTAATTTCTTAATGTGGCAATTAGCTTATACTGAAGTTTATTTTGATGAATGTCTGTGGCCTGATTTTGGCGAGAAAGAATTTGTCAAGGCATTGCTCTCATTTCAAGGAAGACACAGACGATACGGTGGGCAACATTAGAAGGAGACAGGAATTTCTAAACTAAAAAGAAAGCAACATTGTTATAGAAAAATGTGTGCTAACGAAACGTCTAATAATATGGCCCTCGTTGCAAACAGTATATTAGTGCCGACATAGTTTTTGTTGTATTAAGCAGCTGAAGCCTGAAATTGAAACTCGTTTTTAAAGATAGAGAAACACAAGTGGCCTGTATTGAACTGTCCATCCCATCACCGTTGCGTGGAGGTCTGCTCTTCACAAAATGAAAACACTGGCCCTTGTAGTTAAATGAGCCTTCAATAGCAGCTCTTGGTGGTGCCATTTGGTACCAAATACGTGTAAACTAAAAAAACATTTTGCAAAGTAAAGCTACAAAGACTTGTCTGCTCAAAAATGGGCTAGAAAAACCTATAAATGTACCACCAAAACAGGCAAAAGATTGAGAATATAAGCAGTAATTCTTACATTAAAGTTTCTCAATGATCAATATTCTTCTCCTGGGCGCACTGGTAGTGGTACTAGTAGTACTCATTGCAGAGGTGTTCCGCAAATCTTTAATTTCTTTTCTTTGCAAATCATCAACTCATTCTGCAACAAAACAGGTCCAAAAGGGAATTGGAAAACTAGGAATTACTAGGTAGTCCAGGAAACCCAGTACTGGTTACTCTCTAATCCACCCCTAGAATAAAATTATCCGCTGGTCCAAAAACATGTTTTTGGACCAGAATATTTATTCCGTAGTCCAAAACGTGCGAGTCACACAAGACAAGTTTTTGAAAAGTACCAAAAATACCCTTTCTGCAACTCCACGAATAAATCAAAATCAGTTTCTTTCTCTCTTTTTTTTCATCTCAGATTGTTTTCTCTTTTGGTTTTCTCTGCGTTTTGGTTCATCACAGTATTTTATCTCGTTAATCACAGCTATTATCTCGTAAATCATCTGTGCTTCGAAATCAAATTCGAACAAGGTATTTATCTCGTAAATCATCTTCCTCTGCTGTTGTTCTTGGAATGTTGATGAATAATTAGGTTTATTCTGATCCGATTTCTATCAGAATAGTTGTCTACGATGTACATTGTTATCTTTCTTTTATGATTTCAGTTTTGTGATGATTTATATTGTTCAATTCAGTTTCCGTTCGATTTACATTGTGATTTTTGTGTGTTTCAATTAGGTATCTTAAAATCGAATTAGGTTAATCTCAGATTCGAACAATGTATGTTACATAATCACCTTTTCTCTGCTGCTGTTCTGTTTTAGTTTCTTTGTAATCTGATATAGGTTTGTTTTACTGTATTTTTTGATATAGGTTTGTTTTGTTAGATAGATCGTGTAGTAATTTTGTATTCTCTTTTTGATATAGCTGCAGTTCTTCTATTTATAGAAGATGAAACTCAAAACATATTGATATGTTGTAAAATATATTCTACATGTTACTCAAAACATATTGATATTAGTTATTCTACATGTTACATACCAATACGTACTACATATAGCCTGCGCTTTTAGTATGTATCGTGCAATACAGTAGATGCCAATACATATCAATATGTATAACTTATATCCATTCAGAGACTTAGTTAATTTTTGGATCATTTACAGGGTTAACATGTCTGACGTTGGTCCAAAACCAGACTTCTCCATATTTCTCATGTATACCATAAGCAATATCATTTTGCATATGAGGTTACATCGTTTTCAACTTTAGAGGATTTGAAATTTTGCATCTGTAATATGTGGAGCTGGTTGACTCCATCGACTATTCTGGTTAACTATTTCCAGAATCAAGCGATAGTTCCTATTCTTGCTGATGTAACACTCCAGGGCATCTCTGCATTACATTCTTCAAAGCAATCAGCTTTCTTTGATTTGCACGTGGATGTAATTTCAAATGGCGCGTCTAGGCGTATGGAAGTTGACAGTAATGCAGACTTAGTTGTCAGTGCAAAGAATAGTTATTTGAAAGAAGGTAAAGAAGCCCCAAGATGTTTTTTTCAGATGGTTGGGATAAGATTTTTGATGATACAGATCAATTATTCTATGGTGGTGTTGATGCCGTACGTATAGCATGCCAAAAATACTGCATGAGAACTGGATATGAGGTAATTAAGAAGAAGAATGACCTTGAGAGATTCACCGCCGTATGTAGTGTGAACGGTTGTTCATGGAAGCTTCACGCAACTGCCATTGGTAGTTCTATTGATGTTTTTAAGATAAAGGAATATGTGGGAAGGCACACCTGTGGTGGTGGTTATATGTTGAAGAATCCAAGAGTTACAAAAAAACTCATGAACAGTCTAATTCATGAGATGGTCAGGCACAACCCTCGCATAACACCAGCAGAGATCATAGATTATCTTAAAGTTAGTGGTGGAATTGAAATCCAGTATCACCACGCATATCATGCAATTGAGTTGTCGCATAAACAGATTTTTGGTAATGATGTTAAGTCGTACACTGATCTTGCTTGGTGGGTGAATGCTGTTAGGGAAACAAACCCTGGGTCATTTATTGATTTCGATTTCAATGATGCTACAAAAAGATTCAATAGACTTTTTGTTTGCTTTAGAGCTTGTATAGAGGGATATAAACTATGTCGTCCCATGATTTTCTGTGACTGTACATTTCTCACTGGAACTTTTAAAGGAGGTCTCATGGCAGCAACATGTCTTAATGGTAATCAAGGTAACTGGTTCTTTTTTTTTTGATATGTAGTGTCTGGTAGTTAGATCACTCATATTGATCTTACTTCACTATCTGACAATGAGTATTGACCATACTACATACTACATATTCACCTTACTGAGTATGAGATAAACCATACTGCATGTGAAAATGTAGTGTCAATCAGTTGCTTAACATGTTATTATGTAGTGTCAGGTTTTCACATATCAACAAAGAGGTAAACCAACTGCATGTCAATATGTAGTGTCAATATTAGTTGCTTAACATAACTAGTAATTCCTTTTTGCAGGATTTTATCCGCTTGCGTTTGCTTTAGTACCTGGTGAAGACAATATCAGCTGGGAATGGTTTTTCAAGAAACTGAAGGAGGCTTTGAATGATGATCGCCCAATCACTTTTATGACTGACCGAGGTGAAGGGTTGGTTAAATATATTCCCAAAGAGTTCCCTGATTCTTATCAAAGATATTGTTACTTCCATTTGGACAAAAACTTACCTATCGCAAAGTCTGACGAAAAGTATAAGGAAGTGACTGATGCTTTCCGAAAGGCGACATATGCTCTTTCTCCTGCAACATACGAGGAAGGTCTTCAAGAAATGGTTAATTTGGGAAGGCCTTGGGTTGCTGACTACTGCCGCAACATTCCAAAAGAAAAGTGGTCCAATGCTTTCTTCAAGGGTTGTAGTTATGGTTACACTTCATCTAGCGTTGCTGAATCGTTCAATAGCTGGATTAACAAAGAGAAGAAATTACCTGCGTGTGCGTTCGTTGACTCGATCAGGTTTGTATCAGTTTCCTTAGTCACAGTACAAGCTTATATTAGTTTTCTTTTTGTAACAGTATTAGCATATATGTTCTGTTAATCTACGTATATTTTTAGTATAACAGACTTTGCTATCCCCTTGTCGTGTAGGATACGTATGATGGAAATGATGTCAGAACGTCGTGAAGAGAGTCTCTTGATGGACCCAGAACTGCTAACCCCTACGTATCAAGCCTTGCTTGAACTACACATCCAAATTGGCCGTCCCTGGAAAGTTAGCCAGTCAGATGCTAATCGTTATGAAGTGCATTCTCCAAGGTTAGCGTTTACCCCTAATCTCTATCATCTGAATGTTATTTACTTTCTCTTTCTTTTTTTAAGTACCATGTTTCTGTGAGAACATATAAATATGTACTGTGTATATTAGGTGTACTGAAAAATAACACATGAATATGTACTGTGCAGATCTCATATGGTAGATCTAGAGAGAAAAACTTGTACTTGCCAACGATGGCGCGTTTATGGTTTTCCATGCTCGCACGCTACTGCACTATTACTATTACTAGATCTGGAGGAAGAATTCTTGATTACGTTGAAGATTATTTCAAAGTTACCACTTTTCGTAAGCTATATTCAATAGCTATTAGACCCGTTCCTAACCACGACAGGTATGTGTCTTTAATCAGTACATTTTGCATAACAATATGTAATGGTAGATACCACTTACACATGTAATAGCAATTGAAACTATCAACAAAACCTACTTACATATGGATGTTACATACTGATATGTAATGTTAGATACCACTACATTTTTTTATATTTGTTTTTCAGGAACAATATACCGTGTACATATTCATATGTAGTTGTGGTTCATTCCATTTATATGATACTGTTTTTTTCTCACAGGCCCGATGAGTATCACGTAGATGATATCGTTCTCCCAGCAGAAGTAATTAGGTCTCCACCAGGCAGGAAAAAGGGGAAACGTTTTAAGTCTGCATTTGAGACTAGTAGAAAATCTGTCAAGTGTTCAAACTGTAATTTGAAGACTCATCACAACAAGGCAACATGCAATCTTATCCGACAATATGAACTTTCTGAAGAATGATTTTGTGTCAGGTATGTATTTCAGTCAGATACATATTAATGTCTTAATTAAGTAAGTTTGATACAATACAATGTACTTTTAAGCAAGTAGTGTTCTGATTTCTCTTTTTCTTTTATCACAGGCTTGAACGTGCAGCAGAATGTTATATCGATGATGTTGCCAGATTCCTTTTCCACAATTCTTTCCTCTAGCCCTTGTTTATTCTATTCTACCGTTTTTCTTTTTGATTTTGTCAGTACCAACTGAATTTGGTTAATAAGTGTTTCATTTACAGTACATACATTACAAGTGTACTGAAAATACTGTTTTTGTTGTTTCTTAGAACATCTTTTGGTTTTTGAAACATTATAAGTCTATCAAAATGTAGTTATTGTAGTTATTTTCGAATAATGAAATATGTTTTTAAGTCTATCAAAATGTCATTATCTATCAGCAGTAGTGAAGTATTTACATACTGAAATTACATGTCAGTATTGTAGTGTTAGTATCTACCACTACATACTGATATGTAGTGGTTGTAGTGTAACCATACTAGATGTTTGTAACAAGAAAACAATTAAATATGTACTGGTTTGTGGTTTAACCATCTTCCACTAAGATTATTTAGAACATCTTTTGGTTTTCCAGCTGATTCACCATCTTCACGGGGGTCGAGGGGGCAGCGCCCCCTCGTATCAACAACACAAAATCATGTTTAAGTAACACAATTGAAATATCACTACATTAAAGTTAAACCCAAATTCAAATTAAAAATCACTACATATTAGATATATGTTTTTGAACATTCTTGAACTCATGAAATGAAATGAAACCAAGAATAAAAAGAAAAGAAAATAGTTAAATAGTGATATGTACTGTCAGATTACTTTTAGCAAGTAAGACTATTTTTATGTCATCTGCCAACTGATTTCCGGTGGAGATGCTTTCAGCAATTTGCATGCTAACGGGACCCTTTTGTTACGAATCTTCGCTTGCACTTCTTCTCATCTCCCAAAGGCACTCCCACATATTTTCTTTTTGACATCATCTTCATAAAATGCATCACAAACAGTAGACAGTCTGGCGAACCCCCTTGTTGAGGTGCTTCACATTCATTCACTATTACATTCTTCATTGTTACTTTGTCCTTCTCCATCAAGTACACGTTGATAGGTACGTACATGTAATCTGCCATTTTGCAGGCGTGTGGATAACAAATACCTCCCCATTCAGCCTTAGAAGAATTGTAGTGGTTGAACACCATTTTTTCGCAGTCATACTCAAGTAGCGTCCAATGAAGATTGTGGTGGCACATTGGTACAAGAATCTTCTTGATACTTTCATCCATCGCCAATATTGGTTTGTAAACAGAATCATGTGCTGCTCCTTTGAGGTTATCCGGGAACTCGACATTGTACTGAAAATGGATGTACTTGAAATAGTTTATATCTAATTTTGTTTTATGCAATATTGATATGTAGTATACCTACCCCTACATACTTTTTTAATTTTTGAATATGTGTTGTAGTAAATATGCGTGTAAGATAACAACTTACCCAAGCGGATGGATCCAGATGCAACACAGGCAAGTATTTCCTGTATACTTCGTGCATCGGTTGCTCATTCTGAAATTTGGTGTTAAGCTTGTATTGTGCGTAGTTGAGAAGATCTTGTTCTAATAAATCGTTCTGCACCAAGTCATCAACTGTAGTTCCACTTACACAAAGACCACCTTCTCCCACTCTCCAAGCAATTGAGCTAGAAAATAAACGACGTAAAGGTTAGTATTCTTTGTGTAACAGTACATACTGATATGTCTTTCTCAGTATTTTTTATACAAATATGTATGTATATCAAAAGTACATACACAAACTAATAGTACATATCAATATAAAAGTGTCAACTGAGAACTCACCTAAGATTTTTTGCATTATTGATGTATGTGGAAAGAGTACTCTTTTGTTCATCGTTCATGTCATTATAGAATGGTGATTTAGTCAGTTTCCGGAAATACTTGCGCAATTTAAGCTTTCTCTTTTTGTTTAGTGGTAGTGCTTCTGCAGCTGCAGCTTTCGGTCCTTTATATGATGGTGAGAACTTACTTCCACTCTCATATATATCATCTACCTTCTTTGCAGGATGGGAACGAGTAACAGGTCTGGTGGGTGTTGTTACCTGCTGCTTTTCGGGCTTTGTAGCACGCTTTTTGTTCACTTTTACCATTTTTTGTTCTGGCTTCTTGTGCTAAACTGTTCCTGCATTTTTAATCAACATAAAAAAATATGTAAATATCTATATTGCATAAAACATAGTTACATCACCTAATCATTTTTGAAAGCATGTAGTGGTATAGTGATTTCTAGTGCTACATACTGATATACATATCAGTATGTAGTGATTTGTAGTGTAATATTAACTACACAAAATGAGATTTTTAGTACATATCATTCACCTGTGATGGAACCTCCAAAATATCTTGCGAGGGGACATCCAGAACATCTTGTGATGAAACATCCAGAACATCTTGTGATGAAACATCCAAAGGATCTTGTGATGCAACCTCCAAATGACTTTTTGAACTGGTTGTAGGTATGTATTCTTGTTGCTTACCTGTAACTTCACCTGCATCTTTCGGTTCAATGGGTTCTTGTTGCTCAGTTGTTTCTTGTGGAATTTGTAAAGGCCGCAAATCTCTTCCAAACAGATTATCAAATTGTTCTCGTAAGTTAATACCAAAAAGACCTTCGTTGTTATCTGGAAGGAGGTCTGCAAACTCTTCGACATAAACACCAATGCCAGAGTTTGCCATTTCTATAAAGTCTGGCATAGACAGCTTTTCAATGTGTTCCAAACTCGACATCATAGTAAACAAAGGTACATCCAGCAAATGAAACTCTTCCGCCGCCAATCCGGCGTTATACTCTGGAAATTTCTGCGAATTAACTACAACTGAAGACTTCGTTTCTAGCATAGTTGTAAGCAACTCTTTGCTGCTTCCTGCCTAACTTCAAGTTGATCAACCTGCAAAAATCAATTGAAACTGTCAACAAAAACCTACTTAGCTTGAGTTTTTTCTATGTATACCACCACAAGAATGTACTGTTACATATAAATATGTTCCACTACAAGAATGTACTGTTACATATCAATATGTAATGGTAGATACCACTACATATTGATAAGTAACAGATAGATATTGATATGTAACAGATAGATAGTGGTATACAAGAATGTACTGTTAGATATCAATATGTAATGGTAGATACCACTACATATTGATATGTCACAGATAGATATTAATATGCTACTTACCTGTGTGTTTTCTTTTCCCTTTTTCTCTTGTATCTCTTTGACTTTTTTCTCCAAATTAGATTTAGCCCAATTTTTAACCTCAGAACGCGGAACTTCAACATCATGGAACTTCAATACTGAAGTTGTTGACAATTCAACCTCAGAGGTGGCATTAACATGAGTTTGATCTTTCGGTGTTGACAAACCAACTTCAGGAATGTTGACATTAGCATCTGTTTGATCTTCCGGAGAACCTTGCATTTCGTTCTCAACTATTTGGTCCACATTCAACTCTTCATTGGGGTTTCTTGGAGTAGGTGTACATCCCAAGCTAACATAATCTTCCTGGCTGGCTTCTCTCTGCAAAGGGAAAGCTTTCCGGTAAATATCATGCAACATGAACTCAAGCTTTGAAGCGTCAACCGGTTCGCCCTCTTGCTGCATTGTGTTGAATTCACTCCATTTGGAAGATATTGTATTCCTCAAATCATCGTATTTAATCTTCCAATCTTCTCCCCCCAATACTGAGTCCTCTCTTCTTTATCTTCTTCCTTCTCTTCTTCCTCTCTCTTCTTCTTCTTCCGATTCGGAATTCTCATCTAAACAAAAAGCATCATCATTTGCTTCCTGTTGAATCCTTCTTGAAATACGATTAAGGATTTGTCTTTCTTCGTGTGTTATCTCATCTTTGAAATCAACATGGAACTGGTACAAATCAAATAAATGTAAAGAAGCAACTACATATTAGATATTACCAGGGAGAACTACATATTGATATGCTAATAACTACATATCAATATGTATCACCACAAATTGATATGCTAATAACTAATAATCTATGTATCTCTCAGAGATTACATTCTTATCTGAGTAAAAAAAATCATGGGTTTTCTTATAAGCATGATTTAGGTAGAGCGAACTTGATGTAGTTTTGGTTTTCTTTTTTCTAGGAGCCATTTCTATGTAGTATGATGAAGATGAATAGTAAATGTAAAATGAAAACAGATAATATGATCAAAACAGAGCAAATTTAATTGTTTGTATTTAGAAGATTACCTGGATGGCTAGATTAAGATCAGTCGTATGAGGAAACACATATGGAGAAGAGAAGAAAAGGAACTAGGGTTTGTGAGAAGAAAGTAGAAGCCCTAGTTGATCATGATTCATGAAATTGAAATGAAGAAAAGAAATGGGAAATTGAAGTTTCTACACTGTACCTAAGCAGCATTGATATGCTAATAACTACTACATATTGATATGCTAATTATTACATATCAATATGTCGAACTACGTGTACTTATCAATATATATTTTTATTATGACAAAATATGTAAGGCAAGTTTACCTGATACTCAGAAAGATCAATATCCTTTAGGAACTCAGCACATATCTTTGTATGATTCCACCTAGACACTCTTGGCACATACATTCTTGCAGGTTCTGTCACTATATCCTCGGGCGCCACCAAATGGGTATGCTCCGCAAACCATGGCTGCAAAATATTGATATGCAGTATTAGATATACTATCAAAATGTAGAAAACACATAAAACAAAAACATTTTGAAGTAGAATAAACAAATAAATAGATTCTTACCAACAAATAAATAGCACAACCATTTGTGCGTTCTACGGATTCAACGTTTTCATTCAGCTCTTTCTCTAAATGAGAATGGATGAGGTCAGGCCATGAAATATTCTTAGCCTTCTCAAGATCAAGAACGAAACCAATAGATTTTTCAGTTAAAGCGTTTGCATCACTTGTAGCGAAAAATAATGAAGTGCACATATACAAGCAGATAAGCCTAACAAGATCTTCGACATCTTCCTCGTCTTCCTCGTCTTCTTCAGAATCTTCATTTGATTGATCACCCACGCTTTGCAGAGACTCTTCATCAGACTTCTTCATTTTCAGATTAATTGGTGTTCGTTTAAGGATATTCAAGATGGCCTTCACAATCATTGGCCTAGTCACTTTATCACCAGCTTTCATATCAGTAGGAAAAGTCCTTTTGAAAAATTCTGTTTCACGCCATCCACTCTTTTTATTGACTTGGGTAAGCCTATAATCAAGATATTCCCTATTTGGAATTCTCGGCATCCCATAAATAAGTGCCATTTCTTCTGGTGTGGATACTAGCTCATTCGGTTGGCCATGCCTTTTAAAGACAAATCTAAGCTTGTTTGGATCTTGACCCCTAACGTAACAGCGTAACATTTTCGTCATTGCATCTTCAATCTTCAACCAATGTTCCAACTCAAATCTTGTGTACCAGAACATTAGGAACAAGTTACCGAATGATGCTTCAGAAATCATCTTCAGCTGCAACTCACTCAACTCAAGGTTTTCAGTGGACTTCGCAATAGCCTTCTTAGTGGTCCTAATAGTCTTCGCAAGCCCCCACAAGCCCCTGAAACCGCCACGGTATAAACTTCGTGGTTTTCCAGCTCCTTTCTTACGCTTATTAGCACCTACACAATAACAAGAACCAAAAACTAATACAGTACATATCAATATGGTATATCAAATATGTAGTTACATCATCAATATGTAGTTGTAATATCTACCAAGTATTGAAACTACATATTATTAGCAGTACATACGAGAATATAAGTATCTACCTCTACATATTTATATGTAATATGTTATGAGAGTATAAGTATTTACCTCTACATATTAATAAGTAATATATTATGAGAGTACAAGTATTTACCTCTACATATTGATATATAATAGTAGATACCACTACGTATTATTTTAACTATATATCGATTTGTAATAGTACGTATGGCATATGTATCTGCTTTGATACAATAAAAATGTAAAAACACTTAATACCAAAAACAAGCACAACAATGCATCATTACATACTCATAAACATATGTTATTAAGGATACATATTATTCATACGCTTTTGTTCTTATATGTAGTTGTACTACATACCTTCTACATTTGCTTTCCCCCCTTTTGCTTTTGGTGAAGGAGTAGCAGCTCTGAAGGCAACTGCTTTCTTCCCCTTCTCTTCCCCTACACCATATCAAATATGTAGTTAATGTATCTACCATGAACATGAAACAACTACATATCAAATACCACAACATACTGGTAATTTTATAACTACATACTGATAACTACATATGAACCACAATTTTATAACTACATACTGGTAATTTTAAGATTGAATTATCTTCAGTTTTAACATTACAAACCTTCTTTCAGGAGCGCTTTTGCTTTCCCTCTTTTTTCTTTTCCCTTTCCTTTTGGAGAAGGAGTAGCAGCTCTCAGGACAAGTGCTTTGTTCCCCTTTGCTGGTGGTGAAGGAGTAGCATCCTTTGTCGTTGTTTTTCCTTTTGCTTTAATAGTTGCCGCTGCTGTTTTTCTTTTGCTTTTTGCTTCAGGAGCAGCAGCTGCTTTCTTTCCTTTGGTTTTTGTTGTTTTTGTAAACCAAAATTTTTGTACACATTACATATTACAGGCAGATAATAATATGTAGCACACATATCAATTTGAATCATTACATATCAATAACTACAAATTGCAGACAACATATTGATATGTAGTACAGATATAAAACATATGAATCACACACTGCGTGTCAATATGTTGTGTCAAATTACATACACAACAGATGAAAAACATGTAAAACATATGACTCACGGAGATGTTGTGTTTCTATTGAACAAAAAACATATGAATCACACATTGCATGTCAATATGTTGTGTCAAATTACATACACAACAGATGAAAAACATGTAAAACATATGACTCACAGAGATGTTGTGTTTCTATTGAACAAAAAACATATGAATCACACACTGCATGTCAATATGTTGTCTCAAAATACATATACAACATATGAAAATATGTATATCAGACACTACATACAAATATCTAGTGATTCCATTGAGCATAGAAATGAAAAAGAAAAACGACAACAACTTACCTATTTTCTGATCGATATGTTTCTTCCTCTTTGTTGGTGAAGGAGTAACAACTTTACTCCTACTTCTTGTTATTGGTGAAGGAGTAACATCATGGGGTGTTTCTTCGGGGTTTGTTGTTGGTGAGTCATCATCGTTTTTTCTTCTTCTTTTTGCTGGAGAAGTGTTTTCTTCTGTAATTTCTTCTGTAATTTCTTCTGTAATTGTCCTCTTAATTTTTCTATTCAATACCATTTCTCTCTTCAATTGAATGAAATGAAAATTATGTCTGAAAATTAGGTTTTCTGTAACTGTTGTTGATAGATTTTCGATTTCAAATTTCGTTAATTGTTGTTGATGACCTTTATCGATTTCGTTTTCCTGTAATTGATTTCAAATTTCGGTAACTGAATTTGAAAGAAGGGAGAGAACTGAGAGAGAAGAAACTGAAAACTGAGAAGAAGAAAAAAGAAAAAGGAACTGAAATAATCCCGTGTTATGGGTATAAAGGTAATTGCCACTGTTTTTAAACATTTTTGGACCAGTGGATAATTTGTTTATCCCGCTGGACCACACAGTAATCCCGGGTCGGGCTCTAGGACTAAACAGAAAATTTCTCATTGGAAAATCCTTGGACGACAGCGGATTGCCGAGTGGTCTGAGCCGTGAACTTCTTCCAAAACATGTTGCAATCATCATGGATGGAAACCGGAGATGGGCGAAAAATAAAGGATTGCCATCCATGGCAGGCCACAGCGCTGGAGCTCGGAGTCTTATGAAACTTGTTCCATTATGTAGTAAATGGGGTATTAAGGTCTTGACGGTGTATGCTTTCTCTACTGAAAATTGGGTTCGG
This sequence comes from Papaver somniferum, assembly GCF_003573695.1. Taxonomy (NCBI): domain Eukaryota; kingdom Viridiplantae; phylum Streptophyta; class Magnoliopsida; order Ranunculales; family Papaveraceae; genus Papaver; species Papaver somniferum. Next base: position 121,777,900 of record NC_039366.1, read on the forward strand.
CCTCAAGTCAGTCATCTCTTTCCCTTTCTAGCTGATTTCTCTTATGCACACTCGATTTCTCGCTTCCTAATTGACTTGATTGTTATTTTCAGATGGAGGTCGACTTTCTTAATGAAGTTGATGGAAAGAACGCTTAGGGAAGAGCAAGAGAATTTCATGAGGTAGTTTATGTTCCGGAAAAGAAATGCACTTTTAAGGATCTGTATGCTAATGTTAGAAATTCCTTTGTAACAGGCATGGCGTTCGAGTTTCCGTTATCGGGGAATCAAGAAAACTCCCCCAGTCAGTACAAAAATGGGTAACAAAGGTAACGGAAACAACCAAAAACAACCCAAGACTTCATCTGATATTGGCAATTAACTATGGTGGAAGGAACGACATTGTGCAAGCATGTCAGAGCATTTCTCACAAGGTAAAAGATGGTTTAATCAAACCAGAAGACGTAGACGAAACCGTAATATGTCAAGAATTACAAACAAAATGTACTGATTTTCCGTACCCTGATTTACTTATCCGGACTAGTGGTGAACTTAGGATAAGTAGTTTCTTGATATGGCAGTTAGCTTACACTGAATTTTACTTTGATGAATCACTGTGGCCTGATTTTGGTGAGAAAGAACTAGCGAAGGCACTGCATTCATTCCAGCAAAGACAGAGACGGTTCGGAGGACAAGATGCAAAGAACAAATGAGAGAGACAATTAGTAACAATCTAAATAATCAAATTCTGTTGTGAGATCTCTTCTTACAATGTTTCCAGAGATATTTGACGGCTTTGCAATTAAATCCTCATGTAATTCTTTTTATGATACCAAGCAATACAAGATTTAGCAAACTAACAGAAAAACAAAAGAGAACTAGTTGACGGCAGTTATCTTCAATAATGATCTTGTCGAGCTACATTCTCTGGGTAAACTTGAACGCTAAGATCACACCTTGTGTCTCAGCTATAAGTGGGTCAGATTGACTGGATGTTGCAGCCTGAAAATTGGCTATCACAGCAGCAGAGGCCTTATAATCCTGAACTCCATCAATTTATCTTTACAATGTCAACTTCCAGAGGGTTCGGTAGTTGTTGAAGGAATAACTTGCTCACCTTCTTCATGTTTAAACTACTCCTTGAACAATGAGATTGACTCACAAATAACTTCCTGCACCAATGGATTTTTAATTTTTTATCCTCGAAATATTCAAGTTTCTACTTTTCCAGATTCCCCATAAAGTGTTTGCACCATAGCAAAAGGTCCCGTACTTGTTCTTCAAACTCAGCTAGCTTTCAACCTGCCAAAGCTTTTTCCACAGGAAAGGATTACTGGAGCTAGAAGAAGACTGACCACGATCATCCTCCAGTTATTTCTGAAAGGATTCCGAGCTGATTTCTCCAGTAGGTGTGCGTGTACTTCCATACTAGTTTGTCCCTCGCCCCCTGCCTGAATAGCATCAACTGCAGTATTACTGCCAACTCAAAATAGAGTTTTGAGAGCTAAGTTCCAACTCAGAGCACCACTGCCACTACAGACCATTAGCTCGTTAACTGATGACACTTGAGATTGGTGCAGATTGTCTGATTCAGGCCTACGGGAACTGATAGCAGGTATCCACGGGTCTTGCCAAATGTTACCTTCTTTTCCGTCTTCCAAAAACATCCTTCCCTTGACTCATTCCTAACGGACAGTGTGGCCTTCCATAGGCTTGATTAAGCAGCTGCCTCATTAGCTTCCTGTAAGGAGCCATTACGAAGACACTTCGCATTAACAGCTGAACCCATGGAGTATATCTGCCATTGATGAGTCGCCAACCTAATTTTGCAACCATACCTTGTTAAGTTGTTCTAGTGACTGTATATCAAATCCGCCCTTGTCTTTGCTCTTTAGAAACCAATCCCAATTTATGCAGTAAAGATGCCAAGAGTTGTGCCAACACCAAAAATTTCAGATTGTTTGATCAAGTCTCGACCTGCACAGGAATCATTGATGTTGCCATGAAGTAGACAGGGATGAGAGCAAGAACCGATCTTATCAACTGCATTCTTCCCACGCGAGACAGAGAATGTCACTTCCACCCAGCTAGTTTAGTCTCCATCTTCTCGATATAGGTACTGCACATATGAGCTGGTTGAAGAATTTTAATGCCCAGGTAGTTTTCATTGACATCCATGGACCATAGGTCCATAGCCCTTATCCCCAACAACATTGCAACAGAAGTTCTTGCTGAGAAGAATAATCTGTTTTCTGTAAGTAATAAAGTTCATTTCCTTTCTCATAAGAATTCCATTCTGTTACCAATCACATTATACTAATACATTCCTAAGGTCAGAATATACATTAAGATAATGGTCATAATTTTGCTAACTAGCCAGAGCATATACCTGGTCAGCTGCAGCAGGACCAATCATAGTTCAAACAGAAGTTCTACAAATTGCACAGGTGACACAGCAACTAAATTTCTCAATCACATGAAATATACAAATCAGTAACGTCACTTGAACATATCAGAGGGGAAGCAATTTTCTAGTCAAACAGGACAAAGAATAGAAGGAAATGAGGAAAAATGCATTTGAAAGGAACGAGGAAAAAATTAAATAAAAATGAACAAATTAGTCAACTGACGTTATAATTCTCTCGTGGAGTAAGCAGAAATGGAACAAACTGCACAAGAAGAAAAATAATAACAAACTTCCTAACCGTAGAAACAAAATGCACATACTACCGACCTCAAAAATATTATGTTTCTGAACCTTCTGGAACACTGGATAGTTCTTCACATTCAATGAAAGTTGGATTAAGAAACTTTGCAATGAAAGCCCACATCTTATACACATCTTCAAAATTTGTGAGAAAGCTGAGAGATGCTGTCACCACTTCAACCCGAGCAAATGCCTTTTCCTTCCCATGTCCCCCATTTGCACGTTGTTTTGGATCGTCGACCTGAATATGACTAAGAAAACCAATACCTAGAGAGATGTTATTTTGCTCGCCCAGTCTTTGAACACTTTCAGGGTGAACCAGTGCACCACTACCATCTGTCACATTGAATGCTACAGCTGCACCCCTTTCGTATTTGATCTTAGGGCCATATATCTGGACAAGAGGAGTGCCCAAGTTCTCATCTGAACCAGGAAACCTCAACTGCAGCAACGAAGTAACAAGCCAATTGATCAAATAACGCAATCTGAGAGATGTTTTATTAAGGCCCAGCATATCAACATGATCAAGATGCCGACATATTATCTCAGGCTCTCTTCTAGCCCACTCTTGCTCATCCTCATATTCTTCTTCGTCAATTACTGAATCATCATCAAAGATCCCAGAAACTTCTCCTGACTCCAACGTATTGCTCAGACGTTCTTTCTGGTTTTCATCCACTCTAAAAGATACCCTTTGGCCGAAGCTTATAGCACGTTCATTATCCTCCACGCCGAAAAATCTACCCCCACCAGCAAATTTGTTATCTCTCCTTCCCAAAAGCCTAAATTCACCTTCTGTTTCTCTTTTTATTGCACTTTCTTTTTCTTGGCGTATCTCAGAGATTGACCCCTTTCCATTATTGGCTAATTGATTTAGAGCAGTATTGGACTTAGACCCAGATGTTGACTCTCTGATTGTGGGTTCTTCCTGAATCTCACTGAAATGCTCATTTGCATCCTTTATGCTCTTTTTAAAAACTGAATCTGTTTCTGCATATTGTTCCTCCTCAGGAATTTCCTTGAGATGGTCCAGTTCCTGTGAGACAGATAAAACAGCTGCATCAAAAGAGAGGACTCCGTCTTCATGTGCTCCAAGGTTTAGCCGCTTGTCGTCATAGATAGGTTTGGGGGAGATTCGGTTATGGTGTTTCCTGCTGCTAAACCATGGAGGAGGTAATGGAGAATCCAGTTTTGATTTTCCCAAAGTCTCAGAATGATCAGATCCAAAAGGACTATGACCCAAATCAATCCACAAAGAGTTGTCTGAAGACCCATCTTCGCTGAAAGCTGGACTCCTCATCATATCACCTATTGAAATACTCTCAGTTTCTTCAAATATTGTGCTTGCCCCATCTCTGTCAGAACTGTCGTCGTGTTCCATCTCAGCTTCAAAGACATCACTTACCTGACCAGAAGTAAACACACCAGAAAAAGCAGGCAACTGCGACCCTTTGTGGGTTTCTGGCATCATTTCTTCATCAGCAGTGATTCCATCATCCTCCCTTCCTCTCAAACCATCCAAGCCATCGATGGAGTCGCTCAAATACTGCGGGAAGACTGGGACAATTCTTACCATTCCAGAACCAGCACTTCCACTTTGGTTCCGCAAACTTGCCATCACAGATTTCTTTATAAGAAGACAACCAAATCCAGTTGGATCAGATCCAAATACTCGGTAAAATGAAGTGATGATAAAATCTGGCCGAAACAATGACAACCCAAGCGAGTCCATATCCTTGGGACCTAAAGACCCGGCATCCAGTAAAACATGCCAATTGTTCTGCTGTGCCAATGCCATCCACTGATAAGAATACTTAGCCCCGGTAACTCTGGACTGAACAGGGAACACAAAAAGACCAGTTGCGGAATCCTTTTTCCTCCTCTTCTTGTTGGACATTCGCTTCCGTAGCTCTTGGGCACACGGTTTCATGTTTGGCCAATTAAACCAAGCACTGTAAACCTTTGCACCCTTCTCTTTAGCACTCTGAGCCATCCAATTGACAGACTGGCTCTCATAATCAAACATGGTTAACAGTTTCTTGTTCGTTTGAAATGGATATGATTCGGCTAACAATTTAAAAGCAGAACCTCTACTAACAGTAAAAACAAGGCCATATTCACTTTCAGGTATGTTCAAGTAATCCATGATCCTAGATTTTATATCATACTCACAAGTGCCACTTTCAGCACCACCATATAAAGCATGATTACCCAAATTTGCAGTTATCTCAGATAGACTAAATGAACTCGAATCCCAATATTGAAGACTTTGAAGATACGAAAACAACCCAAATCCACAGTAATCAAGACATACCTTATAACCAGATTCTGAAAGATGCCCATACTCATCAGACCTCAACTGATCAATTTTCTCAGAAGATTGAAACTTTGGGTACATTGTAAGAAACTTTGAGAAACATTCATGAAGATTAGGTAATGAGTCCCCGGTCTCGAATGTTTGTTCAGCCGCAAGAGATGTAGCTCTAAGAAATTCATTTTGAGTTTCAAGTCTAGCTAATGATCTTGATCTTACTATGTTGTTATTCCCAGCTTGGTTAGAGGCTGATTCTTGATCCACAATGACTTTTGACTTAACAAGAGACCCATCTTCTGAAGCTTCTTCCAATGCTTCCCTAAGCTTGTTCTCTCCATCTCTATTAATTTGAGATTTCTTATTCTTCTTTGTTTTCTGCTTCTTGTCTAGTATTCTTGCAGCACAGTGAGATATTTTCTTCCATATTGAAAAATGCATGGATGCATCTTCTTCTTCCTCCTCAAAACTTCAAAGATAATAATGAAAATGCAAATGAAAAACCACTCACTTGTTTGAAAATCATTCAAACCCCTCAATGGTCCCAAAACAATGCAAAGCAAAAGGAATGTGCTTTAATCAAAAATCAAAATTTGGAGTGGGAAAACTTGAGATATTCAGAGGAAGACTTTACTTTAAACCAACAAAAAGATATTCAAACCAATTAAACTACCAAGAGATTCTTCTTCTCCTCTTTACACTTTTTAATCAGAAGAAAGAGAGAAAAAGAAACCCTTGAATTCTAGATACCTTGCAACAACAACCCACTAAACCTGCAACTAAAATTCAACAACCATCCATAAAAATCTCAATTTTGACCAACTGAAACCCTAAATTCAGTTGAAAAGGTGTAAGTTTAACCCCACCAATTGAAAAACAAAAAACAAAGGAAACCCAGAAACAGAAATCAAAAATTAAGAAAACCCAGATCCAAAATCCCCATGGAAGATTTCTGGAAGAGTGTTGAAAGAAGTGGGAAACAATAACTTTATGAAGAAGATGGATATAGTAGTAGTATATAATTCTGAACAAGGTAAAACCAACTAAGCAGTGAAATACAGTTGCAACTAACCTTTTATCTCTCTCCCTCTTTTCACTCTCTATCTCTCTGAGTACTAAAAACTGAATTTAATGCGAACCCTGAATCCTGTTGGTTCTGTAATTCTGCATCAACTGTGCTTTCACTAACTACACCAACTTCAATTCCAAAAATATGTTTGCATTCAATTTTCTTTCTCTGCTCTCTTGTTTCACCCAATTTCTCTGTGAATTTTAATTTCTGAAAGTTACCTACCCGGTTGTTATTTACTTTTTCTAAAGACCTATAATGTGGGCAAGTCTTTTGCGTCAAATCTCATACGAATCTTTTTTTCTGTTTTTATATATTAACTTATAGAAATAAATATGTGAGTTTTAATAAGAGAAGACGTGTGTATTTGTCAAAGCTGCCTTAATGGTGGTGTGTGGGGGAGTTGTAGTCCTGGAGATTCTTGCTCTACACTACACAGAAACAGTAAAAATCAGCAAAATATTTTTTATTAATGGTTTTTTTTAGGAATTTTGAGAGAGACAGAAGTAGTTTTCTTTGATTCTATCATCGGCTGACTAATTTTGCGAAATCTCCAACATTTTTTTCTCTAATGCGATAAAATTGTTGCAAGTTTTTTAAAGATTGCATACATTTTGAAACTACTTGTGTGCTCCTACAATTGTTTGTCACAATGATGTATAACTGGGAACTTGCGGGATTGGAAGTTTGGAACAAGTGTCAGGTAGCACATTTGATTGACGATTGGTTTAGACCCGGATTCACCTTTTGCATCCTGGCAATTTATCTATATTTTTATGTCTTATTAGCTCACTTTCAAAAAAGAGTAGTTGCCTACTTGAAATCTAACTTGTTCAAAGGAGAATTCTTGCCTACCTTGTTGATCTTTCTCAAGATTTAGCTTAGCTATATACTCTTTTCAGGAATCTAGTGTTTGTTTTACTGTGTTCAGAGACGGACCTAGCAAGCGGCTAACTGAGGCTAAAAACTTTTTAGTATACTTACGTGAATTTTTGAACTTCGCCCGGCAGCTTAATAATATATATTAGGCCACTTGTAACCAAACCCACCAGCTAATAAACACTTGAAATAAATGAGAGTTTTAGTTTTCTTCATTTGCTGCTGCCATTGGTCGACAATATTAGAACCTTGTAAAGTTTTTAGTGGTATATTTTCCAAGTTGATTCAAGTGCAAACTCAAACAATTGTTTTGATTTTGATTAATACGTTTTCTTTTAGAAATTGTGGAAAATATTATAATTGATGCTCAACTAGAAAAATTTATGGACTTCGAGATAGTTATGCATTACACTAGTGTTTATATGGCTGAATTCTTCTTACAGACAAGCTCCAAAAATAAAATCGGCAGTCTTCGACCGCCTAACACAAACTTGAGAATATAACCCTTCTCAAAGTAAATTTATGAGTTCGTCCTTGACTGCAGTCAAACCTAAAGTTAAACTAAGAAGCCCTGTCTACAGTGTTTCTACTAATTTTTCACTGGAAAAATAACTGACGTAAAGTTTTATCATCGTAGTTATTTTTCATCACATGTACGTTTTTGGTTGTTTGCTGATTTTTTTTCCTTTTTTGTTATGAGGAGAAAAAAAACATAGAAATACAAGTTGTTGGCACCAAAGTGGTGAAAAATACATGAAGGAAGGGTTTCTAACCACCAGTGAGACCATAAGTTGAGCAAAAGTAGCAAAATAGCAAGATAATTATCTATAAGATTGTCTTATATTTTTATAAATCGAAATTTCATAGAATTGAATTTAGCTGCCAAAAATCAAGCAAACATCTCGACAAGAAACCTCAACTGATAGTACTAATTACGGGGTGATGGATTGAATTGATGGCCGAAAGAGTTATCCAACACCAGTAGAAGAAGAAAATCATGCATACCTCTGGAGAAAAGTATTGCTGAAACTATAAAGAGAAATTGATGAAGTTTCCATGGTTTCAGAAGGATTTGATAACCGACATTTTTCTTGTTATTACGCATCGTAGTAGAGACGATCTCAACAAGCATTGGGGAAGAAAAGAGAAGCAATGTTTCACAAACGAAAATAAACATATTTCACAATAAATAGAGAGAACTAATGGTGTTAGATCATTGCTCGGTTGAACCCGCCAAACGTTGGTATGTCATTGTTAGGTTAGATTAAGAAGTCTAGAAATGGTGAGACAAACTCGTGTTATACTGAAGAAACTGAAGATGTATCGACATCAACGAACACATCATTCTTCTATTCGAGGTTAGTATTACAATACTTGACTTGTTTTCATTTCTATATGTGTTACTTTCAAGTCTTTTAGATTGAAAACATAACATGCGAAGTTATGTGTATGAAACTCTAAGTATCAAGGAAGAATATACAACCAAAATCTTCTTTCCATTATTCTCTTCAAGATTTCTCGGAAGAGAATTGGATTGAATTTTCTTTTGCAAGTTAATATTTCTCCAATTTGGAGCATCGGATCTTATCTTCGTCTTTACAAAGTTATCTTTTTGATAATCATGAAGATTGTGAAAAGGCTTTGTATGACGTTTATAGGCAAAGTTAGGTTTCTCACAACCTTAATTCTTTTGCCTAAAGGTTGGATGTTTAAAACCTATAATATCAAGGGGATTAGCCTTAACATATAATCTAGGTTCGATCACTTCTTGTGATGCCCAAACAAGAACATTGTGAAGTTTCTTTGTCCTTATGCGAAACAGACATCCCCTTTGCAGATGACCTTTATTTCCACAAAAATAACAAACATAAGGAATGTTCTTACCTGTATGTGTGTGTGCCTGCTTTGGAGGTTGATAGACTTTTCTTTTCGAACATTAACTGTTGGTGAAGGTTTTTCGCTTTTGACTTCAGTAGAAGCCATTGGTTGAGAAGAATCACTAGCCTTGACCAATTCTATCTCTTTTCTAGTACTTGGAGCATCTATTCATTTCAATTCTCGTGTATCACAATGATTTTTACTTGCTCATAGCATTTAGGTTAATTTGTTCGAGCTAGTATTGAAGTTTTTCAAGTCCTCTTCCAACATCTTGATTTTATCAAGGCCACTAGATCAGCCTTGAAGTTGCCTAAAATCGTTGAGAGGCTAAAATGGGATTCTAGGGTTTATGAAAATGAGTTACGGGAGGTTGAGCACGAACAATCTTCGCCTAAACCACGCATAGTGGTCGTTCAAAGGCTTCTTTAGTCACATGAGAGGTTAGGGTTGGTATTAGGGAAGAAAGCAGATGAAGAAAGAGATCAGAGAATTATAGGGTTTGAAGAAGAATTGCTCTAAGAGGTTATGAGAAAGATGTGATGGCTTGGAGAAATAGAGGACCTATTTATAGCTGAAATCTCTAATCTCAGGTCGGTGAAGATAGGGATTGGTTGTCGTGCGGAGCACTTCTCACGTCTCTTCGGGAATATATAGAGATAAACCAGATTGGTTTTATTTCATTATTCCACCGCCTTTAATCTCTTTTGCGGTGAGAAATAGGCCGGGTATTTCTCACACGTGTCGTAGACCGCCAGACCAAAACCCTAATTGATATCCCCCCTATTTGTGTGAAGCTAAGTCAGCCTTTGTGATGATGTGTTGAGAGAGAAAAATGTTCTCTTTAGCCGAGTTGGCCAAGATAGAGATATTCTCTGATTTGTAAGAATGACTAGGATGAGTCACGTGAAAAGGCATGGGATGCCTCATAATTTGTGTGGAGAGTGTGAGAGGAGATGAGGTTGAGCTCGCTCTCTCCATTTCCGGTCACATATGTCATGTGGAGACCGTATTACTGCTTGTAGGTACCTTTGTTAAGCATGCAGAGCTCAAGAGAGCTTATCCACGTTTTTGGATAGACATGTATAGTTCAGGCTCAATTTACTAGTCGTGAGTGTGTTTGAGAGGCTAAGAAATATGCTTGAGTCGTAGGTAAGGCGTGTGCCTATTATGGGGAATATTTGGCTCTGTCTAAGATTTCCCGAGAGATTTAAATCTCAATGGGATTTTGCGAAGAAATGTGAATCTCTCCGGGATTTCGAAAAGAGATATGAATCTCTTTGAGATTTTGTGTAGAGATGTGAATCTCTCCGGGATTTTGCAGAGAGATGTGAATCTCTCCGGGATTTTGAGAAGAGATGTGAATCTCTCTAAGATTTTGTGGAGAGGTGTGAATCTCTCCGGGATTTTGGGAGAGATATTAATCTCTCCGGGATTTCGCGGAGAGATGTCAATCTCTCTAAGATTTTGCAGATGGATCCAAACCTCTATGAAGATTTTATTGACGAATCTGAATCTCTCTGTGGTCATCTAGGATTCTTCCTGAAGAGATAGAAAGGGCTTTGTGCACCCGATTAATGTATGTGCGAGACTTTGGCTCACTTGTCTTTGGCCAACGTATCTTGCAGGGATGTGCTAGGAATCAAATGTGTCTATATGATGGGGCCGACAAGACCAGCGTATCTCGAAAGGATGTTCGAGAAGTATTTCGAAAGTGCCCGGTGGCAGAATAACTAGTGTATCTCGCGGGGATGTACTAGGAATTATTCATAAGCCTCAGTAAGTCGAGTCAGAGCCTAGAGTAGACATGACCAGTGTATCTCGCGATGATGTACTAGGAATCAGTCCTTGATCTCAAATAGGGTGAGTCGTGCTTACAAGAGACATGTATGTCTCCGCTCTGAGTCATAATCCGCCGGTGACGTTTTTACGCATCTACCGAGCCTATATGACCAGCAGTATCTTGTCGAGGATGTATACTAGGAATCATGACATCACAATCAGCTGCGTCTCGCGAAGACATGCTGGAATTATGGCTGTTCTGGTTCATAAGTCTATCGTGACGTTTTTCGCTCTACAGAACCTACGTGACCAGCAGTATCTCATTGAGGATGTGCGCTAGGAGTCACGGAATCACGACCAACAGTGTCTCGCGGGGACGTATAATAGAAATCGTGGTTATGAGTGCCTTAGGGACCAAGGACTTAATCTCTCCCGTGAGAGTTGAATTTTGTCTATAGTTTTGAAATGACACTTTTTCCCCTTATCCAAATTTCACCATCTACATTAAGTCCTCTACTTAGAGTAGAACCTTGATTGTTATATAATGAGTTGATAGATGGTAACAAATCATTGATACGATATTACGATCCTCCCGTTCTTTTAGACTTGCAGAGTCCCCGAATTGATGCTTAGTCTTCGCTTTGAACATGAAATCAACTATAGACTTGGAATTTATCGTGAATATTTATGTTGTGCAGTGTTTATCCGAGTGTTGTAATCTTGTCATCGTGAAATCCATGCCTTGGGCGTGTAAATTTACAATTAGGGATTATCTGATTAAAACCCTAATTTTCAGCTTTGCGCTTGATTGTGTCGACAAATGTTGTGATGATATGAGCCGTGAAGCTGACTGTGGCTATTATAACCATTAGTGAGAATCTGGAAGAGTTCTGATCATCTGGTTATGTTAGGTTCTATGTGAAAGAAACTTGGTCTAGGATTGTAGAACGGAGACAATATCTTGAGCTGATGAAAACTGAAAGTCATGGCGTATCTCGTTGTCTAATTGGAAGATCCACCTTGCGCCAAATGCTGGATGTGCGGGAGTTTTTTTACGTGAATCTTGTGTATGAAGTTGTGTGTGCATATGGTACCTTCTTATTCGGCAGTCCCCCATAGGAAAGAGAGATGGGGCTCAGTCCCCGGTTCTTTGAGATTGAAGAAAATACCTTGATAGAGTTGAAACTTGGTCATAAGTTAATAATGGCTTGAAATTATGCTTTGAAATACGCCAACAATTTGAATTAGGATTTGCTGAAACAGTCTTTCCTGCTGCATAAAGTTCATATTTTTGAAGGGAATTGAAGAACGATTTACTAGCGGTGAACTAGTTGTTGGATTGTTGAATATATCCTTGCATGTTCTCTTTGACTTGAGCTTGTACTTTAAAGAAGTCGTGGTGTAGTGATACAGGTGGTACTTAGCTTTCTCTGATCTCTAAGACTTCTCGGGGATTTATTAACAGTGAGAATTTAGTCCAAAGGGTGTAGAAACCCTAATTTAGTTCCTAGACTTTACTTGTACCAAAATAACAGGTTGCATCGTTAAAACATAGCTCTCCTAGTTTGATTACAAAACCCGACAGTATACAACCATTGAATCAGGTGTGCTTTTGCTGGAACTAACCTCTCTTTGTGAGGATAAGTCTTTACCGTATAGAAATTCCCTTTAAAATCAAATACTTCCTTACTCGATTCAAACTCTTGACTCTGGAGTTTTCCTTTGGTACAACTCTAATTATATCTGTCTGTGAGCCGCATATGAGAGAAGAGCAAGTGTGAGTGAAGATCCTCCTTTGTATGATGTTAACGGTGTGTGCGAGAAGTAACTGGGACCTCCAGTGAAGCAATAAAAAAATATTTTTGATAGAATTCTCTGTCACGACCCTAATTTCGTCATCGGAGACTTGAGGTGCGCTTGTGTGGTATGAATGGTATTCCAGATACACATGGGATGTTGTTGTGCAGGAGAGATCTTGACCGTGATGATGAAATAATTGCCTCCTTTCCTTTAATCATGTAGGGGAGGATCTAGGACCTTGAATTTGAGAAAGATTCCCAAATTAGGGTTTACTTGATCAAAACTCTAATCGTTCTTTTTTGGCTAAATATTGAGCTTCGACTCTCTACATGACTTTTTTAGGAAGAGGGACCTGAACGAATCCTTGGATAGCCGTGAGGTTGGTGAGACATGAAGATAAAATCTGGACTCCATTTTTGAGACTTTAGAATCTTTGTCTCAGAGAAGTTCTGAATTCAGACTTGTATTTTGCCTAAACCCTAGTTTTCTTTTATACTGCATTCAGATTAAGAAGGTATGCTGAATATGATTTGGAGGCGTGTCCTACCCTTATACGAATGACATCTTGTGTGATGAGAGCTTGCTCGATTCTTTGTACCAATCAGACACCCTTTTTCGGAGAAAATACCTACATTTGAAACTTAAGGGTATTTTCGTCAAAAATAATTATGAGCTTGATTTTACTTGGCATGAGAGATACCATGAGATTTCCCTGGCGTGTTCACGACTTGAGATAGGGAGAGAGGCACGTGTCTGGTCCTGCTTTTGGAAATTATGAACTCAAACTTTCCTGTTTGAGCTAAATTTCCTTTATGTTTTCTGAAATTCTGGTTTTCTGAGTTCTATTTCAACCTCATTCTTCTTTGAACATCTATAGATCATAGTATTACATGTATGAGGCAGTTGGAATGAGTGGAGGAGGATTTGGTCGGTCTCTGGCTGTATTAGGGCCTTCTTCTTTGAAAATACTCAAAATTGTGAAATAAGGGTGTTTTGGTCAAAATCCCTTATGAGCTCGTTTTTGTTGAAGAGCGATGAGATAAAAATTGCTTATATATGTGTAGAGGACCATCCAAAAGAATGGTGAGAGGCTCGGCCCCTCTCTTTTAGAATAAATCTCTTTTCGTCAAATTCTTGAGATTAAGGTTATTTTTGTCAAAACCCTAATTCTCTTCGACTTTGGTCCCTCTAAAAATATTTCGAGAGAATAAGTGACGTCTCACTGGCCTAGGAGGGAATTCTCACACATGGAAAGAGCTTGGTCATGACTAGAGGAATTTTTAGAAGGAAGAGAAACCTCAGTTTCCTTATTTGATCCAAACTCCTCTAATTTCCGCTTTTGGCTCAAATTCCTTTTCATTTTACTTAATGGCTTCGGAGGTCGGTCCACCCTTCTTCCACACGTTCTGTTTGTATTAGGACTCTTCGTTTGCGTGTTCGTCAGAAAACTTAAGTTTTGAAAGACTTGCGTAGAATGGCTGTAAACTCTTCATACAGATTTGAGTCCCCGACCCCAAATTTGAAAGAAAAAAGTATAAGCTATCTAATGCAAAAACAATCACTTGATTCCGAGTTTGTTTAGTCAATCATATCCGTGTATACTTTTGATTTCAGAAATCCCGTATAAAAATTTCAGGAGTTTTCAGATTGCACTTACTTTGGTGTTGGGGCCACATCTCCTAGATCGTTTGTCCGTTTGAGGCGCCCTTTTGGCATGTTGTTGAGAAGACATAGGGGAACATATTTTCCTAAGGAAGTATCCTGAAATTCCTTATGTTTTGTGATCAGTTTTCAAGTCTTCGCGCTGGAATGTACGGATGTCGGTTTTCGAAGGGAGTCCTTCTTGCGTTTGAACTCTTGATGTATTGAGACTCTTAGGAAACGATCCCTTGGAGTGTAACGACCTAATTAGCCTTCCTTACATTGTCATAGGTCACAAATTTGATCCCTTTAAGCCAAAACGCGTCTGTGGCGTGCTTATACATTTTTACCCTTAGTTTGGAAGAAAGCAAGCATGTTTTCTCTTAATTCTTCATGGAAATATATAACCATGTAAACTCGCTAATATCCTTGATGACGTGTATTAGGTTTATTGAAATAAAGGTAGGGACCTAGTCGTGAGGGAGGGCTTCGCTTTTGTGAGACTTGACGCATTCTTGTTGAGCAAAACCCTAGCCGTGCTTTATATACGTCTTCAACTATTGTATTTTTGTCCAACTCCTTCCTTGTTTGTAGGCTCACGTTATGAATACGATTCAAGAAAAACATGTTGATAATAGAGTTGATGAACTTATCTTTTTTAGCGGAACAAGTGTGCAACAGTACCCAATTATCAGTAACTCTGGTGTTGGAGAATCCGAAAGAGGTGAGGCAGAGCGCATTGTCGGTTATTATATTGTTGGTGTTAACTTCGTTAGCCATATTTCACTTCTGACTTCGGATGAGATACTCGTGGCAGATTCGTTGGCATGAGGAGAATAACTCTCAGCGGTCTTGCTTCTGATGATCTTGTAATTCTGGGAAATTTAATGACCACCAGTGATGATTTTTTATTTTTAGTGTAATCGAGAGAGTCGCTGGATTCTTTTGGAGCTGACTGGAACAAGATAAACTCCGGTCTTCGTTTCTCAGAAAAGGCCCATATGGAAGAGAGACTAGTAGCTTAGGAGATGTATAGGAAAGGATTGGAGGCCTTAGGTAAGAAGAGAGAGTTTTCTTCCCGAGAGGTAGAGGCCACTGCTGCCAGATGATTTTCTCAAATGTTGGTAATTTCTCTCTCTAAACCTTTCTCGTATGCATCTGGTAAAGGAATGGGACCCTCATGAGTTCGAACTTGATGCAAACCCTAGATTGCTCCGATGGGTATGCGTGTAGGTGAAAACCCTAAGTTAAATTCGTAATAGAAGTTCCTCCCTTGCGCTTCCTTCACTCCAGAGGTTGTAGAAACTTCGTTTGACGTCCGATTTCAGTGGTTGGCCCCAACTATCGAACAGAAAAGACCTGCCTTTCATCTATTATAGTAAAATTAGGATTTGGAGCTTGTTTTTCCGGTGACAAATCCACGTGAAGTTAAACTCGGGAATTCATATATTTTCAACAGCAATTCTTTCAAGTGTTTTGGTGATATCTCTTGGACCATATTTCGAAACATCGTTCCCTTTTAACATGTGGTATGAGAGACATAGAAGGATATTTTTCATCAAGGGAGCGTTGTCGAATTATCTACCCATTTATCTCAGTTCGCCAAGTTATGTGACTAAATTATAAGTCGCGTCTGAGTATAGTGGAAACTATAGACTCTTCTTCAAACCGATTGTGAACCCTAGTTTGTCTCCTGCATGCGTTTATTGTTGAGGGATAATTTGAATGCTTCTTGTACTTGATATAGTCATGTTGCACGAGTATAAAACCCTAAAACATCTTATCTTCAGTCAGGATCCGGGACATAGTTGCAATTGCTGAGTACAAAGAAGATGCTTATGGAGGAGAATTCGACAAGACCAAATAGAGATGCGAGATTTCTCAAGTCACAGATAAATCCCCTTCACGATTTTGAAGGTCAATCTATAGTCACCTAATCCCAAGTAATAACATGTTGTAATGTGGATTTGAGAAATTGAATGGTTTTGATGTGTCCCGATCTTTTGAAACTCTTGCACTGATTATTTCTAATGGAAACTGGATGTCTGGGTCACCTCTTGTTGGTCATGTAGGTGTGTGACGCACGATTCTTCATTAGTCCCCAGTTTGATATAGGACTAGGGATTCTCATTGACTCGGTACGCTTGGAAAATAAAATAAGACCCTTGTAGCGTATGATATTGAGTCTTCAAGGTGGGAAAGCGATACTCTATGGGTTGGAGACGTCCGTGGAGAATCATATCGAGGTACTGGCCGCATGTGTCTTCCTGCACAAGATGAAGTTGTTGTTCTGCCTCTATTAAGTGTCTTGACAGGGATTCATGTGAACTTCTGCATCTAAGTCATCTATCAAGATCTATCATTCTTCTGGGAGATGGTAAACCAAAATTAAGAGAAGAAGACGCTCTTAGAACTAGTATAACAGTGAGCATTATAGGTCTAGTGATGCCAAGGACGTGATTTTAGGATAATAAACATCTGGTTTTCATTAAGGTTGTTGATGATGGTTTTCTTCGTGTGAATACCAATATTCTCACGGGAGCGTGTCACGTATCTGGTGGTCGCGTGCAAGATAACTGCATATCCCCAGCGATACATAGGAATCTCATCTCGAGGAAGCATACCTCGACGGCTTAGATGGTAAAGTAAACCCTAGTCTAGGGAGGTGGTAGCTGGCGAAGAGAGAAAGGTAGCTGGCATATCTAATCAGCATTTAATGTCGCAAACCTTATCTACACGTTTGATCAAAGCACGTGGAGGAAGGTGAGGTGGCATTATCTGACTGGCGAAGGCATGCGGTGAATGAAGGTATAACCTGTACTAAGTTTGGGGAGTTCACGAGGGAACGTGGAGTAGCTGAGGTGGCAGAGCTCGACTGGAGAAAGCATGCGGCCAACAAGGTACCATTTGTACGAAATATACATCAAGATACGATGGACCCAAAGATAGCGAAGATGATCCTGGAGCAGAAGGGGCTATAAATACCAAACTCCACCAAAAAATAAGGGCATTCAATACTCGAAGAAGAGAAGATCTAGCCTTAAGATTATACCTCTTTAATGTTTAGAACTTAGGTATTTAGTATAGCTTGAGTTCTCTCTATTACTTTGGATAGCATTTAAGATCTTTGTAACCACAACTACTTAATACAAACGATCACTCATTACCCCGTGGACGTAGACGAAAGTCGAACCACGTAATCTCTTGTATCTCTTGATAACTTAGGGGAATTTACATTACCTCGATATTGTTCGTTATTATTGACTTTATCTTGAGTACCTTTTATTACTTAACCATGTCAGTTCAACTGAGACATCTTTACTACTTAGTATCGGATTCTCTGAGCTTTTTACATTACGTAGATTATGGGAAAAATATTATTCACACTTAGAAAGTCCCAACAGTTCATCCCAACTTGAGGAAGTGGTATTTTTTATTCGTGGAGCCATAAGTGGTCTTCGGTCGTCACAACTGAATCTGACACATATACTATTTTATCGAGCTGGTCTTTCGAAGAGAAGAGGCTTTGACTGCGGGAACTGTCAGCAACCATCTGGATGAGTAGCCTGAATAGTTGACCTCACGAGTACCACTACATATTTCTTTTCCCTTGATAGATTCGGCTGCAAAGATATTCTTATTCCCTGTCCTTGGTGAACTGAGGTCCCATCCGAATATGATACTGGATAATCGTTGGTGTATCTGAGATGGAGGCTCATCGAGACTTGGTCATACAATTTCTAGGTCTCCTCTTCTTTTTGACGGGAATGGTGTTGAGATAGCGTATCGACCAGCGTCTTTTCATATTTGGATAAGTATGAGCTTTGGCCGAGCGTCGTCTTGTAAGCTAGTCTCGTCTTATATATTGTCGCCTTATGGTCATGATCCTCTGAAGCAGGGAGAGCGACAGGTTGTATCTTGGATGGATATAGCGGTTTACCGTAGGTGGCTCTGCAACGTTTTTGACTAGGTCATGATTTTTTATAGCCTTTCCAAGTGTTTGCTAACTTTATCATGTAGACGATTAAAATACGAATCCAATGGAAAATGAAAGAGGTCAATCGGATAAAAAATACAAAAGTTATAAGTAAAATAGTGAAGTTAAGTAAACTTCCCGAGTCCCCTATGATTAGGTTGAGGTCCCTTGACCTAAACGAATTTTGGACCAAATATTCGCCGGAATATTCAAGTTTAGATCATCATTTGGTCCTTGAGAGCGATGAGGTCAACTGGATGGTTGCTCCTTTAACCTGTCGCGTGCTTAATGAGCTCCATCTTTTCCAGTGAGGCCGATTGCGGACAGAATGGATCTCGTTCGTGATATTCCCAACAGTTTTAGTATTCCTTCTCTAGGGAACGTGTACTCGATCAATATTTGTTGGATCTATCCCTACTGGTAACTCTAAAGGTGTTTTCAGATAAGTCTGGATATCGATCAAAGATTTTGAAAGATTCTTTTGAGTCCTCGGGACCTCGACTTGGTCCTTACCCAACGTTTTCAAGGGTTAGTAGTAAATTTTCATGAAAATAGGTTATTAGAGAATTTATTTATGGAGAAATAAATTCAGTTGATCTGGGACGCACTAACCTATTCATTAGGGTCAAACACTCGTCTGAAAGAGAATGTGCTGGAAGAGATAACTCTCTCTACTACAACTGTAATGGATTCACAAAGATTAAATCAATATAACGTTTTTATGTATGGATTAGTGGAATCGTCTTCCTTCCTAATAATGACCATGATTAAAATCTGTAACTAAGTGGACAACCTCCCACTGTGGTTGCCAAAATGTAGTTACCTAAAATCGGTGAGAGGCTAAAGTGGGATTATAGGGTTTATGAAAGTGAGTTACGAGAGGTTAAGCACGAACGGTCTTCGCCTAAACCAGACACACTGGATATTCAAAGGCTGCTCCAATCACAGGAGAGGTTAGGTCTGGACTTAGGACGGGAAGCAGATGAAGAGAGATATCAGAGAATTCTAGGGTTTTGAAGAAGAATTTCTCTGAAAGGTTATAAGAAAGATGTGATAGCTTGGAGAAATAAAGGACCTATTTATAGCTAAATTCTCTAATCCCAGGTTGGTGAAGATAGAGATTGCTTGCAGTGCGGAGCACTTCTCCCTTATCTTCAGGAATAGATGGAGATAAACTAGGTTGGGTTTATCTCATTATTCCACCGCCTTTACTCTCTTTTGCGGTGAGAAATAGGCCGGGTATTTCTCACACGTGTCGTAGATCGCCAGACCAAAACCCTAATTGATATCCCCCCATTTGTGTGAAGCTGAGTCAGCCTTTGTGATGATATGTTAAGAGAGAGAAATATTCCCTTTAGCCGAGTTGGCCAAGAAAAAGAGATATTCTCTGATTTGTAAGAATGACAAGGATGAATCACGTGAAAAGGCATGGGATGCGTCAGAATTAGTGTGGAGAGTGTGAGAGAAGCTGAGGTTGAGCTCCCTCTCTCCATGGCCGGTCACATATGTCATGTGGAGACTGTATTATTGTTTGTGTGTCCTTTGTTGACCATGTGGAGATCAAGAGAGCTTATCCACGTTTTTGGATAGACATGTATAGTTCAGGCTCAATTTACTAGCCCTGAGTGTGTTTGAGAGGCTAAGAAATAGGCTTGAGCCGTAGGTAAGGCGTGTGCCTATTATGGGGAATATTTGGCCCTGTCTGAGATTTCCCTAAGATTTGAATCTCACTGGCATCTCTCCGGGATTTAGAAAAGAAGTGTGAATCTCTTTAAGATTTTGATCATGTGAATCTCTCCGGGATTTTGAGGAGAAATGTGAATATCTCCGAGATTTTGCAGAGAGAGGTGAATCTCTCCGGGATTTTGCGGAGAGATGTGAATCTCTCCGAGATTTTGCAGACGGATCCAAACCTTTATGGATATTTTATTAACGGATCTGAATCTCTCTGTGGTCATCTAGGATTCTTCTTTAATAGAGAAAAAGAGCTTTGTGCCCCCGGTTAATGGCTCTGCGAGACTTTGGCTCACTTGTCTTTGACCAGCGTATCTTGCAGACATGTGCTAGGAATCAACTGTGTCTATATGATGGGGCCGACAAGACCAGTGTATCTCGAAAGGATATTCAAGGAGTCTGTCGAAAGGGCCCCGAGGCAGAATAACCAATGTATCTCGTGGGGATGTACTAGGAATTATTCAGAAGCCTTGGTAAGTCGAGTCGGAGCCTAGAGTAGACATGACCAGTGTATCTCGCGATGATGTACTAGGAATCAGTCCTTGATCTCAAATAGGGTGAGTCGTGCTTACAAGAGACATGTATGTCTCTGCTCTGGGTCATAAGTCCGTCGGGGACGTTTTTACGCATTTACGGAGCCTACATGACCAGCAGTATCTCGTCGAGGATGTATACTAGGAATCATGGCATCATAATCAGCTGCGTCTCGCGAAGACATGCTGGAATTGTGGTTGTTCTTGTTCGTAAGTCTGTCGGGGATGTTTTACGCTCTACAGAACCTACGCGACCAGCACTATCTCGTCGAGGATGTGCGCTAGGAGTCACGACATCACGACCAGCAGTGTCATGCGGGGACGTATACTAGAAATCATGGCTATGAGTGCCTTGAGGACCAAGGGCTTAATCTCTCCCGTGAGAGTTGAATTTTGTCTATAGTTTTGAAATGATACTTTTACCCCTTATCCAAATTTCACCATCTACATGCCTTAAGGCGTTTTTTAGAGAGATGTATGCAATTTTTTTCTCTTGAAAACTACTTTGTTGAGAACTTGAGAGTTAATCGTTGCTTCAGATTCAACAAGTTTCTCTTTCAACAAAAAGAAATCTCGACAAGATTATCACATTTAAATTTCTTTGAATTTAAATTTTCTTCACAATCTTTAAGAAAGGATTTGATAAGGTAATAGCAAGAATCAAAACCTCCGAAGACCTTTCTCAATTTTCTGTTTTCTCGAAAAATAGGAGTCAGAAAAGTAGTGAAACAAAAAGTCATCTTTTTCTTTTTCAAAGAGTCTAACAGCTTAACGATGTCTGATATATTCTCATCTACATCTCTATCAATATCCGAGTCACCTTCATCGAAAATTTCATCCAACTGTTTTTCTAAGTGTGCTCCACTTATCAATAGTTTCTACATCATTAACAAGATTTGAACTTGTCTACATCATCTGTTTTTCTAAGTGTGCTCCAAGAAAAACCTACAATGTACTGGAACACTACATGAAACAAATTCCAATAAGAACAAGTCATGTAATTTATATTTGTAGATATGAAATCTCAAGAACAAGTCTTGTAGGTTCTATACAATTTTAGTTAAAAAAAATTCCTAGGTTGATTATCGAATCACTTGTTTGTACTTTAATTATATCAAACACAAATATAATGCAGAAATAAAAAGTAAAGCAAGACACAAAGAATTTTGTTAAAGAGGAAAACTGCACCTACAGAAAAAACCCTGGGATCTCGTTTAGATTTGAACACCACACTGTATTAATTTGCTACAAAAACTAGCGTACTCTTATCATACTTCGGACTGGAATGTAGTTGAAACCGAATTCACCCTCCAAGGAATCAGTTGCATTCGTGCTCCTTATGTCTCTCGAACCTTGCAAGATTCTACGTACTTGATTCCCTTAGATGACGTCCTTTACAGCCTAAGAGTTGATTCAGCCTAAGTGGAGACTTTTTGATATTTTGCTTTCACAAAACACCGGTTTGATTTCCCTTTAGATGATTAATCAAGGTTTTGAAAATATTGTGTTTGTTTCAAACAACTACTAGGTAAAAACTAGATATCAAAACAAACTTTCAGAATTAGGATTTATACTCTTCAAAACTTCTAGAGATAACTAATCTATTTTGTAACAAGAACAACTAGAATCAATCTAGAGATATCATGTAAAACTTCTTAAGAAATTTATGAGACACCTTATATGAAGTTTTCTTTCTAATCCAGATTTCGACCAAGTAGTGTCGATATACGATCTTAGACTGAAAACTGTCAAAACTAGGGTTTATGATCAACAATCCTCGAATGGCCTTTTATTAGAAGATAAGAACCTTAGAATAGACAAGGATTATTGAATTAAGTGGGAATGTTATTTATGCCCCTGCTATCCATGGGTCCTGCAAAAATACCCTTATACATTATGTATATACCCCTCACCTATTAGAAAGAAACAAAAATTTCTTATAATTCCGTAAATACCCATTAAGTTTTAAAGAAAAATCATCGAATGGTTTCATTTTTCATTTTAGATCATAGATTTCTCCATCTCTCTACTTTTCTCTCCTCCACTATCACCCAGCACCACTACCACCATCAGCACCGTTTCTTCACCGCCGTAACCACTATCAACGTCGCCACATCTCCGCCGTCGTTCATACTTATTTTAGGTTCGTTTGAGTGATACAGAGATTTTTCAGAGACGATTTAAAATTTTGAGAGAGATAATAGATTTATTCATATGGAATAAATCAAATCTTCGAATCGAACTTCAAAGTCATCGTCTACAGTTCGTATTCTTCTCATTTTAAGAGGTATTTCAATGTCAATTGAAGATCCAGTCGATCGAGATAAAGATTTAGATTTTGGATTTTATTTTTTCTGATTTTCAACGATTTGATTTTTTGCATTTTTGATTTAGGTTTTCGATTTTATTTATCAACGTATTTGATTTAGGTTTTTGTTGCCTCACCTAGCGTGTACGAAACCATGAAATCAAAAAATAAAAATTGATCAAAATTTCGGAGAAGTTCAGTAGTGTAGGAGTGATTTAGAGTTAGAAGTTGGGTTTATGGCTTTATGTTGAAAATTGAGAGAGGGGTTTGATTTTATTAGGTTTATGGAGGAATTACAGGAGAGTATTGGTTTTATGAATGGATTATGAGTTAGGGTTTTTATCTCAGGTAACCCAGGTGTTGTTGATTTGAATCGACAAGAGGAATTAGAAGCTAAGATTATGAGAAATCAGGATAAAGAAGATGGAGTTTGCCTTAATTTGTTGCTGTTGAAGAATTAAAGGATCTGTGATGGTGAAAACGAGAAGATTGATTTGTGGTGGTGATAAATTTTTATATAAATTGCAAAGAAGATGCAGATGCAGTTCTTAGATACATGAAATGGTGTTGGAATTGCAGTTTGGGTTGGCTCAAAGAGGTATTGTAGTTGTTGATTTGAATAGATGAAAGCTATTGATATTCAAGGTTTTGGTGGATGATATTGTGCAGATTAGGAATTGATGAGAGTGATGCTTAAGGGTGATGAACAACTATGAGTGATGCTTAAGGATGTAAAAGGCAGTGAGAAGTGGTTGGGATTATGTTTATAAGATGGTTGGGATGGCTTTCATAACATTCTTGTTGGATATTTTTATTCATTGCAGTGCATGGGGGTTTTCTTGCAATATTTCATCATACAGCTGGTGCAAAGCCTTAAGATGAAGGTTTTAATATTTCATCATACAGCTGGGCAGGAAGACGAGAATGATATAACGCCGAAAAGTTTGTGAGTTCTCATATAACTGTTTGTTGTTCTTTTCTTATTTGTTTTCTTATTTGCAATAGAAATATCGATGTTGAATGATGCCGACAGTGAACCTTGAGCTGAGATTTTTACTATGAAAATATATAATATCAACGTTGAATGATGAACCTTGGCTTATTCTTGTTATCTTTACTAGGATAATTTCTTATGCAGGACTTTGATATAAGTGCACTGAATGAAGTGCTGAACTTCATTTTGTTTTTTAGGTTAATCCAAGTAATTTGGTTTCACAAAACTGATTTCATGTACTATCAACATAACCTTGGCAAGGTTAGTGCTTCTCTTTAAGATGCATATTGGAGGCCAACCAATTTATATTTGGATTGTAAGATGCAGATGGTGTTTGAAGCCATGGAATGAGTGAATGAGATGGAATTGCAGTGACAGGTATTGTTTCATGCTGTATTTTTAGCTTTCACTTTTACTACTAAGCTTCAGATTTTTGGAAATGACCTCATCAAGTTTCCTCCAACTTTCGAAACAACTTGAGAAAGTTGCTTTCACTTTTGGAGGAAACTTGAGCTAGTTGATTCCAGATTGGAGGAAACTTGAGCTAGTTGATTCTATATTTGAAGGCAACTTGAAATAGTTGATTCCGGTTTGGTGGCAACTTGGTTATGTTTTTGGGTCCATTCATGCATCTGAAATTATCTTATACATATATCTTTGAGTATTTTCCAAAGAATCAGTGGTGCAATGGTAACACAGGGTTGTGTGTGAGTTGATGTTATAGCCAGTTGAACTGGTGAAGATTATGTTGTGTTGAGTTACTGTTATAGCTAGTTGAACGGGTGGATATTAGGTGAATGTACAGGGTTGTTGAGCTTCCAAATTTTTTTGTTCGCAGCAATGCTGGAGGTAGTGGATGTCGCAGTGGATGTGATTTCTTGTGTTAGCAGTAGTGGTGATGGTAATGGATGTTGCAGTTGTGGTGGGGGTAATTGCAAGAAAAAATATGAACTTGTGTTAGATGCCCAAACTACTAGGTATGCGTATGTTACAGACCATGAACATATGTGTAGTTTTATACATCAGTAGTTGTAGTATATCTATTTGGATGTGATTTTGATATGTCATTTTTGCATTAACAAACCTGTGGTGGAACGGTAGCACGACTAACTCCATGTCAGATGATGCGTGTTCGACTCACGCCAGGTTCATTTTTTTTTGTATACTTTTCCTTTGTAGACAACTTGTCCTAGTTGTTTCTATATGTGGAGACAACTTGAACTAGTTGCCTCCACTTTTGAAGACAACTTCAGCAAGTTTCCTCTAGATGGTGGTGGTGGAATTGGTGGTTGCTGATGGTGATTGGTGGTTGTCGATGAAAGTGGTGGTGGTTGGTGGCGCTGGTGGGTAGTGGTGGTGGTGGACAGTGACGCTGGTTGTCGATGGTGGTGGTGGTAGCTGGCGACGGCGGCGATGTGGTGGTGGTGGAGGGAAATGGTGGTGCTGGTTAGCGGCGGCGATGGTGGTTGGTGGTGGCGTTGGCGACGGTGGTTGTGGTGGTGGTCGTCGTTGGTGGTGGTGGGCGGCGGCGGTGGTGGACAGTGGTGGCGATTAGCGGTGGTGGACAGTGGTGGTGGTGGTGGTTAGTGGTGGTCGTTGGTGGTGGACAGTGGTGGTGGTTGGTGGTGGTGGTTTTCGGTGGTGGTTGGTGGTGGTGGGCGGCGGTGGATAGTGGTGGTGGTGGTTGGCGGTGGACAATGGTGGTACATACAAAATTACTAACCACTATTCAAAAAAAAAAAGAGGGTATTTTAGTAATGTATTAAGCTTAGGGTATTTGTAAAGTTCATAAGGGTATTTTTGCAAGGGCCTCCATAGTAGGGGTACATAGATAATGTTCCCTTCATTATTACTAAAGGATTCACGTAAGCTACACAATTTATCCCTTGAAAAATTTGTGTGTGCTTCATAAGGTTATTTTCCACTACTTTTGTTTTTTGTGAACAAGAGTGAGACAATAAGACTTTGTTTAGGGATCACAAAGAACGAGTTGATAATAATCTTCTTTGATAGATATGCAACTTGTAATCTAGGTTAATTCAAGGGAACATTATCTAGATTATTATCAACTCGTTCTTTGTGATCCCTAAACAAAGTCTTATTGTCTCACTCTTGTTCACAAAGAACAAAAGTAGTGGAAAATAACCTTATGAAGCACACACAAATTTTCCAAGGGATAAATTGTGTAGCTTACATGAATCCTTTAGTTATAATGAATGGTTGCTTGCATCCTAAGCGAGTTCGTGAGCTATTTTCCTTTTTCAAGACTCTCCTTATTTTGAGAGTTTTACCTAAGTTACAACTCTTGCATAAATAATCAAATAAATAATTACTTGACATTCTGTCAAAAAAATAAAATAATAATAATAATTACTTAACATAAATTATATTTTTGTAAATAAATTAGAATTTAACATAGGAAGGAGCTTAAAACATCACACACACTTTAATATGGAAATCAATTGTGCGTGGAAGAATAACCGTCTTGCCTAGAAGAGGAAACATCAACAAATTGACTAAAAAAGGCATCTAGACATGTTTTTGCGGTTTAGTCCGTGAACCGTTACAAACAGTTCGTGGACTGTTTCCTATTCACGTACTGCAACACATATAAGTGTTGCTTTAATAAATTACTCATAAACTTCTTCATTATAACTCGGAATTGACTGATTCTTGGCTCATTGAATTTGTATGCTCATTAAGTACAACTTGAGGACTTTTCTAGGGACAAATGTCATTCTCATTAAAGTCTTGGAGTCAAATATCCCCGAGTTCATACATAAATGTATATTTACCGTCATCGGAATTGTTCCATAGAGTGAGCACATGTTTCAATAGATTAAAAAGGTAGTATTGAACAAGAGTTCCAAATGAAATCAGTCACCACATACTTTCGTTGATGAAGTCCTCTAAATGTCTTCGTTTGATCTCCAGTCTTCATTCATCGAGGGTTATTCAGTGATGTCCGATACTCAACTACCAACTTCTATACCTAGTACGAGACTTGACTTTAATGGACTAGAAATCAAGATATAGTTTTGTTCAACTAACATTGACAACAAGCTTGAGATAGCAAAACTTTCGAGTTCGACCGAGTAGTGCTCTAACACAAACTAGTCTATTATAATCCACAGATTTTTGTAAATTTTATATATGTAATCCTCTGAATTCTTGCAAAATAAAGATACATTATTATCCATATAATTCATAATTCAATAAACCCGTGCAAGTTTAGGAGCAACTGGTCTTCATTTTGCTAGTCCAAATACTATTATACCTTAGGTATTTCTCCTTCATTAGTTAACCACTCTTTCAGACTCTTTAATTGTTGACATGTTAAGTAAGAAGGATGAAAACAAAGAGAGGGCAAGGGGGTCAAAAACTACCACGGCCAGTTATAGCGAGAATGAAATTAACATAATATACAAAGATAATTGTTAGAGCATAGCTCGGTTGAACTCACCAAGAGTTGGTATGTCAAGTTTGGTTGTCATATTTTAGTGTGTCAAAGCTCATCTAAAGTCGCTAGATTATATAATAAAGTCAACTTCGTTTAGGTTAGACTAGAAAGTCTAAGAATGTTGAGACATACAAGTATTACTCCGAAGACCCAAAGAACGTGAAGAAGAAGCGAACTACAACGACAACATCATCCTTCCTCTTGAGGTTAGTAATATTGACTTGAACTGTTTCATTCCTAACGTATATTTCAAGTCGTGCTGTATTGAAAACATAACTGCGAAGCTGTATATATTGTACATATTGTATAATACTCTAGTGATGTGATATGATCATAATACTAGGGAATTAGGCAACGAAGTATAACGCTTATCTTTTGAACTCCGTAGATATGACATCGACATAATCTTGTATATACTGTTATTGATTATATGAGTGGGTTATGTTGAATATTTCGTCCTAGGAAACAATGTTTTACATTTGTTTAAAGGAAGTACATTCATGAACTTGTTTTATGAATCGAAAGGGAAATCGTTAGGCTTATTGGTACGGCTATTCATTGCAAATCTTGGATTACCAATATGTGTGAGGTGGTAGAACCGATTGTAACCTTGTTATATATCTTGGTATAACTAATCACAATGCCTGACTTATGATTTGTTATGACTAATTTTTATTAATTGGTATAATCGATCGTAAGTAATCACCATGAGATGGTATGATCGATATTTATAATTGGTGTGACCGATCTTGGTAATTGGTGTGACGATCATAGAGTGTTGTGTAATCGATCCTTGTAATTGGTAAGCGGTCCTGGTACTTAGTGTAACTGATACTGGTAACTGGTGTGACCGATCACAAGCAATACCATGAGTATATGGTAACTGGTCCTGGTAATTGATGTAACCGGTCCTGGTATCTTGTGTGACCGATCACAAGTATTTCCATATTGAGGTATAACGGATCCTAGTGATTGGTAGTTACGATTGAACCCATGCATGTGATTTGATATTTGATCAATCACATAACAATCTTGGAATACAGGTGAACCAATTCTAACCTTGTTTGGAAGTGTGATATAACCGATTCCAAGAAGGTAAATCCATGTAAATATGAATAAAGATTTACAGTGAAAAGATGTCAACATACTTTGAACACGTACAATAACTCTTATCATTTATTGTTCAAAATTATTCCTTAGCACTCAAAGAGATCTTGTGCCGAAATAAATTGAGAATCTTTTAATTAAGGTTTTTGGTTTTATATGCTTTAATTACCAGCAATTAAATGCATATCTCTAGAGAATAAAAATTAGTAATGTGCATTTACTAATTGGAGATTTTCTACAGAGAGATTTCGGAAATTTTGGACAAGCATTTATTGGAATTAGGAAAACCAAAGTTTGATATTCATTGCATATCTTGAGAATATTTTCGGTTTTGGAAATTCCTTGGTGTCCAGACATCCTTGGTCTATAAATACCTAAGTTTACATTTTTAGCAAACTATCTTAAGAGCCAGGAAAACTTCATTCTTGTTGTTTCTGGTGGAGCCGTCTATTCGGAGAGGAATGTATCCTAATTAGGTGAAATATCTTACGACCGCTCGTTTAAAGACTTATGTGGGATCAAGAAGCTTTACGAGTACCGTTGGTTGGAAACTAGATAATTGTAGTGTTATTAGTTTTTGATTGTTTTGATTGACTAACAGTTGTTGAAACTTTTATTGCACCTAGTTTGTTTATTCTTGAGAATCTTCTCTTCTAATATAAGATTCACTCAAACTAGATCGAAGTATCGATGGGATCTTTAGAAATATTTGTATATCTAAAGACATCTTGTGATAATACATTTTTAACAGACTCTGTTCTGTGTGTGATTGATCATAAGATATTCAAGTGGTATTGTGTAGGTGTTTATTGAAGATGAAAAAAAGATTTGAAGACGAAAACGATTTCTTATTTAGTTCTCATATCTTTGAGTGTGCACAAACCTTGATCGGATGGGATCCAACTAGAATAAGATATATTCGATTGATTAGTTGCGCGAGATCGGCATCACTTTATAGCTTCTCGTTGTGTTCTATATTGATTGATTGCGAATATAAACTTGACTACTTTGGTAATTATTGGATAGATTGATCTAACCAGGCAAAGGAGTTTATTAGATTAAACGGAAAAGCCTTTGCGTATGATTTGAGATATCTTTATCTTGAAATAATGGAAAGAGTTATTACCAAACAGATTTGTTCTTCCTTTACTGTTTAGAATACGATCCAAAGAAATTGTTCCAGTGCGTGCACTCATTGAAGTCGGAAGCACAGGGATACTGAAGAAACTAAGTGAACTAGGGGTAGTTGCTTGGTCTCAACTATACGAAGTTGGTGTTGATTTTATATAACGGCTTAATTCTGAGAGTATTCAATTCTGGACTAGGTCCCGGGGTTTTTCTGCATTTGCAATTTCCTCGTTAACAAAATCTTGTTGTGTCTTTTAATTTTTTATTTCCGCAATTATAATTGTTTATTATAATTAAAAGTAAAATACACAAACGTTAACTCCGCATATACTTGATAGTGATCTCATGGAGTTTGGAACCTATTATCAAGTATCATACATCATTGTTGTATTCTCTCGATCATGTATCCTTAGTCAATCACACAAGTTATCCTGTTGTCGTATTGTCTCGATCTCGTATCCATAGACGATCACACGAAGTGTGAACCGATTTGTTGTATTGTCTCGACTCAGTATATAGACAATCACTTTCGGGAGAGGACTTATAGGTGGATAAATAAAAGATTGTGGTGTCCTTGGGTGCCCTCGTCTTTTCAATTGGTATCGGGGCAGGAAAACACGAAAAGATCTAACAATCTGTGTTTGGTGTGATCCAATCTATAAGAATTGAATCCAATGGCTGATTCAGTTAACATAGAGCAAGAAGATGATATACTTCAGAAAGGAAATTTATTCCTGATAAACATCTCAACACTTTTAGCTCACTGGTTGATTATAACCCAGGAAATATTAACCATGATGTGTTAATAAGAAAAAAAACACCTGTGACGCACAAGTCAGATTCAGATGCCAGTGATGAGATTAAATTTTTTCATAAATCTTGATGAAAAATATAATCTAAAAGATAATATATATTATCCATCTATCAGGAGGATTATCAAAGATTCTTGGATAAAACCAGGTCTCGTGGAGAAGTTGTGTCTCAAGAAAATCTTGAAATTCATGAACCTCCTGACATGATGATAATCACATCTAGTCTATGTCAAGATGAAAATATAATTTCATTTTTTCTTGAAACTGAATCTGAAAATTCTGACAATGATCCTAAAGTCAGAAAAGGTTTATTAGTTAAAACAAGGACATGTGATTCTAGCCCTCAGAATCTCTTAACTAATACAAAAGCATTTGGATTTTAATAGTTTAACCACTTGCAAGAATCAAAAGAGATATGTTTCAAAGAATAATCATATGACTAATATCCGGTCAAGAAAAACTGTCATTTACTGTGACAAGGATTATCTCTCTGAAAGGGACAAAGATCATCTTAAAAATGCACACAAACAAATGATTTCAGATCATGTTGTTTTGTTGATAATCTTCTGTCCAAATCAGAATCAAGGAAACAATCTCATCAAAAGATGTTGTCATATTCCAATGAATAGCTGAGTTGATATGAGAGTCTCATTCAACTCATGACTCAAAAGTCTTATGGTCACAATCCTATTCATACTCGAATAGATTTATCTAATAAATCAGGTAATTCAGGTTGTGACTCACATATGTGTGAAACCTATTCTTGGAATTGTTCCAGAAAAGAAGATGTCCAAGAACATAAAGATAGATTATGTTTCCTTGAGCCATTGAGAGCTCAATTCAACAACTAAGATTGTTGATCAGAACTTCCTAAAATCATGTGCTCAGTATTTATAAATGGGAAGTTCTTGAAAGAGCACTTGGGAACATATGAAAAGTATAAAAAACTATACTAGATCTATCTGTCTCATGAACCACTTGAGTATTTTTTTTTCTAAATTTGGAATCCTTTTGTTTATTTATAAGAATACTTTCGATCTTAGGAAAGTTCATGATAAAAATTACACAAGATATATTTGGACTCTCTTGACAATAGTATTTCGGAAAAACCTTCGTGATTTTATTTACGAATTTGTATATTTTCACGACTATTTTAATCAAATAAAAACACCTTGATAGGTGTATTAAAACTTGGAAACCAAGTTTTATTTGATATATAAAACATCTTGAGAAATGATTTCTTCCTCTACGATTTGTCTGGGGTTCAAGATGGGTGAAAATACTATTGATATTGATTCTCAATTACAGAAGCTTGAAACTTGTCTTCCTGCTGAGATTAAGTGCTACTTCTCAAAGGAACATAAGGAGAATCAAATATCTTTGGATCTAATGCTTTTCCTAATGCGAGATTTTGAAATTCCTCGTGAACAATTGGAAACGTCTGAAAAGAATGAGAAGTGGCTCGAGTCAAATCTTTTGAAGTTGATTGTTGAGGTGAATATTTTGAAAAGGAGACTCAATCATCTAAAAGAAAAGAGAATACTCAAGAACTTGAACACGGAAGAAACCTCAGTGAATAATTAGAGCACTTCTATGGATTAAGTTATATGCTGTAATACTTAATCCATAAAAGTAGACATCAATCTTTTGATTTGCTTCAATTATTGTATAAGGTCTATTTTGAATAAAACTATCATTATTTATGAATAAAATTATTTCTTTATAGTTTTTCTTATGATAGTTACCGATTACATAGCCTGTGAATGAATGCTTATATTTTTGCTATGTGTGTCCGGTTTATGGGATGTCTGATTTCAGTTTTTCATTAACCTTAATATTCGATCTCATATGATGTAACCCTTAAGGTTTGTGTGGCTTTTTTATT
Source organism: Papaver somniferum (assembly GCF_003573695.1). Lineage (NCBI taxonomy): Eukaryota > Viridiplantae > Streptophyta > Magnoliopsida > Ranunculales > Papaveraceae > Papaver > Papaver somniferum. The sequence continues at coordinate 121,809,879 of NC_039366.1, forward strand.
TAGCGAGATTAAGTTCTAGCCCATGTTGGTAGGCTTTATCAAAGGATTATAAGGTGTTCCGATTGAAACTCATATGTAAAAAATCACAATATGTTGAATCAATTTATGTTTACATGATTTGTGTTTAGCATAACATATGTGTTTTGGGTTTTCAACTCTTGATATTGGCATGCATTAGTTAAAACCATTTAAACCTTTCTCTGGTAAAGGTTGCTTTTGTTGTTGTTCTTTGTTCTAGCGAGAGGATGACAACACACTGGGGGAGAGTTCTTATTTGAACTTGCGCTTAATGATATATCTTTCTGGGGAGAAGGGGATTCGGAATTTGAGGTAACGAATTTGTTAGTTAATCATTTTCCTGTTTAAGAAAAGCCTGTTTAAATTGCATATATTTTGATTTTGCTTAAAAAAAATTCGTTACAATTGATATGTTTCATTATTGTGTATGGATGTGTGTGTGTGTATGATTCAATTGTTTCCGGTTAAGAAAAACTGTGTCAATTTATTTGACTTATTTTTTGGTATCTTCTTTATTATTGAGTATCAAGTGTTTTTGCTTAACGAAATTCGGTGCAATTGCGGTGTTATAATGTCTATGTTTGTTTCAATTGCTTCCGGTTAACAAAATAATTGTGCAAGTCAATTTACTTTGGTTTGTATGTATTGTTTATGGCTTAACAAAATACGTGATCATTTATTTAGTCCAAATCGATTCCGGATAAGAGAAACTAAGTTAATTCTGATCTTAGATAGACTTATCAAATTGGAGGATTCGGTTATTCAAATCTAACTGAATGCCTTGACAAGAAAAACTAGTTAACTAACCTAGTGTTTGTCTTGTCTAAAGAGAAAGGTCTAAGTTATTGTCTGAATAAATAGAGCATGATGAGAGAAATAAAGTTAATTTTGATCTTTATTTTGGTCTTATTGAAATAAGCGATTGTATGTTTACAATCGGTTTAAAAATGGAATTAAGTTTCTTAGTCGATTTGTTAAACTATTAGGGAAAATTACTTCTGGCAATTGTCTCCTTGATAACATATTAAAACCAAATTACTTGTTGTTTCGGTTTTAACATTGGTTATCTAAAGTGGTATGTGAAACCTTCGTGCTTAACTCTTATGGGTTGTTTACAAGTCTTTTAGATTTGTAAGATCCTTTGAGTTTGTCCTTTATTTGCTCGAACCTTTGTCATTTAATTTGTGACAAAAAATGGGAGAAATATATGGAGTAAACAAGTGATTTGCAGTCACTAATGAAAGGACAATCGTGCTTAAACGTTATATCTAACGAAAGAGTAAAGCATTGACTAAGGGGGAGAAACATATCATATTGTTGTTGTAGTATTCTGACTACAAAAATGGGAATAACAAAGATGTGAGCTAGGTAATAATATCTTTCACCTTTAGGGGGAGTATAAGATTTTGTTATTCAAATGTCAACAACGTCATTATTGATTGAATATATGCAGGTTTTTGTGCTGTTGAAACTTGGAATCAAGCGTATGTAAAATGAATTCTCATGTAATTTGTTAATCCATATGTAATAATAGTTTTGTCACTAAAATTGACAAAGGGGGAGATTATTAGAGCATAGCTCGGTTGAACTCACAAGCGTTGGTAAGTCAAGTCTGGTTGTCATATTTTAGTGTGTCAAAACTCATCTAAAGTCGCTTGATTATATACTAGAGTCAACTTCATTTAGGTTAGACTAGAAAGTCTAGGAATGTTGAGACATATAAGTATTACTCCGAAGACCTGAAGAATGTGAAGAAGAAGCGAACTACAACGACAACATCATCCTTCCTCTTGAGGTTAGTAATATTGACTTGAACTGTTTCATTCCTAACGTATATTTCAAGTCGTGCTATATTGAAAACATAACTCTGAAGCTGTATATATTGTATATATTGTATAATACTCTAGTGATGTGACATGGTCTTATTTATATGATCATAGCATTAGGGAATTAGACTACGAAGTATATCGCTTATCTTTTGAACTTCGTAGATATGGCATCGAAATAATCTTGTATATACTATTATGATTATGTGAATGGGTAATGGTGAAGATTTCATCCTAGGAAACAATGTTTTACATTTGTTTAAAGGAAGTAAATTCATGAACATGTTTTATGAATCGAAAGGTGAATCGTTAGGCTTATTGGTACGGCTATTCATTGCAAATCTTTGGATTACCAATATGTGTGAGATAGTCGAACCGATCATAACCTTTTCATGTATCTTGCAAGATTGGTGTAACTAATCACAGTGCCTGACTTATGATTTGGTATGACTAGTTTTTATTAATTTGTGTAACCGATCCTATGTAATCACCATGAGATGGTATGATCTATATTTGTAATTGGTATGACCTATCCTAGTAATTGGTGTGACCGATCACAGAGTGTTGTCTAATCGATCCTTGTAATTGGTAACCGGTCCTGGTAATTGGTGTAACCGATCCTGGTAATTGGTTTAACCGATCCTGGTAACTGGTGTGACCAACCACAAGCAATACCATGAGTCTATGTTAACCGGTCCTGGTAATTGATGTAATCGATCCTGGCATTTGACGTAACCGGTCCTGGTAACTTGTGTGACCGATCACAAGTATTTCCATATTGAGGTATAACCGATCCTAGTGATTGGTAGAACTGATTGAACCCATGAATGTGATTTGATATTTGATCAATCACATAGTAATCTTGGAATACAGGTGAACCAATTCTAAACTTGTTTGGAAGTGTGGTATAATCGATTCCAAGAATGTAAATCCATGTAAGTATGAATAAGGAATTACAGTGAAAAGTTGTCAACGTACTTTGAACACGTACAATAACTCTTATCAGTTGTTGTTCAAAGATATTCCTTAGTACTCAAGGAGATAATGTGCCGAAATAAATTGAGAATCTTTTAATTAAGGTTTTTGGTTTTATATGCTTTAATTACCATCAATTAAATGCATATCTATAGAGAATAAAAATTAGTAATGTGCATTTACTAATTGGATATTTTCTATTGAGAGATTTCGGAAATTTTGGACAAGCATTTATTGGAATTAGGAAAACCGAATTTTGCTATTCATTGCATATCTTGAGAATATTTTCGGTTTTGGAAATTCCTTGGTGTCCAAACATCCTTGGTCTATAAATACCTAAGTTTGCATTTCTAGCAAACTATCTTAAGAGACAGGGAAACTTCATTCTTGTTGTTTTTGGTGGAGCCGTCTATTCGGAGAGGAAAGTATCCTAATTAGGTGAACTATCTTACGACCGTTCATTTAAAGACTTATGTGGGATCAAGAAGCTCTACGAGTACCGTTGGTGGGAAACTAGATAATCGTAGTGTTATTAGTTTTCGATTGTCTTGATTGACTAACAGTTGTTGAAAATTTGATTGCACCTAGTTTGCTTATTCTTGAGAATCTTCTCTTCTGATATAAGATTCACTCAAACTAGATCGAAGTATCGAAGGGATCTTTAGAAATATTTGTAGATCTAAATACATCTTGTGATAATCCATTGTTAACAGACTCCTTTATGTGTGCGATTGATCACAAAAGATTCAAGTGGTAATGTGCGGGTGTTTATTGAAGATCAAAGAGGATTTGAAGACGAAAAATATTTCTTATTTAGTTCTCATATCTTTGGGTGTGCACAAACCTTGATCGGCTGGTATCCAACTAGAATCGGATTTATTCGATTGATTAGTTGCGTGAGATCGGCATCATTTTATAGCTTCTCGTTGAGTTCTATATTGATTGATTGTGAATCTAAACTTGACTACTTTGGTAATTATTGGATAGATTGATCTAATCGGGTGTTTGTGGGTTTAAACCATTTCTGCTGATTTTGGTAAATTTGGGTGTGTGGATGAGAAATGAATCTAAACCCTAAACAATGCACTGCACGGGAGTACTTTTGATTCGAAAGATCAATCTGTAAAATCTTGGCCTAAACCAAGAATTGGTCGTTCCAGGCTTGCTTCGGTCACAAAGTGAAAGAGAAGGGTTGGTCTTAGGGAGGGAAGCGAAGAGAGTGTTGAGACCAGAATAGTTGATTCTGAAGGTGTGGTTGCTTATGACTCGTATCTGAAAGTAGAACTGGCTAGCCAAATGGAAAGCTACCAGGTGATTTCTGGATACTGTGTTGTTGTCGACCAAAACTTGTTGTTTGGTGAAAATAGGTGAAGTCTATTTATACAAGTCATATTGAAACGTACCCTGGTCTCATAGGAAGTTGAAACGATTGAGTGGTGGAAGAATAGAGTAACGTGTAACCGCCAGACGTTATGCTTCCATGATGAGGGAAGTGAATTCGTGTAACCTATCATTCATTACGCTTCCATGATGAAGGAAATGAATTGTTTACACCGTTACTTTTCACCACCACTAATTGTCCCACTTCATGACACTTTCTTGTAACGGGCGCATTGCACGCCGCACGTTGTAAACCGCCATACCAATACCCTGATGAGTATCCCCCAGTTTGTGACATGTTTGATGTCTCGAGTGTTTTCGTGGAAAACGTGTAGCAGGTTTCTACGTGTGGCAAGTCAAAGTCAAGAGACTTTGCCATATGAAAATAACATGTGATGATATTAGGCTTTCCTTGGTCGGCCGCCTAATACTTGCCACAAGTCCGTAAGTTTGGTGGCAAACTTGAATGGCTGAGATTGCATCTCATGAAGAAGGGTAGTCGTTGATTACGGCTACCTTCTGTTGGCGTCTGGTAATGTCACAGTGGCTTTTTTGGTGTACGCCAGTGGCATCGCAGCATGACTGGCATATCTCGTGCATGCCAGTGGCACGGTGGTGTAAGTAGCGCCTGGCACAGCCATGGCCACTAGCTGGTTGCATGTGACTTGCCGCAAGTCCTTCAGTTCAGTGGCGAACTTGGATGGCTGAGATTGCATCTCATGAGGAAGGCTGGCCATTGATTATGGCCGCATCTTATTGTATAGCGGAGTGGCGTCATTGGCATAGCGGCATGCCAGTGGCGTAGCCGTGGCATGGAGGCATGCTAGTAGCCGTGGCATAGCGGCATGTCAGTGGAGTATCCGTGGCACAACGACATGCTAGTAGTTTTGGCATAGCGGCATGTCAGTGGCGTGGCGGCATGCTAGTAGACGTGGCATAACGGCATGCTAGTAGCCGTGGCATGGCGGCATGCCAGTGGTGTAGCTGTGGCATGGAGGCATGCCAATGGTGTAGCTGTGGCATGGCGGAATGTTAGTAGCCGTGGCATAGCATCATGCTAGTGGCGTTATGGCATGGCCACGCCCTTGGCGTTGTAGCATGGCCAAAGCTAAGATTTGAATCCGCGGCCAAAGTTAGGGCTTGGCGGCATGGCCAAGGCTAGGGTTTGGCGCCGTGGTGTTGGACCCACATGTGGCGTGGCAACATTGGCCCTGTTGCCACATCAATCCCATCGCTCTGGGAAACGTTATTTGGCTTTGATTGGCGTAGAAACTTTTCCCAAATTAGGGTTTGGCATGTCAAAACCCTAATTAGTGTGTGTGGCATGCGGCCGCGTCATGGAGATACTTTTGTCCAAATGGCGCCATAGCTATGACAAAGGATTTATGGCAAAGCCATAGTGTGGAAACGACCACTGGAGTAGGGATTGTCGTGGGTGGCTATGATATGGCGCCAACCCTAGGGATTCCCGGGTCCCACATGGCTCGTGGCATGTTGTGGGGTCGAAGTGACATGATTTGTGTCACGACTGGAAATTAGGGCATTGGTAAATGCATAGGAGTGTTTTTGACCCGAAAACCCTAATATTAAGCTTTTCATGGCGTTGGCCACGAACATGAGGTAGGTTAGCACATAGGGCGCTATTTATGGCATGTTGGCATGCCGATCGATATGTTGTTGTGGCAGGGCGTGTTGGCTTGCCAATTAGTATGGTGGCGCGGCAGGGTGCGTTTGGCCTTCAACGTATGGTGGCAAGTTTAGAGTGACTTGATTGGCCAAGAAAAGGGGTCGGCCAAACATAAGGCGTGGATACACTTCTGGTAAGAGTGTGCCGGCTTTTGAGTGACCTGATTGGTCGATTAAAAGAGGGTCGGCCAAGCATGGGCGTGGCTACACTTCTGGTGTGAGTGTGGCGGGTTTAGAGCGACCTGATTGGTCGATGGGAAGTGGGGCCAGCAAGTATGGATCCAGCCACAACTTATGTGCACGTGGCTAATTTGAGGCGACACGATTGGTCGAGGGAAATATGGACGGTTTAGGAAGGGGCGTGGTCAATGGAAAGTGGGGCCAGTTGGCCCAAGGCATGACCACGCCTCCCTTTGCTTCCGGCTCCCTGTTTTCTGATTCTGGGTAAGGTTTTGCACCTGCTAATCCATGGCGGATTAATTACCTAGCTTGCCTAGGCTTAATTTCGACAAGAAAGGTCTGATACACTGCGCGAGGCGCAAAACCCTAACTTTTTCAAGTTAATCAGGGCAATTGATTGAATTCTATGTGTTGACACAGAGTTCTTTTAAGTTTATTGCCAGAGAGCAGCATGCTTTTCTGATTGAATACCTTATGCAAAGACCTTATCCTTGATACTTGGAAATTCGTGCTACTCTGCTGCGATTGAACACAAATCGTCATGCCATATCAACATTAAGGGTTCAGCAGCGGAACATAGCATAGAAGGCATTCAAAGGAACTTATATTAAGTGAATATAGGGAAGGCGCCGAAATTTACAGAACATCTGGGATGGTTGCTACATGCGCCAGTCTGGATAAATTTCATGTAAATATATTGAATGGCTCAATAAATATGTCAGTGGAGAGGTTAGCACTCACGGCACCGTTTCTTTATAGAGTGACGTCACATTAGATGCAAGGTTTTACAATTTTAACCCTAAGATAAAAACCACCATCAACACCATGCAAAGGAGTTTATTAGATTAAACGGAAAAGCCTTTGTGTATGACTTGAGATATCTTTATCTTGAAAGAATCAAAAGAGTTGTTACCAAACAGATTTGTTCTTCCTTTACTGTTTGGAATACGATCCAAAGGAATTGTTCCAGTGCGTGCACTCATTGAAGTCGGAAGCGCAGGGATACTGAGGAAACTAAGTGAACTAGGGGTAGTTGCTTGGTCTCAACTATACTAAGTTTGTGTAGATTTTATATAACGGCTTAATTCTGAGAGTATCCAATTTTAGACTAGGTTCTGGGGTTTTTCTGCATTTGCAGTTTCCTCGTTAACAAAATCTTATTGTGTCATTTACTTTTTTATTTCCGCAATTATAATTTTTTATTATAATTAAAAGTAAATACACAAACGTTAACTTCACATATACTTGATAGTGATCCTATATAGTTTGGTTAAGTCTGATTCTATTATCAAGTATCATACTTCGTTGTTGTATTGTATCGATATTGTATCCATAGTCAATCACACAAGTCATCTTGTTGTCGTATTGTCTCGATCTCGTATTCGTAGACGATCACACGAATAGTGGACCAATATGTTGTATTGTCTCGACTCAGTATATAGACAATCTCTTTCGGTAGAGGACTCATATGTGGATAAATAAAAGATTGTGGTGTATTTGGGTACCCTCGTGTTGATGGTGGTTTTTAGTTCAGGGCTAAAGTTGTAAATTTCCCGCATTTAATATGTTGTCACTCTGCAAAGAGACATAGCCATGTAAAAGTGATGAGTGTCCAACCTCTTCACTGGCACATTTATTGAGAAATTCCATATATTCACATGAAATTTACCCAGAATGGTGCATGTAGCAACAATCCCAGATATTCTGTAAATTTTGGCACCTTGCCTGTATTATTCAATTAATATAAGTTTCTTTGAATGATTTTTATGTTCCCCGTCTGAACCCTTAATATTGATATGACATGACAATTTGTGTTCACTCGCAGCAGAGTAGCACGAATTTCCAAGTATCAAGGTTAAGGTCCTTGCATAAAATTATTTAATCGGAAAGCATACTGCTCTCTTGCAATAAACTTAAAGAACTCTGTGTCAACACACATGATTCAATAAATTTTGTGATAATTCACAAGGTTCAAATATTAACCTGATTTGCAAAAATTAGGGTTTTGACCCCTGCGCAGCATGTTAGACCCCGTTGGTCGAAACCAAGCTTAGGTAAACTAGGCAATTAATCCGCCATGGATTAGTAGGTACAAAATCCTACCCAAAATCAGAAAACAAGGAGCCGCGGAATAGGAGCAGCAACAAGGGGAAGAGTGGCCATACCATAGGCCAGCCGGCGCCACTTGCAAGTGGCCACAACCCATGTTGCCCGACCGACCCCTGTTTCCTGTCGACCAATCAAGTCGCCTTAAACCCTCCACAAGCACACGAGTTGTGGATGGGCCCATACTTGCCGACCCTATTTCCCATCGACCAATCAGGTCGCTTTAAATCCGCTACGCGCACTGGAAGTGTGGCCACACCCATGCTTGGCCGGACCCTCTTTCTATTGACCAATCAGGTCGCTTTAAACCTGCCACAGTGTTGAAAAAGTCAAATGGAGCCAGATGAGCACAAAGCCAATTGGCTTTACAAAAACCGCGCCAACATGCTAATGGCATGCCAAACGTGCATGCCAAATGTGCCATTCCACTCCGGCGTGCTAGTGGCATGACAAACATGCCACGCCGCGCCAATATGTTAATTGGCATGCCAAACATGCCACGCCGCGCCAATATGCCACGGCTACGCCAGGCGCCACTATGCCACTGGCATGCGTTAAACATGCCATCATACCATCTTCATATGCCAATAACGCCACTTTGCTATTATCAGATGCCAAATGGAATGTGGCCATAATCAACGGCCACCCCGTCTCAAAGGCCACAATTTCAACCGTCCAAATTCGTCACAGAATTGACAGGCCTGCGGCAAGTTTTAGGCGACCAGCCAAGACAAGCCTAATAACATCACATGTTATTTTCCTGCGGCAAGTCTCTTGACTTTGACTTGCTACACATGGATATCTGCTACTTAGTTGGCATAAAATTAATCAGAATAGCTAAGTCTTGCATACAAGACTCATTCAGCAATCTGCTACACATTTTCCACAAAAATGCTCGAGACATCAAATATGTCACAAACTGGGGGATGCTCATCAGGGTATTGGTCTGGCGCTTTACAGCGTGCGGCGTGCAACATGCCCATTATAAGAAAGTGTCAAAAAGCAGGGCAGTTAGTGGAGGCAAGAAGCAGTGGGTGTAAACTAACCAGTTTCCTTCATAGTGGGAACATGGCTTCTGGCATTTACACATGACCCCACTTCTCCATCACTCATGCATTCCCACTTTCTACGAGATCAGGGTGCGTTCAATATGACTTGTATAAATAGGTTTTACCTATTTCGACCAGATAACAAGTTTTGGTGGGAACAACAACACAATATCCAGAAAAATACAAAAGAACTGATAGCTTACATTACGCAAGCCAGTTCCAAATTCTGATACAAGTCATAAAATAGCCACACCTTCAGAATTAACCATTATGGTCTCAACAACTTCTTCGCTTCCCTCCCTAAGACCAACCCTTTTCCTTCACTTTGTGACCGAAGCAAGCCTGGAACGACCATTTCTTGGTTTAGGCCAGGATTGTACTGATTGATCTCTCGAATCTAAAGTACTCACGTGCAGTGCATTTGTTTAAGGTTTAGGTCCGTTTCTCATCCACACACCTAAATTGACCAAAACCAGCAGAAACAGTTTTCACCCATAAATAATTGGCGACCACAGTGGGAGATTAATTTCTCGGTTGCAATACCGATTTCCAATTTCATTTTTCAATCCCAATTTCAAGATGGTAGAGCTCAGGTCCGGGTCAACAACAAACCCTGATGCCTCCGGCGCTGAAAACGCCCTTGATATCAACATTCCTTCCAGTGACATCAATATACCACCTGCCAGCATGATCAACACCCGCGGCGCCGCAGACTCTACCACCAACACCAGCGGCGTAGGAAACGTTCCCTCCCGCGTTACACCTCCGATCACCAGAGTCGCTGCCGCCACCCCCATTGTTTCTTCAAGTGTGACGCTCCCAGTTGTCACCATAGCTGATGTCACTCCACCATCAGGATGAGAGACCGGAGGAGCCCGAGGAAGCCAACCCCCTATTACCATTGCTGATTTTATGGAAAGACAAGAAGTTCTTGCTAAGGCTCAGACGGACATGGCCACAACTCAAAAGGAGCGAAACAATGAACATCTGAATGATTAGTCAAGGGATTCAGAATTCGGGCGTTAGATTGTCATAAACCAAATGTGACTGAACATCAATTGGTGGAGTTGTGCATTAATCTATGATGGATCATGTGTATGAGATTCTTTATTTCTCCAAGGTGCAGCGCCGAGATACATTTTCAGCTCTGAACCGTGTTGCGTTGGCGCTTCGACCTTTGCTCTAGGAGCCGCTTCAAAGTTCTCTCCAGAAGCTGCTCCGCTTTAACGTTTCGCTCCAGGAGCCGCTCCAATGTTTCGTTCCAGGAGCCGCTTCAACGTTCTCTCCAGAAGCTGCTCCGCTTCAACGTTCTCTCCAGAAGCCGCTCCGCTTCAACGTTCTCTCCAGAAGCCGCTCCGCTTCAACGTTTCGCTCCAGGAGCCGCTTCAACGTTCTCTCCAGAAGCCTCCACTCCTTCCTTCCAAGGTTTGTTCCCTTAGCCGCCACTCCTCCATGTTAAGGATTGTGATCGCAGCCAGCCAAGTCTCTTCTGATCACAGCTACTGCCAAGAACCGTTGCTGCTCGTTTGTTAATACCAGCCAGATCTTCACCATAGCAACAACCACTCCAAAGAATATTCCGTCCATGTGATGTTCCAAGCATCCCATCCAGGAGAGTACAATAAGTTTGTATCAAATCACAGAGGCGTGGATTCAAGGCGGTACAATCAAAGTAAGCTACACTTGGGGACCGAAGCCTCCTTCAGGTTTAAAAGTTTAAACGCAGTCACCGCCTTACCAGCGAATGCAATGGAAGCACATCTTCCACGAGGAAATAATCTCAGGATAATTACATATGGGGACTTTTGTCACGCTGCTTACTCACGGAAGAGCCTGATACACCCAAAGCCCAATCATGCGCGAAGGACATGCCTAGCGGAGACATCGCTAAGTAACTATCCTTAAACTAAATGTTTTATATCTATTAGGCATATCAAATAAATTTTTAATCTCTTAGTACGTGAAAATTCCTCAACACTCACTATTGTGTTGTCAGGCAAACTGCCTCAACACATTTTTCCTCTTAGTGTTGAGACGTGAAAATTCTTAAACACTCACTACTGTGTTGCCAGGAAAACTGCCTTAACACATACTTCCTCTTAGTGTTGAGACGTGAAAATTCCTCAACACTCACTATTGTGTTGCCAGGCAGACTGCCTCAACATATTTTTCCTCTTAGTGTTGAGACGTGAAAATTCCTCAACACTCACTACTGTGTTGCCAGGAAAACTGCCTCAACACATACTTCCTCTTAGTGTTGAGACATGAAAATTCCTCAACACTCACTACTGTGTTTCCAGGCAAACTTCCTTAACACATACTTCCTCTTAGTGTTGAGACGTGAAAATTCCTCAACACTCACTATTGTGTTGCCAGGAAGACTGCCTCAACACATTTTTCCTCTTAGTGTTGAGACGTGAAAATTCCTCAACACCCACTACTGTGTTTCCAGGCAAACTGCCTTAACACATACTTCCTATTAGTGTTGAGACATGAAAATTCCTCAACACTCACTACTGTGTTGCCAGGAAAACTGCCTCAACACATTTTTCCTCTTAGTGTTGAGACGTGAAAATTCCTCAACACTCACTACTGTGTTGCCAGGAAAACTGCCTCAACACATACTTCCTCTTAGTGTTGAGATGTGAAAATTCCTCAACACTCAATACTGTGTTGCCAGGCAAACTGCCTCAACACATTTTTCCTCTTACTGTTGAGACGTGAAAATTTCTCAACACTCACTACTATGTTGCCAGGAAAACTGCCTCAACACATTTTTCCTCTTAATGTTGAGACGTGAAAATTCCTCAACACTCACTACTATGTTGCCAGGCAAACTGCGTCAACACATTTTTCCTCTTGGTGTTGAGACGTGAAAATTCCTCAACACTCACTATTGTGTTGCCAATCAAACTGCCTCAACACATTTTCCTCTTGGTGTTGAGACGTTCAAATTCCTCAACACTCACCACTGTGTTTCCAGGCAAACTGCCTTAACACATCTCTCCTATTAGTGTTGAGACGTGCAAATTCCTCAACACTCACTACTGTGTTGTCAAGCAACTTGCCTCAAAACATCTTTTCTCTTAGTGTTGAGACGTACAAATTTCTCAACACTCACTATTGTGTTTTCATGCATACTGCCTCAATACATTATAGTGATGACGGCTTCACCACCTCAATACCCATCTTTGTATTTAAGGCTCGCTGCACCAACTCTGCATGGCACGAGTACTCCGTGGCCAAGACAGAAGTGCGCCAGCACAAAGATTGTAGACTGCTCATGCCCCTTGCCAAAGGTCAATCGAATTTTCCTGGTAATCTTCTCATGTCTTGCCCTTTCGATTTTTTATCCTTGTCTGTCACAATCTCATGCTTACCCCGCAACAATGCCATTGTTACGTGCTAAACAGGGGACTTAATGTTGATGGTGGTTTTTAGTTCAGGGATAAAGTTGTAAATTTCCCGCATTTAATATGCTGTCACTCTGCAAAGAGATATAGCCATGTAAAAGTGATGAGTGTCCAACCTCTTCATTGGCGCATTTATTGAGAAATTCAATATATTCACATGAAATTTACCCAGAATGGTGCATGTAGCAACAATCCCAGATATTCTGTAAATTTTGGCACCTTGCCTGTATTATTCAATTAATATAAGTTTCTTTGAATGCTTTTTATGTTCCCCTGTTGAACCCTTAATATTGATATGGGATGACAATTTGTGTTCACTCGCAGCAGAGTAGCACGAATTTCCAAGTATCAAGGTTAAGGTCCTTGCATAAAAGTATTTAATCGGAAAGCATACTGCTCTCTGGCAATAAACTTAAAGAACTATGTGTCAACACACATGATTCAATCAATTTTGTGATAATTCACAAGGTTAAAATATTAACTTGATTTGCAAAAACCAGGGTTTTCCCTCTGCGGCAGCATGTTAGACCCCGTTGGTCGAAACCAAGCTTAGGTAAACTAGGCAATTAATCCGTATGGATTAGTGGGTTCAAAATCCTACCTAAATCAGAAAACAAGGAGTCGCGGAATAGGAGCAGCAACAAGGGAAGGTGTGGCCATGCCATAGGCTAGCCGGCGCCGCTTGCAAGTGGCCACACCCCATGTTGCCCGACCGACCCCTGTTTCCTGTCGACCAATCAAGTTGCCTTAAACCCGCCACAAGCACACGAGTTGTGGCTGGTCCCATAATTGTCGGCCCTACTTCCCATCGACCAATCAGTTCGCTTTAAATTCGTTACGCGCACTGAAAGTGTGGCCACGCCCATGCTTGGCCGACCCCTCTTTCTATTGACCAATCAGGTCGCTCTAAACCTTCCACAGTATTGAAAAACACAAATGGCGCCAGATGGTCACAAAGCCAATTGGCTTTCCAAAAACCGCGCCAACATGCTAATGGCATGCCAAACGTGCATGCCAAATGTGCCTTTCCGCTCCGGCGTGCTAGTGGCATGCCAAACATGCCACGCCGCGCCAATATGCTAATTGGCATGCCAAACATGCCACTTTGCCACAACAGTATGCCGAACGTATCAACGTCCCATAAATTGCGCGCCTACGTGCTAACCCACCTTCTGTTCGTGGCCAACGCCATAACAAACTTCAATTAGGGTTTCCTAATCAGAAACACGGCTTTGCTTTAGTGGCATTAGTCCAAACCCTAATTTCCAGTTGTGGCCCAAATTCCACCACTTTGGCCCCACAACATACCACGAGTCATGTGGGACCCGACAAACCCTAAAAACGACACCATACTATAATCACCGGCGGCCATTCTTGCGCCTGTGGTTATTCCCATACTATGGCCTGCCATAATTCCTTTAATGTGGCCATGGCACTGAGTGCATAAAGACGTCACCGTGTCGCGGCCATGCTACACGCGTTAATTAGGGTTTCGATATGCCAAACCCTAATTCTCCTAAGGCCTTAAGTTTGATATAGAAATAGGGCCAATGTTGCCGGAGCCATATTTGGGTCTAACACCAATATGCCAAAATAGCTGACGCGGCTACGTCAGGCGCCACTATGCCACTGGCATGCGTTAAACATGCCATCATACCATCGACATATACCAATAACGCCAATTTGCTATTATCAGATGCCAAATGGAATGTGGCCATAATCAACGACCACCCTTTCTCACAGGACACAATCTCAGCCGTCCAAATTCGCCACAGAATTGACAGGCCTGTGGAAAGTTTTAGGCGACCAGCCAAGACAAGCATAATAACATCACATGCTATTTTCCTGCGGATAGTCTCTTGACTTTGACTTGCCACACATGGCTATCTGTTACTTAGTTCGCATACAATTAATCAGAACAGCTAAGTCTTGCATACAAGACTCGTTCAGCAATCTGCTACACGTTTTCCACGAAAATGCTCGAGACATCAAATATGTCACAAACTGGGGAATGTTCATCAGGGTATTGGTCTGGCGGTTTACAGCGTGCGGCGTGCAACGCGCCCATTATAAGAAAGTGTCAGAAAGCAGGGAAGTTAGTGGAGGAAAGAAGTAGTGGGTGTAAACTAACCAGTTTCCTTCATAGTGGGAACATGGATTCTGGCATTTACACATGACCCCGCTTCTCCATCACTCAATCATTCCCTCTTTCTACGAGATCAGGGTGCGTTCAATATGACTTGTATAAATAGGTTTTACCTATTTCGACCTGACAACAAGTTTGGTGAGAACAACAACACGGTATCCAGAAAAGTACAAAAGAACTGATAGCTTACATTCCGCAAGCCAGTTCCAAATTCTGATACAAGTCATAAAATAGTCACACCTTCAGAATTAACCATTCTGGTATCAACACCTTCTTCGCTTCCCTCCCTAAGACCAACCCTTCTCCTTCACTTTGTGACCGAAGCAAGCCTGTAACGACCATTTCTTGGTTTAGGCCAGGATTGTACAGATTGATCTGTCGAATCTAAAGTACTCCTGTGAAGTGCATTTGTTGAAGGTTTAGGCTCGTTTCTCATCCACACACCCAAATTGACCAAAACCAGCAGAAATAGTTTTCACCCATAAACACCTCGTCTTTTTAATAATACTGATGTAGCGAAGACGCGGAATTGCAGACAAGTAGCAGTATTGGGTGGCTTGATAATTGCGATGTTATGGAGATGGATAAAATTTTACATGAGAAATTAAACGTATTCTTCGACCAATTCAAAGGATCTGGCAGTACTTCGAAAATTGAATTCATAAATTACATGTGAAAGCTTTTAGAGGATGATGTCTCAAAGATAGAAGAAATTGATGTTGGGTTGTTATAGTTATTGTGCTCGTTAGGTTTTCTCAGTTTCAAATGTTTAATATAGTATCTAGGAATGTGAATGGTGTAGGATATATGGATAAACACTCCAAGCTTAAGGCGCTTGTAAAAAGATGGAAGCCAACAATTTTAATAATTCAATAAACTAAGTTTAGTGCATGTAGTGATTATATTGTGACATGTGTTTTCGTGTGAATAGATTGCGTTAAATTCGTTTGGAAGGTCCGGTGGGATTTTGATAATTTGGAACACATATATGATTGAAGTAAAATATTTTCTTGAAGGTATTTTCATGATACATGTTTTGCGTCGCAACTTTGAGGATAATTTTCCTTGGTGCATAAGTGGAGACTTTAATGAAATTAGAGTCGTGGAAGAAAGAAAAGGTTGTCGTATAATTCCAAACTCTATGCAATATTTCGATGATCTATATAATTTTTTTAAGCTTGTGGATATGAAATTCTACGACAACCTCTTTAGATTGGGGGGGTATTTTCCCAATCTCAACCTAATGTAACAAGAAATACCTTTTCAGATCACTTTCCTATTGAGTTGTGTTCCATTGTAACGGACTGGTGTGCTTGTCCTTCACGATTGCAATTAACTTTACTTGAAGGTAATAATATTATTTCTTTGATGGAAGAATGGTGAGAATCTTCTGTTTTGGATATTAAGCAAGTGTGTGCTTCTCAAAGAAGTTAAATGCATTGAAAGGAGAATTAAAGGACGAACAAAGAAGTTTTTGGGTGTGTTGATTGGGCTCTCGGGTGGCCCTTGACAAGATGAAAAATTGAAAGATATTTATGATGAAGAATTTATAAGTCTCACCTATGTTGATTTTTTTTTTATTGTGACGGCTAAAGTGAAGTTTGAAAAGGCTCATAGACGAAAATAAACATTTTTACACCAAAAACGAAGAGTCGAAGCGATTCGTGATGGTGATCTAAAATACCAAGCATTTTCATTGTATGATAAAGAGTCATAGAGCAATAAGCAACATCCATAATCTTCGAATCAATGGTAAATGGGGCCAGAAAGAAAGATGAGATTAAAAATAGCATTGCAAATCATTTTGAGGCAACTTTTAAAGAAAATTCTAATCATAGACCGAGATTCAAGAATATGTGTTTAAACATATTGACGAGAATGTTAGTGATCGGTTGGAGAGGTCATTCCATAAAGAATAATTTAAGAATGCAATTCAAGACTTGGATGTGGATAGAGCTCCGGGTCTAGATGGGTTTCCTATGAAATTTTATATTGTTGGATGTGATTTCTTAATAGAGGACTTAATGAAGGTGTTCCAAGAATTTCATGATCATAATATTTTCGACATTTCTCTAAAGAACAACTTTATTGCTCTCATTCCTAAGAAGGTTCGTTTAGGGAGGTTAACATTTGAAGCCTATTACCCTCATATGAAGTGGCACAAGATTGTTTCCAAAGTTCTATAAAACTGCTTGAAGGTATGTTTTCCTACTTTGATTTTTCCAACTCAGTTTAGCTTTATAAAGGGGAATCAAATTTTAGATGGAGTATTGATAGTGAATGAATGTGTAGACTCTAGACTCCATTAAAAAAAACAAAAACGGGTTAGTGTGTAAGCTAGATTTTGAGAAGGCTTTTGGTACTCTAAATTGGATAATTTTAAATGAATTTTTATATAAAATGAATTCTCGAGGTGTTTAGCGGGCTTGGATACAAAATTACTTATTTTTCTCCAAATTTTCGGTTATTGTGAATGGGACGTCACATGATTTTTTTGTAGCGAGAAGGGTATTCTTCAAGGTCCTCTAGATCCTTTCCTTTTTACCAATGTTTGAGAAATATTGAGTCATATGTTGAGGAAGGCATAAGATACTGGTAAATTTTTGGAATTTTCGACGGGGAACTAAAGTTAATGATCTTCAATTTGTGGATGACACTATTTTTTTTCTTGATGCTAAGCGGGAACAAGTGGATTCCCTTCACTTTACTTTTTTGTTTTGAGTTACCCTCAGGTTTGAAAAATAATTTCTCCATAAGCTGTTTGTTTGGTGTTGCTCTTGATAAAGATATTAATGATTTTTTACTAACATGTTAGGGTATAAAGATCTATTTTTCCAAGTGTTTACTCCAGTCTCCCATTGGGTGATAAAACTAGGTAGTGGCACACAAAAGTGGAAAAAGAATATTGATTCTTGTTCGTCGAGACTCTCTTGTTGGAGCGGGAGGACAGTAGGAATAGGAGGTAAGTTGACTCTTATAAAAAAGTGTCTTGGCTAGTTTACATATATATCAAATGTCAA
This sequence comes from Papaver somniferum, assembly GCF_003573695.1. Taxonomy (NCBI): domain Eukaryota; kingdom Viridiplantae; phylum Streptophyta; class Magnoliopsida; order Ranunculales; family Papaveraceae; genus Papaver; species Papaver somniferum. Next base: position 121,827,678 of record NC_039366.1, read on the forward strand.
TATTTCTTGCCATTTGCTCCATCACAAAAAAACTTGATAGAATAATAAAAAAAATCCTTTAGGATGATGATTTTGACAAGAAAAAAGTTCACAAAATTGGGTGGAAATACGGTCGTGAAAACTAAAGAACATGGTGGCATTGGAATTCGGAAGTCTAAACTTATGAATTTCGTGCTTCCTAAAAAGTGTTGGTGGCGATTTCGCATGAAAAAGGAGGCTTCCAGGGATAAGATTATTGTGGAAAAATTTGGTGAAACTTCAATCAGTTAAGAAACTCTTCAACCTAAAGGGCTAAAGGGCGTTAGCTTGTGGCATAATATTTATGGTGAGATTGAAGAATTCAACAAACTTGTGAGATTTAAGAACGGCGCGAGGAATGAGACTATATCTTGAGGAGATATTTGGATTGGAGATTGTGTTTTATGCAACATATCTTCATTGGTATTTGAAGCTTCAAGAACCAAAGGGTGCGTGGTAGCTCGTTTATATTAAATCCCGAGTAATAAAATCAAATGGAGTTTATATCTTGAGGGAGGTATACTCAAAATATAATAAGGGAGGTTATCTCCATAAACACGTTACTAGATAAAAATATCCAAGAAGGAGCTTTAGATTCTAAATTATGGATGATTGATAAAAATAGCACGTCGGGTAGTTATATGGTCAAGAATGAGGTTAATTCACTTATGTAAATCGATGACATAAATTTTCCAATGAGATTATCTGGAGTCATGGAAAACTGATGATGACCGAAGTGGTATGAATGTGGGCATGTTGTGGCAGTTTTGTGAGGAGAAAGATAAAACGAGTGGCCACTGTTTAACAATTATTGGAGAGCTAAGAGAATTTGGAGATACTTTGACGAAGTATGTAGCTTCTAATGGAATTACCATATTAATATCACCACAATTATAAAAACTTGGAATCATGATAGGGGTGATGGACGTCTTAACTGCATTTGGAACAATTTATCAGTTGTAATATGGTGGTGTATTTGGAAAGAAAGGAATGTTAGGATCTTCAACAACAAAAAGAGGAATTTGGCAAATATGATTAAAGATATCAAGATTCTCGCTTTCTTTTGGGCGTAGTCTAACACTAACATGCTATGATTAACTGTCAACATATTGATAGCATCGTGGGACACAAAATTCTATCATTCTCATTGTTTTAGTTTTAGAGAAGTAAGGTCATGAGGTCTTCTTGGTCCATTTGTATTTTTCTTTTCCTTGGGTGACCGAATTCCGTTTGGATTTTTTTTCTTCTTTCGGGTCATATTTATTGGATTGAGGTATATTTTAAATATCTGTTTTCGATCAGTTTTCCAATTAACAGATTAACAGATCAAATGAAAAAAAAAGTTAACGTGATAGAGTTTTTTTTAATAGGAAAGAAAATTTAATTTAAGCTGAACGAACATTGTCTTGGTCACTTTGGATCATAGTAGTGATCCATGTTGGCCAGTTATTATACCAATCTAATCTATCTGCTTGAGCTCTTGCAAATTTAACCAAAGAATCAGCTAAATCATTAGCATCTCTATGAGCATAACTACATTGCCAAAAATCAAAATCTGAAAGAATAGATAATAAATCATTTATGATGTTATTGGTACTCCATTTCAATGTTGTAGGAATTCCTAAAATTTACCAGCGGAATATGAATAAAATAAATAGGGAAAGGGTATCTTCAAAAAATGAAAGAATCAAACTTTCTCTCTTTTTTGATAAAATTTTGTATTTGCTTGTAAAGTATTGGAGGGTTGAAAAAACGCAGCTACAGACTCTGGCACAATTTTTTGTGACTTCAGTGGCCCTGGATTGCTTTCACCACATTACTACAATCTTCTTCTAGATGTATTATCTTTGCGCCTCTTTCCTTAGCCCATTGGACTGCTTCCAGTGCTCCTAATGCTCCTGCTTGTTCAGGATATTCTTGTTGGAATACATCGCACTCCATTGCATTCTCCCGCAAAATTTCTATAAATCAGTCCAGTTCCAGAAAATAGCTGATTATTAATGAAAGAAGCATCGAAATTAATTTTCTCTACACTTGCTAAAGGGGGTATCCATATATGTCTTGCATGAGAATCATTACTATTCGAATTTCTACTATTAGATAAAAAAGATGCTAGTCCTCAAATGTTTAATAATGTTTTTAGATATAACAGAAATATTAATCTGGACATTATCAAAACTTCTTGAGCATTTTGCTTTCTAGGTATACCAAGCTATGAAACTGACATATTGAAAACCCGTTTGAAATCACAGTTTTTGATAGTCTGATATAAATTAGGGTTCACCATATTCCAAATACTAACAGACACATGAAAATTAATAAAAAGGTGTTGAACATTTTCCTGACCATTATCACATAAAGGAAAAACAACACTTTTGTGTTTAGTAAATCTGGCAATTCTATCTTTAGTGGGGAGACAGGAGTGCAGACATTTCCACATAAAGTGTTGTATCCTAGGAGGGGGTTTTATTTTCGAGAAGGATGTTCAATCTATATTCATATTATTCATAGAAGGATGTTGTGCTAAGGATTCATCTAAGATTACTCTATAAGGAGTTTTCACTGAGAAACAACCACTATGAGCTGGGGACCATCTAAGCTTATCACACCTAGTGAAAGGCATCCTAATTTTAGTTATATCCTTCATTGTATTCTCATCAAAGAGAGCATTCTGAGTGTCCATTTTCCATGACTTAGAGTCACTATCTATGAGCTGGCTAACATGCTTCATATTAACTGAATAGTTTCCAGAATCATGAAGTTTATTTCTGTTAGGAATTCGATCATTTCTCCAAATAGCTATGTTTTCTCCATTGCCTATCTCCCATGCATAATGCCTTTTTACAATACCAAGTCCTTAAAAAATTCCCCTTCCATACCCAATAGCCCAGTGGAGACACAACATCAGTAAGAAGATTAACATTACTAAAATATTTGCAACTTAAAATCTTAACCTATAATTTATCTTGTTGATTAAGCGTTCTCCATGCTGGTTTGGTGAGGAGAGCAAGATTTAAAATATCAGTTCTTCTAATGTTCAAACCACCTAAAGCCTTATGAAGGGAAACATCTAACTACCTTTTATGATAAATACCACCCCCCATATCTTCTTTTCCCCACAGAGAACTCATCTGAACAGAATCCATCTTGTCAGTGATCTTTTTAGGCATAGGAAAAACAACTAAGTGATGATTGGCCATACTTCCTAGCACATATTGAATAAGAACAGTTCTACCAGGGGGAGCTACAAACTTACCTTTCCAAGTAGCAAGATTACCTTTATAATTATCAATCAAGTGAGAAAAAGATTGAGACTTATCTCGTTGCAAGAAAAGAGGTACTCCAGGGTAAAGTCATTATTTTTTCTGCAAAATATTAGATATAGTATTGTTGATATTCCCTAGAACCCTAGGGCTAAAAGCGACAGCTGATTTTTCAAAGTTTACAACTTGGTCTGAAAATTTGCTAAACTGATCTATGATAGTGGCTGAATGATTATCTTTCCTAATTTCGACATTTATGAAGACTAAACAGTCATCAACAAAAAATAGGTGGGTGATGGGTGGACCATCCTTTGTAACCTTAAATCCATGGATAAGGTTAGAATGCTCAGTACATTTTAGAGCCCTAGAAAAAACTTCCATACATAAAATGAATCGATAGAGAGATAGAGAATCTTCTTGTCTAAGCCCTCTCTGAAAATAATATCATTTACTTGGAGCACCATTAAGCAAGATAGAAGTGGACACAGTGGTCTTGCCGATCATGAATCTTCAAATGGGCTTTGCTATCAGGCCTCTTTTTAGACCAGTGAGAGATCGAACTCCCGGCCCACCCACCTCCTTTTATCAAGAAATTTATCTTTATTTTGCCACCACTTCATTTTATAAGATGCATATTGTTGTATTTTTATTATGCCACCACCAGACATTTCGCATGATTTGCGAGAGCTTGTTGATGGTACCAAGGAGGTAGCTATACAGTATGGAGGGATCAGATCTTGTTTCAATTGATTGGGCTTCATTTTACCCGAGAGAATGTGATGGAGCTGCTAGAATAGTCGCTTGCCTAGTCGGTGCTCGGTAGTTGGACATTTGAACTGCTTAAACAAACATGACGAGACATGAAAGGGTGTTTTCGTCAAATTCCATAGAGGAATCCTTTTTGTTTTTATATCATTACGGGTATTTGTTTATAAGTTACCTGAATTTCCCGGGAAAGTTTATGAGAATTGACGTAATTTATCCAGATTAAATTTCCTTTTCTCAATAAAAAAAAAAACCAGTTTTAATCGGAGAAGACGTGCTCCTTAAGAGAAGTATATTGTTTAAGCTGCTTTAATGGTTTGTGTGGTGGGGTTGTAGATTCTTTATCTACGGAGAAACAGTATTAATCAGTACAGTAAACCAGTCACACCACTTCAAATACTGTAAGTTAACTCTCCACTTTTATTTGATTGTTTTTCTAGGAATTTTGACAGAGACAAAAATTGGTTTCTTTGGTTTGGGGTTTCTTTGGTTTGGGGTTTCTTTGGTTTGGGGTTTCTTCTTCTTCTTCTTTCTTATGTCTTTTTCTTTTCTTCAATTTGGTTTGCAACTTTGAATTGAGAAAAGGGTTTGAAGGGTTTTTTTGTGTTGTTTTGATTTCTAGTGGTGTTATTGTTGGATGGGATTTAGTTTCAGTCGCCATGAGGAAGTCATTCAAGGATTCCTTTAAAGCTCTTCAAGCTGATATTCAACATGCAAATAGCTTGTAATTCCCCTGTTTCTCTCTTCCTTCAGTTTTTTTTCTTTTTTTTGATTCAGCTGAATAAGTATAATTAAGAAGTGTGCTTTTATTTCATAATTTGGTATCAATTTTGAATGATTGGAAACTAAACCATTTCATTCATCTTCTTTGATTTAGTTTGAATTAGCCCATTCAAATATACCATTACTTGATCATGTTTAGATTAATTTGTTTCATTGTGGGTTAATGGATTCTATTTTATCCAGTTTTAGTGTTTCCATAGTCCGGCTGATTCCTTATGGCAGGCTCAATTATAACTAATTTTGCCTAATCTCGAACTCAGTTGTCGCTGCTGTGATAAAATTGTTCAGAATTTTAAAGTTTGCATACATTTGAAGTTACTTGTGCATATACATCTAAGGTGTTGAAATTATAACTTGCATACCTAATATGGTCCTACAATTTTTGACATAATGCTTTATAATGGGGAACTTGCGGGGGCATAAAGTGTCTGCTAGCACAATTGTTAATGTTTATTGATAATAGCCGCTTAGACCCATATTCAACTTTTGTAATCTTTCTTAAGCCTTGGCTCACTTTCAAAAAAGAGTTCTTGCCTACTCTGCAATCTAACTTGTCCAATTTCAAAGAATGTTATCATGTACTTAGATATAGACTTCTTCAGCAATCTAGTACTACTTGTTTTACTGCGTTCAAAAAACAAAACTTGTGCTGAAGAGCTCTAGCTTCAGTGTTTGTTTTGGGTTTTGATTTGAATGATATTATAATCTAGAAGTTCAGCATTACGTCACTGTGTTTTTTCCTCTTGTCTCGGTCCATGCATCTTTTTTTTCTCTAATTTTTGATTTCAATGGAGAATTATAGCTGACATAGTTTTTCATTATGTGATTATAGGGCTTCATTTTATCCGAGAGAATATGATGGTGCTTACATTCAGATGAGATTATCATACAGTCCAGCTGCTCGCTTATTCCTATTTTTTATTCAGTGGGCCAATTTCAACCTCGCTGGTGCCCTTGGATTACTAAGAATCTTCATTTACAAGGTATGCACATGCTTAATTACTTCTACTCCCGATCTTCAGGTCTTCCCATGGATGGCTTCCGAATTAACTCTAATTTGTCGTAATATGTTGAGCTGCTGCAGGCTTATGTTGACGGAAAAACTACCATGTGCATACAAGAAAAAACAGCTAGTATTAGAGAATTTTACGGTTAGTTAACTACTTGCCTAGTCTAAGATTAGTTTAACACATGCTCGCTTATATGATGATCAATTTGTTCAATTTTACTTCTTTTTCTCTTCTATTGTTTGTTGCAATGAAAGAAAGGGTTCGTGAATGAACGAATCTAAAACTTCTGCTTCTCCATTGGCAGCTGTCATCTTTCCCTCTTTATTGCAACTTGAAAGAGGAATAAGTGATGCCGAGGATCAAAAGCAGAAGGAAATTTGTGCTACCAAATACAAGAAACAGGTCAAGACGGACACATCCAAAATGTCTGAGATTGATCTAGAAAGAGAAGAGGAGTGTGGTATTTGCATGGAGATGAACTTTAAGGTTGTCTTACCCAATTGCAACCACTCGTTGTGTATGAACTGCTATCGTGATTGGTAAGCATATATTTCAATAAAGTTTTCATTTACTACTTTTTAAAATCAACTTGCCTGATCTCGAGATCAAATAGCTTGGATACTCTCTGTTTCGTTGGTCGATAGATTTTTTGAAGTTTGAACACTGTTTCTTATAGTATACGGGAGTAACTTTGAAGGTGAAGTTTTTTTTTTTAGCATTTTTGTTGTATGCGAGTCGATCTTTTTTAATCCGTAGTGAATCTCTATTTTGTTTTGATGCTAAAGATTTTGCTGAGTTCTGATTCTGTAGAGAGAGTTTAATTGGCTTCAATTTGTAATTTGGCATTCCAACAAGAAAACAAAGAAGAAACAATTTTATGTTTCTACCAAATATACTAGTTCGATCCAAAAAATGTATCTGTTGTATACTCCGCTACCCTTGTTTGCATAATGTTGGCATATTTGTTCATTCGATGTTTTGAGGTGTGCTAACTGATGAATTTTTATTCGTCCCAGACGAATTGCCAGTCCAGCTAAGCTGCTTTGGGGGTTGTTTTTTGAAGCAACCATCCCCTTTCCAAGTGGCCGTAGTCCAGTTTCTTGAGTTTTACTGAGGTGTTTCCTAGAGTTCTTTTTTTTTTTTGCCAAAGAGTATGAAATATGCTCCTGCTCCTTAAATGTAACACCAGCCCCAAGTGAATCCATGAAATTTGCATTTTGTATGATTTTGTTGGTCCCTTGCTCTTGCTGTTCGTAGTTTGTAGGACTTGTTTTTTGATCAAAATCTACTTCTGGCAAATTAGATACCCCAGTTTCACTTACAAAGACAGATTTATGAGACTTGATGTTATAACTGTTCCCTTTCTTGGTTTCAGGCATGCACGGTCTAAATCGTGCCCATTCTGTCGTGACAGTCTTAAAAGAGTAGGCTCAGCAGACCTTTGGATATTCACGGACAGCCGTGAAATTATAGACACATCTTCAATGTGCAAAGAAAATTTAAAGAGGCTATTCATGTATGTAGATAAGTTACCTGCTGCTCTTCCGAATCCTCATGTATGTATTTCCGCTTATGATTCTTCTCGTCAACTCAAGTGAGAAATGGTTGTTTTCAAGTAATTGCAAGCAACAAGTTGTAAATAGAAAATCTTTCTGTACATAGAAATGAAAATTACGATGATTTATTGATTTGCTTTGGTACTGATTTATGGAACAAACATTTGTATATACAAATTGTAACATCTATATTGATTTGCTTCTCTACTCTATATAATTCTGTGTTTGGTTGAGGAAATATCAGAATCTCACTCGTGGAGTGCCCTTCTCAGCTTTTTTTGAGGTTCCCATATTTTGGATACTTGAGTCTCCAAGAATAAGTATTTTTACTGAAATTTTGCAAAGCCAACAAGCGGCTAAAAGATGCGCTCAAGTTTATCCATACCCATAAATTTTGAGCACGAAAACTTAAACCTCAACTAGCGCCAAAGAAGACACCTCCTCCGGTCGGAGCCGGGTCAAAAGCCTTATCATTACCTTGGGCTAAAAGAAGAACGATTTTTTGGGACCATAATTTTTTTGGGACCATGGTTCATTTTTATTAAGAAGTAAAGTGAAGACACCCCTTATCCAAATATCTTTACTAATACCAAAATTACCCTTCCTAATTAAGTTTGTGTAATGACTAGTTAGTGTAATTAAGTTAGGTTAATTAGTGATTGGTGTAAGATTAAATCAATATTATTTTCTTAAAATTAAGTTATTGAGAGGGAAGAAGAAGGAGAATATAAGAGTTGGAAAAACTTAATTATTTTTTTATTTTTTGAATTTGAACCTTTAAATTATCTAAGCATATTTCAAATTTAGTTTTTTGTTGATTGTATTGATCAAAATTTTCTGAAAATGAGAAATTTTATAGCTTGATTTGGGTTAAGTCAAACAAGTTCGGCTACAAGATCTAAAGACAGGTAGCCGAACTTATCTGCTAATGTAGTTTGGCTAATGTTCATGAAAGCGCAGGTAGCCAAACTTAGTTTTAGTGAAGTTTTTTGCTTTCAGAGAAAAGTTCGGTTAGGAGAAAAAAAATGCGACGTAACCGAACTTTTTGCGATGTAACCGGCCTTTTTTTGTGACGTTACCGAACTTTTTGCGATGTAACCGAACTTTTTGCGACGTAACCGAACTAAAAGTTCGGCTAGGACATTTTTTGCGACGTAACCGAACTTTTTGTAACGTAACCGATTTTTTTGCTACGTAACCGAACTAAAAATTCGGCTGGGAGATTTTTTTTGCGACGAAACCGAACTTTTCTCTGAAAAAAAAAACCTCCATTAAAGTTGAGTTCGACAAAGTTTTTTACATTATTCCTAGCCGAACTTCTCTCTGCAACTTCCATTTTCAACTCATTTTGATGATTACTTCTCATTTTCTCAACCAAAAATGAATGACAAGTAATGGTTTTGTGAGAATATCTTTGTTAATGATTTAAATTAAGCTATATATATAGAGGTGGTGGTGGTTGGTGGTGGTGGTAGGTGATGGTCGGTGGTGGTGGGCGGCGGTGGTGGTGGGAGGAGGTGGTGGTTATATATATAGGTGGTTATTAAGTTGGTTTTAAATTAAATTAGGTTAAGGGTTAGTTAGTCATTCCACATTTTAGGACACCCCTTATAAGTATAGGGTGATATTCTTATTACATAATGGTCCCCCACCAAAAAAAGGGTGGTGCCCAAAAACCATTCTAAAAGAAAGAAAAACTTGTCGGCAACAAGAAAATACTTCAAGTCGTTTTTGTATGCTTTACACACGAGAATTGACCCGTTATTGCACTCCCGGATCCAAATCAAACTTGAGAAAACTAGGCTAAGTCCGATCCATGGGTTACCCATAATATGAGGCCGTTAATTAAAAGACATGCATACACTTATATATATATATATATATATATACACTGTCAAGCCCCTAATTAAATAAAATTTAAATTTAAGCCAAAATTTTTAAAAATATAGTAAACATGATGTCACACCCATCTTTACCACCGACTGCCGCCTCCGACAACCACCACCAGCAACTACCACCACGCCTCCGCCCACCACCACTGCCTCCGACCACCACTACCTCTGACAACCACCGCTGCCCACCACCACCGCCGCCTCCTCCGTCCATCCCGTGGCCGCCACCACCGACCACCGCCTCCCATCAACAAAACATGGATGTGTAACCAGAAGTTACACATGCACATGGAATGTGTATCCAGAAGTTACACATCCATATGACATGTGTATCCAGAAATTACACATTAAAAAAATCGACATCAAAAAGAAAACGCAAAAAAAATACATGTATTACTTTAATATTTATTTACAATAATTTCTTTACACACGCATCTGTCTAGTGTAATTGAGAATTACATATGCATCTATCTAGTGTACTTGAGAGTTACACATGCATCTGATTTGTGTATTCAGCATCAACTCCAATTCCAGCGAGACCATTACCAGAGTGAAAACCCCCCAATCTAGCTTTTGTCATTCTTCGTGCATGAGATCGAGAGTAAATTTGGGTTGGTTTGCAGCTGATGAATCCATCTTTAACCAACTTCGCAATGTGTTTCCCTGCACAAAGCAGCACAAAACCAGTAGATTCAACCAAAAATAAGCATAATGTAGATACAAACCAGTAGATCCACATAGCATGTGCAACTAGCAGTTACACATTCGATTAGCATGTGTAACTACCAACTACACATACAACTAGCATGTATAACTAGCAGTTACACATCCAATTAACATGTGTAACTAGTATCTACACATCCATATAACTTAAATATATATGACTTAAAGATGGGAAAAAGAAAGAAAAGTTGAGATTAAACCCAGGTAGCAAACAAGTTGATGATGTGTAGAACATGTGCAGGAAAGCTCTTTCAGGATCTCTGTCAAGCACTTCGAAGATAACACAATCACAATCGTTGTTGTCAACCATGAAAATAAGACCTTGGGTGTTTTGGAAGTACTGTCTCCACAATGGGGGTAGGAAAGTGCATGCAATTGCTTTTTTTTGTTCAGCCACAACAATCATAGTATAAAAGATCACAGAAAATCAGTTGATAACTTACCTTAGTATGTGTAATTAGGAGTTACACATGCACCTGACTAGTGTAACTGAGAATTACACATCCATATATGACATGTGTATCCAGCAGTTCAATGAAAACAGATATGTAACTATAAGCTACACATTCAATTAGCATGTGTAACTTGCAGTTACACATCCATATATATAGTGTAACTTCCAGATACACATGCATCTGAATTAGAATCCATGTGTCATATACTCTAAAGTTTTTTGTTAGGTTTCAGTATCAAGCAATTGCTTCCACGATTAGTTCCTTAGCATCGCTACACTGGTAACTTTAGAGTATATGACATATGAGCTGCAATGTAAGAATAAACATACCTCTGCCACCTTCTCAGTCTCTTCAATTAATTAGTGCGGTCCAAGCATTGAAGTCTAGTAATCTGGGTACTTCACTACACTCCACAGTCGCTCTTCTGCAGTAAAAACTGTTGAAACGTTAGGTAACCAGCGATATAATGACATAAATAATTACATATAATAAGACACTCAAAGTTCAGTATAAACAAAAGAAGACAATTGATGTCGAGTATCTTAGTGTTCACCATTTTCCAGAACTTGCCGAGCCGTATAGTCCTGATGTAGGATCGTAGTAATAGCACAAACCGCTACTGTAATAGTAATTGAAAAGAGGAAAAAAGTATTAGGTAAGCATACTAAGGAGCACATTTGACAATGGAGAATACTGATCTAGAGAAATTATAAATACAGGTACGATACGACTCAATGATAAAGGAAGCGAAAACCATTTCTAAGTGTGTGTGTTGAGTACTTATCGGATGACTTTTGATCTTCCATCATCTCCATTCTTCTTTGATTTGTTGTGCATCATCACATAACAAAATTCTTTGATTTGTGATTCTCATTCACAATTTCATCCGGTTTTGAAATTGTTTCAGCTTCAGATCTGTTCAAACAAATTGAACAACAACAATTGATGATCAAAAACAGAGAACCAAACAAATCAAACAAAATCGAAACTAACTAACAAAATATATAATAGATGTGTAGAGGTATGCATACCCAGTATGTGAACTGTATTTTGATGATTTAGGTTCGGAACTCTTGTTTGCATACCTAGTATGCGAACGGATTTAGCTGAGAATTTTTGGAACTCTTGTTTGCGTACCTAGTATGCGAACGGGTTTACCTGAGTTGGGTTCGGAACGGTTGTTTGCGAACGGCTTGACTAGGCCAAGGTCCGGAGCTGCTGTTCGGTACCCATTTTGCGAATACAGTGGTTAAGTTCTAACACCGACAATGTATGATACTCATACTCATGAACTAAAACATTTATTATTTAAGGAGTGCAAATTAACTTTGCAAACAATGGCTTAATGTTTATGAATTTATTCTTGTATAAGTACTTTGTATAATCACGAATCAAACCGATTTCATTTCAATTTGTTCATGAATATTTCTATGAGATAGTGAATAATTGAACAACTCTATTTGAAACACAATTAGATTCATTTGATTATTTATCATGATTGTTGATCACCATATTTGATGTATAAGTGTTAGATGAATATGGTTAAGCCAAAAGTGTTCATATGGCTAACTTCGGTTAACTGTTATTGAGCCAACCAATATACACGTTTAAGTACAGTTATCCATATCTAAGTATAAGTATATTTCATTTGTGTGTAACAAGCTAAGGCCATCTAACGGTGGAGATTAGTTTCTTAATTTCTAAGCAGACTTAGCTTGAATCTTAAATCAGGAGTTCATCTGACGGTGAATATTGAATGCTTTGTTACTAAGTTATCTTAGCTTTGATTGAAAGCAACCCTGATTTGAAAGGCTATATAAGGGAGAACTCTATCAACTGGAAAACCTAATCCCGACACTTATATGTGTCCTAGTTGCAAACTAGAGTCGATTCTCCTTTAACCTAAGTTTTTCAAAACCATTATTAGGTTAACGACTTGAAGACTTCATTAGGGATTCGTGAAGCCAGATCCAACTATTTTCTCTGTAGTTGCGTATTCTGATCTTACTTGTTCTGTCGTATTGAGTTTTATCTTCTTTAAGATTTACTCGATCTTCGTCTCAGACTCTTGTGATTCCGCAATAACTACTTCTGTTAATCAGTTAGGTTATTGTGAGGTGACTAATATTTCTAGGCTGCTCTTCGGGAGTATAAGACCGGATTATTAGTTGGTTCATGTTCACCTTGATATTTGTATCAAAATACGGACAAAAAAAATAAAGGATATACATATATGTGGGAGACATATTTGTTTATATTCGAATTTGGGTCGTAGCAACTCTTAGTTGTGGGTGAGATCAGCTAAGGGAATCAAGTGTACAGAATCCGGTGTTGTTCTACAGGCGTAAGGAATGCGACTGTACCTTAATCGGTATGAGACTTGGTTAGGGGTCAACTACATTCCAGTCCGAAGTTAACTTGTAGTATTCTATAGTCCGTAGCGGCTTACTACAGTGTGGTGTTCAAATATGGACTAGGTCCCGGGGTTTTTCTGCATTTGCGGTTTCCTCGTTAACAAAATTTCTGGTGTCTGTGTTATTTCTTTTCCGAATTATATTTGTTTATATATTGAAATATCACAGGTTGTGCGTAGTTCAGTCAGTTGATAAATCCGACCTTGATTGTTGGATAGAACTTGATTGACACTTGGGCATTGGTCTTTGGTACATCCAAGTTATTCTCATATCAATCACTCTCACAGATTTCTATCTAGTTGATTTACTGATTGTATTGAGAAAGAGATAAAGCTCTTTGATATCTTTCTTGATTGAGTCTCACTTTTAAGTTGGTGCTCTCGTAATTATATTGGAGTTTCTTCCATACAGACTGTCGAACGAAATATCGGGTTTGGATTTTATACCTCCCGCGTTTTCAATATGTATATAGAGTTTATATCTCTATCACTTCTCAATCAGATAGTCTAGACTAAAGAGTCCGTGAACGAGAAATAACCTTGGTCAACTAGGTCTGAGTTGAGCTCTGCAACTCGGCGACTGACTCGGCGAAAATTTTCGTTCCTGAATTTCGTTTTCAGTGCGTCATCTTCATTGATGCAGGTGAAATTAGTTCTGTATTTTGGTTTTAATTCTTCTGGTGATTTCGTTGAATAGTAATGATTGGTTTTTATCCTGAAATCTGATATAAAATGTCGGATAAATCAAATTCTCGTTCTGTTTCTGAGGTTTCTAAAAATCTCAGATCTGAGAGTTAATTTTGTTCATAGTAATTTTGGTGCTTCAGTTTATATCCCTGATGAGGTAATTGATGAAAGTTTAAATGAATGGAGGTTTATTTTAATTGGTCGCTTGGATTTTGTTAAGATTAAGTTGTCAGTAGCTGAATCAATTTTGAGGAAACAATGGAACCTAAAAGGAAAATGTCAATTTATCCATATTGGTAAAGGTTTCTTCATTATAAAGTTAGAAAATGGAGAAGATATGAAGTTTGTATATGAAGGTTTGGGAGGTTGAATCTCAACATTTGAGATTAAGATATTGGGAACGTGATTTTAAGCCTGAATTACAGAAAACTTCTAGTGCTTTTGTCTGGATCCTATTTCCAGGATTGAGTATTGAATACTGGAAGGAAAATATACTTATGGAAATGGGGAGAGCAATCGGTAGACCAATCTGTGTTGATAAAACAACTTTGAAGCGTGAAATTAGTTATTATACTAGTATTCTGGTTGAAATTGATTTATCTAAAGCAATCCCTGATAAGGTTTGGGTTGAATCGAAATATGGTAAGTTTGAACAAGCTATTCGAACCTCTAATCTTCCTAAATTTTGTAATCATTGTAAAGTGGTTGTCCATCTGGTAGCAGAATGTAGGCTTAAGAGGAAAGAACAATTGCAACATGATGATTCTCAAGCTGAGCCAAAGCAGCAATGGAGATAACCTAAAAAGGGTACTACTCAGACTGCAGGTGCTTTTGATATTTGTTTCACACCCAAGACTACTGAACAAAGTATTGATGAAACTTTAGAAAGTGAAGATAAAGTTGTGGATGATGTGATTCCACCAATTGGTCAGAGCAGCTCTACTATAAAAAAGGATGATGCATTTTTCCGTGGTTTGGATTCTCATTTTGGATTTCCAATTTTTATCTGTTGAGAAGATCATGGATGTTGGAACAAGTATTCCTTCTTTGAATTCAGTTGTTGAGGTGGTTACTTTAGTTGAATCAGTAGAGGTGATGACTGCTCAGGTTTTAACTAATATTAATTCTAGTGATGAACCTATGGATTGGAAAGATGTGATAGGAAAAGCTTCAAAAGCTAGGAAGCTCAATATACAAGATGGTGGTGCAAATCATGGTAAGAATATTGATTTTCCAAGTAAATTTAATGCATTAATTGATGTAGTGGAAAAACATGATCAAGTTTTCTCTAAAGTGATTAGCAAATCTTGTTAGAGCACTGCTCGGTCGAACTCGCAAGCGTTGCTATCTCAAGCTTGTTTGTGAAGTTTAATTGCCGAAACATAAGTCTTGATTTCTAGTCTACTTATAGCTAAGCCTCGGATTAGGAAAGTAATTGTAGTTGAGCATTAGACTTCACAGCGTTCATCGATTGAGGACGAAGAACTACTAAGGGGAGCTTTTGAAACTTCGTCAACAAAAGTTATGTGGAGACTTGAACTCATATATCACTCAAAAGTCTATATACTCTATCTTCTATTTGAGACAAAAGTCGTATTGCTTTATAGACTTCGATTATACACATTTGATATTTCGAGCCGAGTTTAACTCGCTTACATATTTCTCGAAAAATGTGTTGGTAAGCTTTCGCTTTAACCAAGTTCATCTTATTTTCTTGACGAGAGTCAAAAAATGATCATGTAAAAATCACCTTGTAACATCTTACATGATTTGTATGAGACAGTCATTTGATGTAGACTCGGAATGTTTCATATTAATCATTTGATCACTTGAAAATTGCTTTGAGCTAATAGTTTGTGTGATACAGCTATTGTCGTCTTCCAAGAATGTTTCAATGATTGAAATGGGAGTTTAGAACAATTAACCATGATTGGATATATCATAGTATGCATACTTGTATGCTAACTGTTGCAAGTTATTCCAAGTCTGGGAACCATAGTATGCATACCCGTATGCGTACTGGTTGGTTAATGAAAGTCCGGAACTTAGCATGCATACCGGTATGCGTGCTGGCGTGAGTTTAAAGTCCCGAAAATTCAACTGAGTTTGGAAGGTATGCGTACCCGTTCACATACTGGCAAACCCAAACTTAGTCCGGCCATTTAGGTATGCGTACCCGTTTGCATACTTGAGTAGGTTATGTTCTAAAATTGGTTTGTTCATGAACTAATACATTTATATATAATAAGTAATGCAATCTTTTGCAAATCGTGGCTATAATGTTCATGACTTGATTCAAGTGAATCAAAATCGATTTTGCTTCAATTGTATCTTGTATACTTCAATGAAAATATAAACAATTGAACAACTCTAGAACTAGTTTCATTTGAGTCATTTGAACTAGTTATGGTTAAGATGAATAAGGTTGATATGAAAGTGTTCATATGTCTAACTTCGGTTAACTATTGTTGAGCCAACAAAGGTGCACACGTTTAGGTACGGTTACTCATATCTAAATGAAGTCACTTTTCATTTGTGTGTAACAAGCTAAGTTCGATCTAACGGTTGAAAGATATTATCTTGAGTCTAATCAGGTTTTCATCTAACAGTGAATATTGAATGCTTTGTTACCAAGGTAACATTGATTGCAAACCCTGATTTGAAGACTATATAAGGGAGAACTCTAGCAACTGGGAAACCTAATCCCCGCACCTCCTGTGTGATACTAGTTGCGATTCTCCTTTAACCTTAGGTTTTTCCAAAACCCAGTAGGTTAACGACTTGAAGACTTCATTGGGATTGTGAAGCCAGACCAAACTATTTTCTCTGTAGTTTGGTGTTCTGATCTTGCTGTTTTCTATCGTGATTGAGTATTATCTTCTCTAAGATTTGCTCGAGATTTAATCTCAGATAGGCAAGATAAAAAGTAGTCACAAACATCTTCGTCTCATCGTTTGTGATTCCACAATATCTTGTTTAGCTACCATATTATTAAGATTATTGTGAGGCGATTGATATTACTAGGTTGTTCTTCGGGAATATAAGTCCAGTTGTTGATGGCGGTTTTTAGCTTAGGGTTAAAATTGTAAAACCTTACATCTGATGTGACGTCACTCTGTAAGCAAACGGAGCCATGGGTGTCAACCTATCCACTGACATACTTATTGAAATGGTCCAATATATTTACATGAAATTTATCCAGACTGGCGCATGTAGCAACCATCCCAGATGACCTGTAAATTTCGGCACCTCGCCTATATGAGACTCACTGAGTACTTTTCTTGTGCTATGTTCCCCGGCAGAACCCTTAATATCGGTATGGCATGATGGATTTGTGTTCACTCGCAGCAGAGTAGCACGGACCTCCAAGTACCAAAGTTAAGGCCATTGCACGAAACGCTCAGACAGAAAGCACGTTGTACTCTATAAGTAAGGAATTTTGTGGCAGCACACAAAATCCAATCGATAATTGTGATAATTCACAAAAACTCATAAACCCGACTAATTTGCAAAATTAGGGTTTCGCGCCCCGCGCAGTACACTAGACCCCCGTTGGTCGAAAAAATATGCTTAGCCAAACTAGGCGACTAAATCCGCCACAGCGCACTGGAAGTGGGGCCACGCCCTAGCTTGCCGGACCCACTTCCCATCGACCAATCAGGTCGCTTTAAACTCGCCACAGTGTTGAAAAGAAGGAAACTGCACCAGATGGCCGCAAATCCAATTGGTTTCCTAAAAAACGCAACAGCATGCCAAACGCACATACTAGGCACACATACCAGATGCACATGACAAACACGCCAAACATGGCCACTCACCCCATGCGACGTGCCATATAGGCTAATTACGGTTTCGACAAGCCAAACCCTAATTTAGTTAAGATTTCCACACCAACGTGCCAAAATTTCAGTGGCTATGGCTACGCGTGAAACCGCGCCGAAGGCATGCACGAGACATGCCATCCATGCCGCCAAGCCTTAACTTTAGTCACGAAGCCAAATCTTAAACTTTGGCCATGCTACAACGCCACGGCCACTGGCATGCCACCATGCCACAACTAATGACATGCCACTATGCCACAGCTACTAGCATGCCACGGCTACTAGCATGCCGCCATGCCACGGCCACTGGCATGCCGCCATGCCACGTCTACTAACATGTCGTTATGCCACGACCACTAGCATGCCACCACGCCACGGCTACTAGCATGTCGCTATGCCACGGCCACTGGCATACCACCGTGCCATAGCTACTAGCATGCCGCTATGCCACGGATACTAGCATGTCGCTATGCCACGACCACTAGCATGCCACGGCTACTAGCATGTCTCTATGCCACGTCCACTGGCATGCCACCATGCCACAGCTACTAGCATGCCGCTATGCCACGACCACTGGCATGCCACCATGCCACGGCTACTAGCATGTCGCTATACCACGGCCACTGGCATGCCGCCATGCCACGGCCACTGGAATGCCTCCATGCTACGACTACTAGCATGCCTTTATGCCATGGATCCACCAGGCGCTACTATGACAATGACTCCACTTCGCTATACAACAAGATGCGGCCATAATCAATGGTCACTCTTCCTCATGGGACGTAATCTCAGCCATCAAAATTCTCCACCGAGCCGTTCAGCTCGTGACAAGTTTTAGGCGACTATCCAAGACGAGCCTATCATCACATATGCTTTTTACCTACGACAAGCCTCTCATTTTTAACTTGCCACACGTAGCAAAGTGCTACATGTTTTCCACGAAAACACTCGAGACATCAAAACATGTCACAAACTGGGGGATACTCATCAGGGTATTGGTCTGGCGGTTTACAGCGTGCGGCGTGCAATACGCCCATTACAGAAAGTGTCATAAAGCGGGGCGGTTAGTAATGACAATAAGTAATGGTGTAAATGTATCCTTCATTATGGAAACATAAATTCCAGGCGTTACCCGTTACTCCCTTCTTCCACCACTCAATCGTTTCCACTTACCAGATTGATCTCTAGAATCAAAAGTACTTCCGTGCAGTACATTGTTTAGGGTTTAGATTCGTTTCTCACCCACACACCCAAGATTACCAAAATCAGCAGAAACGGTTTTCACCCACAAACAATTGGCGACTACGGTGGGAGATTAATCTCTCGATTACAATATCAATTTCCAATTCCCGATTTCATCTTCAACCCGATCTCAAGATGGTAGAACTCAGGTCCGGATCAACAACAAACCCTAAGAACACTAGCGCTGAAATCATCAATGATACTAACGCTCCTTCCAGTGCCACTAATACGCCACCTGCCAACACCATCGGCGCGGAAATGTTCCTTCAGATGTTACACCGCCGATCACCAGAGCCAGAGCCGTTGTCGCCACTCCCAACGTTTCTTCAAGTGTGACAGCTCCAACCGTCACCAAAGCCGCTGCTACTCCACCATCAGGACGAGAGACTGGAGGATCCAGAAGAAGCCGACCTCCTCTTAACAATGTTGATTTGATGGAAAGACAAAAGGTTCTCGTGAGGCTCAGACAGACATGGCTACAACTCAGAAAGAGATACCTATTTTCCTCAAGACACTAACGAAGCGGACACCGCAAGAGTCACGTCAACCCCAGATGGAGCTGACAAGGAATACTTTTAACATCTGGCGCAGGCACTTCAGCAGGACGCGCGTTTATAGATGAAGAGGCTCGCGTTGCTCTTGAACTCCCAGTAGAAGGGAATCAGCAATCCAATTTCATCACACGTGAAGATCAGGAACGACTTCTCCAAAATCGAGGCAAAGAAAATCAGCAACCCTCCTGAGTTCACAGAGACCCTCTTCCCGTCAGGAGTTGCATGATTTCTGGGGACTTCGCCCACAAAATCGTGCAGTGTATGATGAAACATTTATGTGAGATTCTATATTTCTCCAAGGCGCAGCGTCAAGAAATATTTGCATCCCTCAACCGCACTTCATCAGGAAAGCAACTGTTTCCAACCAGGGAAGCCGTTTCCAAATACCAACCTCTCCTGGAAATCACGATTGATAGATGGAACTGGGGACTCTTAACCATCGTTCACTTGAAGGATGTCGAGTTTGACAACACGCTGACTAACGCGGCCTCCAACTTCAACATTGTAACCGTCAAGGCTCTGAGAGTTGCAAGGGAAAATCAAACAGAAGAAGTGTATTCTTTAACATGAGAGAAAAACACGACTTGTCGACCAGCACTATTTGTGCCTTCTTCCCATATGCCATATCATATCAAGTCGTTTTTCGAAGTCAAGGGTTAATAGCGCCATCACTAGAGTTTTCTCCAGGAGACGCTTCGACGTTTCTCTCCAGGATCTGCTTCAACGTTCTCTTCAGAAGTCGCTCCGCTTCAACGTTCTCCAGCAGCGGCTCCGCTTCAACGTTCGCTCCAGCAGCCGCTCCGCTTCAGCGTTCTCTCCATAAGCTTCTCCAGGATCCGAAGCCGAAGCTTCAGCGTTTTACTCCATAAGCTTCAATGTCCTCTCCAAGATCCTAAGCCGCTTCAACGCCTCCTTCCTTCCAAGGATCGTGTCGTAGACGCCACTCCTCCCTTCCAAGGTTCGTTCCCGTAGCCACCACACTCGTCCCTGTCAAGGATCGTGATCGCATCCAGCCAAGGTTCATAGTTATGGCCACTTTTGCTTCGTCCCATCAAAGACCTGGGGACTTTTGTCCGTCTGTCAACCCGTCATCGTCCTGATGTCATCACTAACGCCTGATGCTGCTTACTCATGGGGGAGCCTAAAATACCCAAAGACCAATCATGCGCGAAGGACATGCCTAGCGGAGACAGAGCTAAGTAACTATCCTTAAACTAAATGTTTTATAGCTATTAGGCATATTCAATAAATTTTAAAATATCTTAGTGTTGAGACGTCTAAATTCCTCAACACTCACTACAGTGTTGCTAGGCATTCTTCCTCAACACATTTTCCTCTTGGTGTTGAGACGCGCAAATTCCTCAACACCACTACTGTGTTGCTAGGCAAGCTTCCTCAACACATTTTCCTCTTGGTGTTGAGACGTGCAAATTCTTCAACACCACTACTGTGTTGCTAGGCATGCTTCCTCAACACATCCTCCTTCTTAGTGTTGAGACGTCTAAATTCCCCAACACTCATTACTGTGTTGTTAGGCATGCTTCCTCAACACATTTTCCTCTTGGTGTTGAGACGTGCAAATTCCTCAACACCACTACCGTGTTTCTAGGCAAGCTTCCTCAACATATTTTCCTCTTGGTGTTGAGACGTGCAAATTCCTCAACACCACTACTGTGTTTCTAGGCATGCTTCCTCAACACATATTCCTCTTGGTGTTGAGACGCGCAAATTCCTCAACACCACTACTGTGTTGCTAGGCAAGCTTCCTCAAGACATTTTCCTCTTGGTGTTGAAACGTGCAAATTCCTCAACACCACTACTGTGTTGTTAGGCATTCTTCCTCAACACATCCTTCCTCTTAGTGTTGAGACGTCTAAATTCCTCAACACTCATTATTGTGTTGCTAGGCATGCTTCCTCAACACATTCTTCCTCTTGGTGTTGAGACGTGAAAGTTCCTCAACACCACTACTGTGTTGCTAGGCAAGCTTCCTCAACACATTTTCCTCTTGGTGTTGAGACGTGCAAATTCCTAAACACCACTACTGTGTTTCTAGGCATGCTTCCTCAACACATTCTTCCTCTTGGTGTTGAGACGTACAAATTCCTCAACACCACTATTATGTTGCTAGGAAAGCTTCCTCAACACATTTTCTTCTTGGTGTTGAGACGCGCAAATTCCTCAACACCACTATTGTGTTGCTAGGCATGCCTCCTCAACACATTTTCCTCTTGGTGTTGAGACGTGCAAATTCCTCAACACCACTACTGTGTTGCTAGGCAAGCTTCCTCGACACATTTTCCTCTTGGTGTTGTGACGTGCAAATTCCTCAACACCACTACTGTGTTATTAGGCATGCTTCCTCAATGCATCCTCCCTCTTAGTGTTGAGACGTCTAAATTCCTCAACACTCATTACTGTGTTGCTAGGCATGCTTCCTCAACACATTCTTCCTCTTGGTGTTGAGACGTGCAAATTCCTCAACACCACTATTTTTTTGCTAGGCAAGCTTCCTCAACACATTTCCCTCTTGGTGTTGAGACGTGCAAATTCCTCAACACCACAACTGTGTTGCTAGACATGCTGCCCCAACACACACTCTTCTTGGTGTTGAGACGTGCAAATTCCTCAACACCACTATTGTGTTGCCAGGCATGCTGCCTCAACACATCCTTTCTCTTAGTGTTGAGACGTGTAAACTCCTAAACACTCACTACTGTGTTGCAAGGCATACTGCCTTAACACATCCATCCTCTTAGTATTGAGACGTGTAAAATCCTCAACACTCACTACTCTGTTGGCAGGCATACTGCCTCAATACATTATAGTACTGATGGCTCCACCACCTCAACACTCATCTTAGTCGTTCAAAGCAGCCATCTTCTCCGCTTCATAGCCAGCCAACAACGCCATCTTCTCCACTCGATAGCCAACGTCAACAGTCCGCTCCACATCCGGCGCTAACAGTCTGCATCCTACCAGCGCCATTCACCTTTCCATAGACAGCAACGCCATTGACCTAGTCAGCCAAATCAGCGCCATCTACCTTTCTGTAGCCGTCCAACACCCGTTCCGCGGACCAAGTTGCAGTGCTACCTCTACCGATAAGTATCCAAAGTTGCAGTGCTGACGCCAACCCACTATGGACAAGTCGAATTTACGCACAGACACCAATGCAAGGGTCACAGATTCTCCAGGCCTCTCGACAAAGGTTAGCCAAATCTTCCTGACAATCTCTTCATGACTTGCCGTTTCGATTTTATCCTTGTCTGTCACCATCTTATGCTTACCCCGCAACAATGCCACTGTTCCGAGCTAAGCAGGGGACTCAATGTTGATGGCGGTTTTTAACTTAGGGTTAAAATTGTAAAACCTTACATCTGATGTGACGTCACTCTGTAAGGAAACGGATCCATGAGTGTCAACCTCTCCACTGGCACACTTATTGAACCCGTCCAATATATTTACATGAAATTTATCCAGACTGGCGCATGTAGCAACCATCCCAAATGACCTGTAAATTTCGGCACCTCGCCTATATGAGACTCACTGAGTAATTTTCTTGTGCTATGTTCCCCGGCAGAACCCTTAATATCGGTATGGCATGACGGATTTATGTTCACTCGCAGCAGAGTAGCACGGACCTCCAAGTACCAAAGTTAAGGCCATTGCACGAAACGCCAGACAGAAAGCACATTGCACTCTGTTAATAAGGAATTTTGTGGCATCAAACAAAATTCAACCAATAATTGTGACAACTCACAAAAAACTCATAAACCCGACTAATTTGCAAAATTAGGGTTTCGCGCCCCGCGCAGTACACTAGACCCTGTTGGTCGAAAAAACTATGCTTAGCCAAACTAGGCGACTAAATCCGCCACAGCGCACTGGAAGTATGGCCACGCCCTAGCTTTCAGGCCCCACTTCCCATCGACCAATCAGGTCACTTTAAACTCGCCACAGTGTTGAAAAGAAGGAAACCGCGCCAGATGACTGCAAATCCAATTGGTTTCCTAAAAAACGCACCAGCATGCCAAACATGCCAAACGCACATACCAGGCACATATGCCAGATGCTCATGCCAAACGCGCCAAACATGGACACTCACCCCATGCGACGTGCCATATAGGCTAATTAGGGTTTCGACAAGCCAAACCCTAATTTAAGCAAGATTTCCTCACCAAAGTGCCTTAATTTTAGTGGCTATGGCTATACGCGCAACCGCGCTGAACGCATGCACGAGCCATGCCAGCCATGCCATCCATGACGCGAAGCCTTAACTTTAGTCATGGAGCCAAATCTTAAACTTTGGCCATGCAACAACGCCAATCGTGCCACGACTACCATCATGTCGCCGTGCCACGACTACTAGCATGTCGTCGTTCCACGACTACTAGCATGCCGCTGTGCCACGGCCACTAGCATGCCGCCATGCCACGGCTACTAGCATGTCGTTATGCCACGACCACTGACATGCCACCATGCCACATCTACTAGCATGCCACTATGCCACGACCACTGGCATGCCACCATGCCACAGCTACTAGCATGTCTCTATGCCACGGACACTGGCATGTCGCCATGCCACGGCCACACCAGGCGCTATTATGCCAATGACTCCACCGAGCCGTTCAGCTCGTGACAAGTTTTAGGCGACTAGCCAAAACGAGCCTAGTATCACATATGATTTTTACCTACGGCAAGCCTCTCATTTTTAACTTTCCACACGTAGCAAAGTGATACATGTTTTCCACGAAAACACTCGAGACATCAAAACATGTCACAAACTGGGGGATACTCATCAGGGTATTGGTCTGGCGGTTTACAGCGTGCAGCGTGCAATACGCTCGTTACAGAAAGTATCATAAAGCGGGGGGGTTAGTAATGACAAGAAGTAATGGTGTAAACGTATCCTTCATTATGGAAACTTAAATTCCAGGAGTTACCCGTTACTCCCTTCTTCCACCTCTCAATCGTTTCCACTTCCCACGAGACCAGGGTACGTTTTGTTGCGACTTGTATAAATAGGTCTCACCTATTTTCCACCAAAGAACAAGTTTTGGTCAGGAGAACAATACCACATCCAGAAATCATCTGATAGCTTTCTCACTCAGCTAGCCAATTCAACTTTCCGATACAAGTTGTAAAACGCCCACACTTCCAGAATCAACTATTTTGGTCTCAACACTTTCTTCGCTTCCCTCCCTAAGACCAACCCTTCTCCTTCACTTTGTGACCGAAGCAAGCCTGGAACGACCATTTCTTGGTTTAGGCCAGGATTGTACGGATTGATCTCTCGAATCAAAAGTACTCCCGTGCAGTACATTGTTTAGGGTTTAGATTCGTTTCTCACCCACACACCCATAATTACCAAAATCAGCAGAAACGATTTTCACCCACAAACACCAATGTATCAATTGGTTCCTGTTCACCTTGATTTATCAAAAGGCGGAACAAAACTCATAGGTATATCTGTGGAGATAGATTTTTCTATTCAATAGACTTTTCTGTGTGAGAAAGATTATTTTATCAAGTCTTCGACTTTGGGTCGTAACAACCCTTAGTTGTGGGTGAGATCAGCTAAGGGAATCAAGTGCGAAGAGTCCTGCTGGGAGAGGCATAAGGAACGCGACTGTACCTTTATTAGTGTGAGATTGGTTAGGGCTTAACTACATTCCAATCCGAAGTTAACTTGGAGTAGGCTAGTGTCTGTAGCGGCTTAATACAATGTGGTGTTCAAATTTGGACTAGGTCCCGGGATTTTTCGTATTTGCGGTTTCCTCATTAACAAAATTTCTGGTGTTTTTGTTATTTCTTTTCCGCATTATATTTGTTTATATAATTGAAATATCACAGGTTGTGCGTAAGTTCAATCAATTGTGAATCCAACCTTTGGTTGTTGATTAAATTGATTGACACTTGGATATTGGTTTTTTATACCGTCCAAGTTATTTCTTATATTCAATCGGGCTCGCAAATTCCTATTTGTTTGATTGCAGATTGAATTGAGAAATAGAGATATAACTTTTGGATATAGTTTTCATAAGATTGAGTCTGGCTGTATAGTTGATTCTCTTAAAAGTATATTGGAGTTAGTCCATACAGATTGCTAAGCAAAATATTGGGTGTTGTTGTTAGACCCCCGCTTTTTCAATTGACATCAGAGCAGGCAAGTAGTGTTATCTCTGACAACGCAACATCAGTTCAGAAACATTCTGTTCAAAGCCTCATAAGTGTGTGTTTGTAGCGATCTGACTCTATGGAAAGTAGTGTTATCTCTGACAACGCAACACCAGTTCAGAAACATTCTGTTCAAAGCCTTGAGTCTTCTGAGAAATCTCTCACGTCTTCTCAGTTGTTTGAAACTGGGTCCAACTAGGAAAAACTCATAGATGAACAGTTGGGTGAAATTTCGATGAAAGTGACTCAGACGAGGGATAATATGTTGATGAGGAAATCTCGCAATATATCAGGCTTTTCGATCATCTCATAAAGAAAAAGAAGTCAACAACTTGCTTGGCTAAATTTCTGACTCCTCTATGTCAAGAAAACAGGAAATTGAGAAAACTCTTTAAGGGATATGATTGTGGTTATAAACTATTACAATCTCTTCTTAAAGATCGTGAAGAAGATGTGCGTTCAAAAAATTCTGAATGTGAGAATTTTCGTCGAAATCTCTTTCTGTTGAAAGAAAGACTTGCAGAAACTGAAGCAAGATATGACTCTCCACAAAAATGTTTTAATGACAGAGAAATCTGTTTTCTCTCCCGAGAAAAACAATTGGAGGATGATCTTGCTGCTGCTCTTGATAAGGTCAAATCACTGGAAGAGAGTCTGAAAAGATTCAATACTAGCTCTACAAAATTATCTACTATGTTGGGAGTATGTAAAGAATATCGTGATACACGTGGTCTGGGCTATAGAAGAATAAACGCTCCAAGCTGTGGTATGATCAATTTTGTCTGCGCTAATGAGAAAATCCAGCAAAAGAGTTCTACTGATGGGAAAAGTGAAACTTTACCGTTGGCAGCAGAAGGTTCAACAACCAAAGGTTGTCTCCCTCCTAAAACTAGTCATTTGAGAAAAGACAATAACTATCCATACAGATGTTATTATTGCGGCAACAAATGTCATCTTGAGAGGAGATGTCGTTTTCGCTTACGGAATGAAAAAATTCGTAACATTCTTATCTGGATGGCTAAGGAAGTAATCAAACCGGTTTCTCATATTGCTGGTCTTAAATGTCCAACTCTCAGACAAGAAAAGTGTTGTGATGAGCCAAGTCTTGCCTGTAAAGATAACACAAATGCTTTCTACAATTGTAAAAAGAATTATGTTATAAGGACAAATGATTGTCATGTTGATCCAATGAGCAAGAAAACTTCTTCAAAGTTTTCTTCCATGACTAAAGGAAGTGTTGGATCAAAAGCATCAATCGTTCTTGAGTATGTTCATATCAGTATTCTTGTTTCGGAACTAAAGACCAGTATAAATAGACTCAAACGCATCATTAAGAAGGCAAGGAAGGCGGCAGCTTCAGGTATTTCTTGCTCTCCTCTTGTTAATTCTCTTATGACTAATCCTATTGACTTTTTTGAAAATCTTCAAGAAAGTAAAAGGGGAAATGTCAATACCCTTTATGAGCAATATGCTCATCAAATTACAACTTGACTGCTCAAGTGAGCATCCTCTTTGAAACAAGTGTGAGGATGCTCATAATTCTCAAGAAGTTCATTTGTTTTGAGAAAGTGATCTTTGTTGTATTATTTTTAATAAAATGATCATCTTACTATTGAGCCCTGCTCCGGTTTATTGTTACATATTGTAATATATTTGATCAATAACTCTTGAGAATAGTCTCTTTGTTTCTTACATTGAAAAACTCTTGTTTTGTCTTCTAAATGACAGTTAATCTGTTGATTTCAACAACTACTTTATGCTCACTTATAAGCCAAGTTGTTGTATTATTAGAATATGTTTCCTTCAAAATATTTTTTCAAATAGACTCCTTCGGGTTCTTGGTTCTGATCCTGGCTCATAATCACGGATGTTTGTGCACCCGACCCTTACCGAAGGTAAACGAGGGTTAAATTCGATAATTCAGTCTTTTCTAGGGATGTGAATTGGTCGTACGTGAATCTCTTTACTTGTATAAAGGTTCCGTAACCCTACATTCCTTTTTCCTTCCTTGAAAACTCTTTTTATCACAAGACTGCTTGTTGAGTCTGTTTGTGTTCCTCACAATCCCATATTTACAATGGAGATTCCAAGCATTATGAATGCTGATGGAAAGAATGTTAATATGATTGTTAAGCCATCAATCATGAAGGAAAAATATAAATCTCATTCCTCTACAATTTTAAAGAGAAAAAGGAAGAACACGAAGAAACCAAGGGCTATCCCCTCTAATCTTCAGAAGTTTTCTGGGGTTCTTGAAGAGTTGAAGGAAACAAGGAAGGAGATTCAACAAATAAAGGCTATTGTTTTAAGAACTCTTGAAATTCAGAAGGCCCTGGTTCGACATCAGATAACAAGGTTTTTTGGAATTGACTCATTTCTTCATGAACCTTATGTTCCAATGGTTGTTGACGACAAGGATTTCGGGGATGATAAAGAATTTTTCAGAGGTCTTAATGTCTAGGAAACTTCTTATGAGAAATTATTCTTGTATTTTAAGAAGGATAACTAGGGTTTGGAATAACATGTATTGTGATTACACATTGCTATTGCCAACGATTTTCATCTTGCAATGTTTTTAGATTTATTTATTTAAATTCTAAAGTTTATTTGGAAGATGATTTTGCAGTATTAATCGTTATCGGTTTTATATGTTACAAATAATGTTATGGGATATGTGTGTTTGCGTCTGTGAACTATGATTGTCCCATACATGTCAAAAGTTAAGTCTATTATGTCATTATGCAAATATTGATGGAGAATAGAATGAAATTTTGATGACAAAGATTAAGTCTATGGTATCATTATGCAAATATTGATGAAAAATAAAATGAATCTTTGTATATTCCGCAGTATTGATCTTTCCCTGATCCGCTTTTATGTGAAAGTACTGTATGGCTCCGTAAGTTCTCTTGTGTTGAGCATTTCCGATTAAATTAATCATGGGATCTCTTGTGGTTAATTTAATTAAGTACTCTGGATACAATGTTTCATGTAATTTTTTAATGTCCAAAGAAATCCTTCTTTTCTTGTAAAAGTAAGGTCGCTCTTGTTGTTCTTTCGGGAATGACATTTTATGGGGGAGAGTTCTTAATTGAACTTGTGCTTAATTGCCAAATCTTTGTGGGGAGTGCTGTTGTGGAATATTGTACGAGTTTTCTTTTATCTTTATAAACTCCTTGATGAATACACTAAGTTTCGACTATGTGAAATCATCGAAACAAAGTTGATATGTTCTCTTTTAGTCATGAAATATGTCTATGAGAATTTCATTATAACCCCGCTAGTTTTCGTACCTTTGCCAATCTATATTGACAAAAAGGGGGAGAATTATTGTGTAATTCACACTACAAATACATATGGTTTACGGATCATTATGTAAGGGGGAGTGGTTTTCATTGTGCAATGAAGTATTGACTAAGGGGGAGTGATACATATCACCGTAGTATTATTTTCAAAGTCGTGATACAATTGAACTTTGATGTTGTGTAATAATACTATGACACTGTATAACAATAATTGAGAACAATTGTTTTCTTATTGTTATAGCTACTGATCTTCAACAACTATGATGCTGAGTTGAACACGTTCAGAATCACTGGAGTACTTGGAAGTGACAGAGATTTTGTGTAATGTTGAAGAACCAAGGAAATCAAGCATTTGGATGAGAAGCTACAAAGTTTATTTATTTTGTAATCTATATGTATTGATAGTTTTGTCACTAAAATTGACAAAAGGGGAGATTGTTATAGCACTGCCCGGTCAAACTCGCAAGCGTTGCTATCTCAAGTTTGTTTGTCAAGTTTAGTTGCCAAAAATATAAGTCTTGATTTCTAGTCTACTTATAGCTATGTCTCGGATTAGGATAAAATGTGTAGTTAAGCTTTAGACTTCACGACGTTCATCGATTGAAGACGAAGAACTACTAAGGGGAGCTTGTGGAACTTCATAAACAAAAGGTATGTGGAGACTTGAACTCATCTATCACTCAGAAGTCTATTTCTATTTTATCTCCTATTGAGACAAAAGTCGTATAGCTATGTAGACTTTATTTTATACGCATTTGATATTTTGAGCTGATTTAACTCGCTTACATATTTCTCGAAATATATGTTGGTAAGCTTTCACTTTAGCCAAGTTCATCTTTTATTCTTGACGAAAGTCAAAAAATGATCATGTGAAAATCGTCTGGTAACATCGTACATGATTTGTATGAGACAATCATTTGATGTAGACTCGGAATGTTTCATATATCACTTGAAAATTGCTTTGAAGCTAATAGTTTGTGTGAGACAGCTATTCCCGTCTTCTAAGAACGTTTCAATGATTAAAATGGAGTTTAGAACAATTAACCATTGATTGGATATACACAGTATGCGTACTTGTATGCTAACTGTTGCATGTTACTCCAAGCCCGGGAACCATAGTATGCATACCCGTATGCGTACTGGTTTAACAGTTGAAGTTCGGGAACTTAGTATGCATACCCGTATGCGTACTGGCTTAACAGTTCAAGTCCGGGAATTTAATATGCGTACCCGTTTGCATACTAATTCAACTGAGTTCGTTCGTGAATGACAGTATGCGTACCCGTTTGCATACTGGCGGACAGACCAAGTCCGGAACTCTAAGTATGCGTACCCGTTTGCATACTTGAGTGGGTTAAGTTCTAAAATCGGTTTGTTCATGAAGAAATACAATTATATAATAAGGAATGCAATCTTTTGCAAACCGTGGCTATAATGTTCATGAATTGATTCGAGTGAATCAAAATCGATTTTGCTTCAATTGTGTCTTGTATACTTCTATGAAAATATAAACAATTGAACAACTGTATAACTAGTTTCATTTGAGTCATTTGAACAATTATGGTTAAGATGAAAAAGGTTCATATGAAAGTGTTCATATGTCTAACTTCGGTTAACAATTGTTGAGCCAACCAAGTGTACACGTTTAGGTACGGTTACCTATATCTAAATGAAGGCACATTTCATTTGTGTATAACAATATAAGTTCAATCTAACGGTTGGAATATATTAGCTTGAATCTAATCAGGTTTTCATCTAACGGTGAATATTGAATGCTTTGTTACCAAGGTAGCGTTGATTGCAAACCTTGATTTGAAGACTATATAAAGGAGAACTCTAGCAATTGGGAAACCTAATCCCCACACCTATTGTGTGATACTAGTTGCGACTAGAGTCGATTCTCCTTTAAACTAGGTTTTTCTAAAACCGTTATAGGTTAACGACTTAAAGACTTCATTGGAATTCTAAAGCCAGACCCAACTATTTTCTCTGTAGTTGCGTGTTCTGATCTTACTTTGTTATATCGTATTGGGTACTATCTTCTCTAAGATTTTCTCGAGATTCAATCTCCGATAGGTAAGATAAAAAGTAGTCACAAACAACTTCGTCTCATCGTTTGTGATTCCACAATATCTTGTTTCGCTGCCATATGATTAAGATCATTGTGAGGTGATTGATATTACTAGGATGTTCTTCGGGAATATAAGTCTGGTGTATGAATTAGTTCATGTGCACCTTGATTTATCATAACACGGAACAAAAACTCGTAGGTATTTCTGTGGAAGGCAAATTTATCTATTCAATAGATTTTTCTGTGTGAGACAGATTTGTTTATCAAGTCTTCGACTTTGGGTCGTAGCAACTCTTAGTTGTGGGTGAGATTAGCGAAGGGAATCAAGTGCGTAGAGTCCTGCTGGGATTCAGAGGTGTAAGGAACGCGATTGTACCTTAGTCAGTGCGAGATTCGTTAGGTCCCAACTACATTCCAGTACTAAGTTAACTTGAAGTAGTCTAGAGTATGTAGCGGCTTAATACAGTGTGGTTTTCAAATATGGACTAGGTCCCGGGGGTTTTCTGCATTTGCGGATTCCTCGTTAACAAAATTTCTGGTGTCTGTGTTATTTCTTTTCCGCATTATATATTTATATAATTGAAATATCACAGGTTGTGCGTAGTTCGATCAATTGGTGAATCCAACCTTTGGTTGTTGATTGATATTGATTGATTCTTGGATATTGGTCTTTGGTACCATCCAAGTTATTTCTCATATTAATCCGGCTCACAGATTTCTATATGTTCTATTGCAGATTGATTTGAGAAATTGAGATATAACTCTTGGATGTATTTTCCTTGATTGAGTCTGACTGTCTAGTTGATTCTCTTGGAAATATATTGGAGTTAGTCTATACAGATTGCCTAAGAGAAATATTGGGTATAGTTGTTTGACCCCCGCTTTTTCAATTAGAGTTAGTGATAAGTAGAGAGTATTTTAATTTATTTCTTCTCAAATTAGACACTCATATCCTAGTCTTAGGAAGTGAACAAAATGTGATAGGACACAAATAGAGTGCATAGGCCCAAAATTAGCCAGACAAATTTTGTCTAATTTAGTGCCACAATTTTTTTTTATTTTTTTTTTGAATGCCAAAAAACAAAAGAAAAACAACATAGTTAAACATTAAGGGAATACTGTTTAGACACTCATATCCTAGTCTTAGGATGTGAACAAAATGTGATAGGCCCCTAATAGAATGCATAGGCCCAAAATTAGCCAGACAAATTTTGTATCCCTCACTTAAAGTTTTCACTGTATCCCTCACTTTTCCTGTCTTTTTCTTTATGGCTTACAGGTTCTGATACCAATCGAGTTTTCTTATCTTGTTTAAGACCTTGGTGTTGATGTTTCATACGTTTGTCCCGGTCAAAGAGAGTTTCTCAATTTAATGGAAACTTCGAAGATTCCGTCTTCTCGATTAAGACCTTAGTTGCTTGACACTTGTCAATACTGCTATGACAAATCCAACAAGTCTCAAATTGAATCAAACACGTAGAAAGATAAGAATCTAGAAAAACTCTATAAATCCAGTTAATCTGTTAGTCAACAACATCATCATCTCATTTTGCATTCAAATTCTCCAACATTCATCCATAGTCATGGCTTTTGAAGATGTTAACAACCTTACCAAATCAACTTGATTCAGCTTCAATTGAGTCTTCTGATGACATCAGAAAAGTTATCAATGTTGCTGAAATAATCCCAAGTATTTTCCTTCAAAGACATGGAAGTAGTATCATCGAAAAATTTATCTCTCACACTAACATGAGCAGAGGCTTTGCTGAAAAACAAGCTAGATTGATTTGGTGAAATAAGGTTGGAAGTTTTGAGCTTAGAAAGAAAAGCAAAAATCTGTTCATTGTCACTTTTGAATCGAAATAGGATTGGAGATGGGTTTTAACTAAAGCGCTATGGTGTTTGGATAGTTTCCTATGGATCATCAAGCCATGGAATCCAAATCAAAACTATCGAGACATTCCTTTTGATAAGCAACAATTTTGGGTCATCTTCAAAGATTTACCACATGAATTTCTCAATGTTCCAGTGGTTAACGAAATGGCGAATGTATTGGGTGAAGTTAAAGAGTTAGATCCTCAAGATGCTAATCCGGTGGACTCAAATGATGTTGGAGCTTTAATTGAAATTGATATCTCAAGGTCACTCACAAGGGGAGTCTTAGCTCAGAATGTTGTGGATTCCACCTAATGGATTCCTTTTTACTATCGGAAGCAACCCCATCAAATGTGTCCATCTTGATTTATCATTGATCACAATGATGATGATTGCAAAAACAAGGATAAAGATGTTAGAGATTTATCCCACAAGATGATCAGGTTCCTAGACAAGGTTCCTTAAAATATGACAAGAAATGAATATTGGAACATTGATGATGCTCCTACCGGGATCTCTCCAAAGAAGAATAACAAAAATAGGAAGTCCAACATGGTGTTGTTTGTAGGACCTGGAGATTGCCAGTACTGCAACTCAGTTTACACTGAGTATTTCCAAGAAGAAGGAAACTCGAGTGAAAACATTAACCGTGAAAGAGGCTAAAGCAGAAGGAGTGGAAATATTAGGAGGTTCAACAGAACTAGGGAGAATGACAACTCCAGAGTTAGCTCTAATCAAATGGCTGAAGACTTTGAGGAAGGTGAATCAAGTCAGCAACATTGGGATGACAATAATCAAATGAATGCTCAAGGAACTGGTGACTGGGACAAATACATAATCAACAACCAAGACTCTGATGCAGGACAAGGAAATTCATCGGTACTCTCTTTTAATCTTTATACTTTCAAAACTTATTTTCTCACTACCTATTTCAATAAATCGTATCTCAGTGTCATATACAAAATGAAAATCCTATCATGGAATGTACAAGGATTAGGAAACAAATTAACAAGAGACCATCTTAAGAATTGCATTTTTAACTATAATTCTGAAATTGTCTTCTTATCTGAAACAAAATCCACTGTAAAAAAGCTTCATATCTCCTAAAACAAATGAAATATCCTAATGTTTGGTGCAATAAAGATAGAATGAGAGTAGGAGGTTTGGTTTTACTATGGAAAGATGGCTTGGAAATAGAGGTCATTCATACTTCTAACTATATGATTAATGTGATCATTAAAAATGGTGAAACTAACAATGAATGGTTTCTAACTTGTCTGCATAGCCCTTCTTGTGAAAGTGATAGACAGGTTCAATGGATTTTCATTCAAGAAATGGGAAGGAACATGGACATTCCATGGGTTATAATGGGAGACTTCAACTCCACTCTTTACATCTATGAAAGACAGAGTTACTCTATCAACCCTACACAATCTCACCCAATAATTGTTAACACTGTTGCCTCTTTGGGCCTCATAGATATCCCATTCACAGGATGTCCTTTCACATGGTCAAATCACAGAACTCAACTCAATCAAGTCAAAACCAGACTAGACATAGCCTTATGTTTCTCTTCATGGATGGATTTATTTCCCAATATCATTCTCAAAAACCTCATACCTTCTGGTTCAGATCATGCACCAATCATGTTAATCACAGACCCTCAAAACGAAAACCTAAATAAACCCTACCGATTCTATGAACACTGGCTCCTTAACAAAACATGTAAAGATGAAATCAAGAGGAATTGGATATGCAACAAACATGAAAATGAAGCTTTTAAGTTCACAAACAAAGTAAGAGCTACCAAGAAGGGTCTAAATGAATGGAGAATAAGAGAATATGGAGATACAGATAGGAGAATAAAAGAAACTCAAGATCTAATCCAGCAATGTATCAATCAACAAAAAAAAAACAGATAGACATTTAAGAGAATCAAAGGCTACAACACCAACTGAAGACTCTGTGTGACACCAAAAACAGAATTGCTTACCAAAAATCAAGAGAGAATATGATTAAATATCATGACAGAAACTCCAAAATGTTTCATGCTCAAGCCAATTAAAGAAGAAGATGAAATCAAATATACTCTTTGAAGAACAAGAATGAAAAGATACAAGAAAAGAGATCACTGAAACCGCTGTTACAAAAATTAATATCCCCATGGCAAGCTGCTTATGTTCCTGGAAGAAAATATAATAGATAATAATGTCATTGCTCATGAAGTCAGACATTGCATGAAGACAACAAAAACAAGATGTAGGATCAGAATCTCGCAGCAATAATGCCTCAGCGAAATTATTAACAACACAACACGACAGTGTCGCAGAACAGCTTCAGAAACGACATAATAAACGACGTCAGCTAAATCATGAGAAAAGTGTGATGGTCCTGCGAAAATTAGGGAGTTTGCGAGATTAACATTTGTAAGGTTGTGAGAATATCGCAAGTCATATCCGAAAATAAAGGACAGATTAGCTGTCATCCACTATGTAATTCCCTATAAATAGTTGTTCGGTTGTAAAGGAAAGAGAGAGATCTTTTTTGAGTGAGAAGAAAGTAAATAGGAGAGAGAAAATCTAGAGCAGTGGTTATTCTTGATTCCTTTATCTTTTCTTGTAAGATTGTCCAAAGATTCATCAATAAAATTAAGATTGTTAATCCAAAAATGAGTTGAATGTTAATGAAATCTTGTGAGGGGTGCAGTGTAGGATTTCCTGCAACTACATAATGGCGCTAGAAACAGGGAGATGAAGATTGAAAGTTGAAGATTATTGTTGAGATTGTTAAAATCAAGAAAGTGATTAAACAAATCAGTGAACCAGTTAAAAGAAAAATGATTAGAGTCAATGAAGATGACAAAAGATTGGAGTGTAATATGATAAGAAAAACAATGGTTAATGAATTTCATGAAAACATCAAAGGAAGGATACATAAACGAGATTTTGAAGGAAGAAAGGTTATGGCGGTAGAAAAAACATCACCCTTGAAAGATTGGGAAAAGCAAAAAATCACATTCATGGCAGCAGAAATACCAAAAGAAAATTTGAGCCACACGTCTCCATTGGTTATTACAGTACCTATTACACGAA
The DNA here is from genome assembly GCF_003573695.1 of Papaver somniferum. NCBI lineage: Eukaryota > Viridiplantae > Streptophyta > Magnoliopsida > Ranunculales > Papaveraceae > Papaver > Papaver somniferum. Next base: position 121,863,383 of record NC_039366.1, read on the forward strand.
AAGAGAAGGGGACAACAACAAAATCCATGAAAGAATGGATATTGAACAGAACTTTAGTCGATACAGGAAGTTCAGTGGAATAATATTCTATCATGCGTTCAAAGGAATGGGATTCAAAGATGAAGAAATGTCTTATTCAACATATCTTTTTCATGGCTTTGGAAAATCCACAACAAAACCTAAAGGAGAAATAGTGGTGCGAATTCCACTAGGAGAGATCGAAACACAAGTGACACTATGCGTAGTGGATATGGAATCACCATATAACATGATGTTGGGGAGACCATGGATACACGCAATTAAAGCTGTAGCATCAACGTTGCATCAATGCATCAGGTTCCCCATGCCAAATGGAGTAGGTGAAATTAGAGGAGATATTAACAATGCGAAATTATGTTATCAAATTGAAGTAAGCATTATGAAGGACGAGCAAAAAAGCGACAATTTCGCAGAAAAATAGCAAAGGAGGCAAAGAAAGAAGAAGAATTTAGAGTGTACATGATAAGAGCAAAAGAAGGTAAAGGAATACCCAGCGAAATTTCGTAAGAAGGAGATGGACCTGCGAAGATGATAAAAGAGCCAACACCAATGGGAGAACCCAAGGCCAGTTACACTGCGGCAGAACCAACAAAAGAAGTAAATGTTGGGACTATAGAAGAACCCCTAATACTGAGGATTGGAACCAAGATGGACGCAGAAGAGGAAGAAAGAACTGTTAATATTTTGCGGGAATATAAAGATATTTTCGCAGGGAGCATGGATGAGATACCTGGAATAGATCCGTCAATTGCATGTCATAAGTTGGAGATTAAAAAGAATGTGAGACCATTTAAACAGAGAATAAGAAAAATCGCAACGACCTACCATCCTCAAATAGAAGAAGAATTACAGAAAATGCTTGAGGCGGGAATTATAAGAGAAGCTAAATACCCGAAGTGGATAGCAAACATGGTTGTTGTTCCAAAGAAAAATAAAGGGATAAGAATTTGCATAGATTTCACTGATTTAAACAAGGCTTCCCCTAAAGATATTTTTTCATTGCCGGATATTCCTCAAATGGTTGAATCAGCAGCGGGAAATGATAGAGTGTCTTCTTTAGATGGGTACAAAGGTTATAACCAAATCCCCCTCGCCGAAGAAGATCAAGAGCATACTGCTTTTTTCGCTCCAAGAGGTTTATAATGTTATACAAAAATGCCGTTTGGTTTGCGAAATGCAGGAGCAACGTATCAAAGAATGGTAGAGAAGGTGTTCGCGAAATGGATACACAAAACATTAGTGTACGTGGACAGTTTGGTGAAGAGTAAAAACCAAAATCATGTACAAATTTGAGGGAGATTTTTGAACAGATGCGGCATCATAACATTAAACTGAACCCTGAAAAATGCATTTTGGGGTTGCATCGGAAAATTTTTAGGCTACATTGTATCAAAAGAAAATACAAGTTGATCCAGAAAAGGTACAAGCAATTCGTGACATGCCAACACCAGCACGATAAAGGATGTACAAAAATTGAACGGACTTTTAGCTTCGCTAGGAAGATTCATTTCGTGATCATCAGACAATGTAAACATTTTTTCAATATACTCAAGGGTGCGAAATTCAAATGGACTGATGAATGTGAAAAATCTTTTCAAGGGATCAAAAAACCCTCATGATACTCTATTTTATAAAAGGCAGAACCAGAGAAGAACTATTGATCATCTTGCGACAACATCACATGCTTTAAGCGCTGTGTTATTGCGAACGGATGCAGGAGTGGAAAAGCCCATTTATTACATCAGCAAAACATTTAATGTTGCAGAGAGGAATATTCAAATTGAGAAGCTAATTTTAGCATTAGTATACGCCGCATTTAAACTTCGCATATATTTTCAAGCACACAAAGGGGTGCTAACAAAGTACTAATTGAATCAGTGATGAAGAATTCAAAAAGATCAGGTAGGGTGGAGAGATGGAATGCACAAGTTGGACATTTCGAATCAAGTATGAAATATTATCTTCACCAAAATCACAAGTGTCGCAGATTTCTTAGCAGAATTTCCTTTAGAAGATGATGAAGCGGTGGAGGAGATGATGGATATAGAAGAAGAACATGGAGATCCAAAAGACTTATTAACAGAACCAAATAGATGGGAGATATTGGTAGATGGATCATCAAATGGAGAAGGCAATGGGGTTGGAATTGTTTTAATTTCACCAGAATGAGCGAAGATGGCTTTTTCATTCAGATTGGAATTCACATCCACTAATAACGAAACAAAATATGAAGCTGTGATACACGCCTTAAAGTTCGCAATAGAAATGAAACTAGAAAATGCCAGGATCACTAGTGATTCGCAGCTAGTTATTCGCCAAATAAAGGGAGAGTACACTACAAATGAACCATCCTTGAAGAAATACAAGAAGCTCGTTGAAGAATTGTCAGCGAAAATCCCAAAGATAAAATGGAGGCACATTTCAAGGAAGGATAATAAACTCGCAGACGCTTTTGCTTTCATCTCAATCATGATGACAGATCCAACTGCGAGATGCATAAAAATACAGACACTTCTGTCACCATCAATCAATAAAGAAGTAGAAGAAGAGAACGTAATGATGATAGAAGGTGGAGAAGAAGAACAAACGAACAATACCGCATATTGGAGAACAGAACTTCATGCATATTTGGCGAAAGGAGAAACACCAAGAAACAAATTGGAAGTACACAAGGTAAAAAGTCGCGCAACAAATTATGAATTAAGAGATGGGCTGCTATACCGAAAATCCTTTAATGGGCCATCACTCAGATGTTTGACACGAGAAGAAGGAGAAAAGGTGCTAAAAATGTTACATAGTGGGGATGCTGGCAATCATAGCGGGGGAAGATCTTTGGCACATAGAGAAAAAATGCAAGGCTATTACTGGCCATACATGCATGAAGATGCAAAACAAATATCAAGACGTTGCGAAGATTTTCAGCGGCACGGAAAGAAAATACATGCACCTGGAGCACCATTGTCATCTTCAACCAGTGTATGGCCTTTTGGAAAGTGGGGCTTAGATATTGTGGGGCCATTTTTACCAGGATCTGGACAAAGAAGATACTTAATAGTCGCAACAGATTATTTCACAAAATGGACAGAAGTAAAGGAAGTACAACATATTTGCGACAAAGATATCTTTACATTCATATTCGAAAATATCATTTGCAGATTCGGAATTCTCGCGCAGTTGGTATCTGATAATGGGAAACAGTTTGAAGGACAAAACATAGAAATGTTACTTAATGCATTTAAGATAAAATGTGGAAAGTCTACTCCTCTGTATCCACAAGCTAATGGACAAGCAGAGGCAACAAACAAAACAATTGCAGATATATTAAAGAAAAAAATTAGAAGGACATCATAGAGCATGGTGCGAACAAGTACATAATGCAGTATGGGCTTATAACACAACTAGGAGAGAAGCTACTGGAATGTCACATTTTTGTTTAACATACGGAGTTGAAGCGGTGTTACCAACAAAAGTTGTTATTCCGACGACAAAGAGAGAAGCTTGGGAGAAAAATCTTAGTGCGGGTTTGATCTTAAGCAAACTTGATAAGTTAGAAGAAAAAAAGAAAGAGCTTTACAGCATATGGAGAATTATCAGCGAAGATTGGCCCGAGAATATAATAAGCGTGTCAAAGTACGCGAATTTCAACCATGAGATTTAGTTCTGCGAGAGACACCAATATATCAGCGAGAAAATGGTGGAAAGTTAGCGAAAAAATGGGATGGACCTTACATCATTAAGGAGATAGTTGGGACAAGAGCTTATAAATTAATGGATCCATAAGGTAGAGATATTGGTCATAGACTTGACAGACCATGGAACAGATTATACTTAAAGAGATATTATCCATAAGAAGCTTTGAGAAGTTATGTATGACGCAACAAAACGATTGTGAATAAACATTCAATGAAAGAATAGTTGCGAGATTATTCAAAACAAGATCATGATACGCGAAACTTTCGCAGAGATAATCAGAGAACAATGACAAAAGAGAAAGGGGCGAACCTTCATGGCGTACACCCTAGTTCGCGAATACAATTTCGCAAGAGGCAAATGTAAGACCTAAAGTACGTCATATAAGGGGGTACCTGTTGCATGGCTCAGGGAAAGGTTACACCGCCCCCGGAACCTGAGTCATGGAGATTTGGGGTCAATAAAGCCCATCCGGGAGAGGCACCTTGGATTCTCAGTTTAAGCATATGACTTAGGTTGGGCGACCAAGGTAATAAGGACTCTCCCAAGGAGTGCAAAATCTGACCAAGGCGTCGAGGTACACGGTTGAGTCAAGAGTGCCAGGGGCGTCTGGAGCGTACCTTGCCATTCTTGACAAGTCTTGGCTTATACTGCACTCGGCCCGAAGAAAACCCCACTTAGGGTGCAGTCTCGTAACCATAAAACCTATAGGTAAAAGGGATAAGAGGCTGCAAATATAACTGGTTGTTGTTAAGACCGGATGGGAGGATCCAACCTTGTATGGTAAAGGTACGCCTCCTTGAAGGAGCAACCAGGGGGAAGATAAGGGCGGCACCCTCCATTAGGGATCTGATAAGTGTCTTAAGACGCAAATGTCATGAGGCTTTTTAATCGCAAGGGTATTAAGGCTTGTCATATTTGTGCGACAATCCTGAAGAGGAAATAATACTAAAGAGAAAGATAAGACGAGATCAATGGGTTTTCGCATGAAAGTGCGAAGACGTCTTGCGATTTCGTCGCACGACGACAATGTCATGGGGATTTATTTTCGCAAGAATATTAGGCCTGTCATATTGTCGCAACAATCCTGAAGAGGCAATAATACAAAAGAAAAAGTTAAGGCAAGATCAATGGGTTTTTGCATGAAAATGCAAAGACGTCCTGCGATTTTGTCGCAATAACAAGAGGTGGCATAATAAGACCTTTAATTAGGAATGCAAAATAAGACCACATGACAAAACAAAATATTTATAAGTATTCATAACAGATCATTTCTCGCAAGAAAGATAATGAGATGCAAGTATGGGAATCAGTAAACAAGAGGCATTATCTTTCTCGCCAGCAAAATATTAAAAGAGAAAATTAATTCCAAAGTTGGTTGAAGAATATTATTCGCAAAAATAATAAAAATGAAACAATTCAAGAAGATAGAACTAGATAAGAAACTCTTCGCCAATGTTCTCATTATCGCCAGTCTTTTCTTCATTTTGATTCTGATCTTCACCAACAATAATTTCTTTGAGAGGGACTTCTTTTTCGCCGCCATCTTGATTATCGCCAGCAATTACTTCGTTAGAAGGGATTTCTTTTTCTCTTCCATCTTGATTAGCACCAGCAGTTGTTTCCTTAGAAGGAATCTCTTCTTCATCTTCCAAAAGATTATTCTCTCCACCACTTTCATAATCATAGAGTAACTCTGTGAAATTTTGATAGAGTAAATTTTAGTCTATGAAATGTCTCTTGTGGAAATTTCATTATGATCCCGTTCTTATACCTTTACCAATTTTATTGACAAAAAGGGGGAGAAATAATGTAGTTCACACTACAAATACATATGGTTTTCGGATCATTGTGTAAGGGGGAGTGGTTTCCATGATCAAGATGGAGTATTGACTAAGGGGGAGTGATACATATCACCGTAGTATTATTGCTAAAGTCGTGACGCAATTGGACTTTGATATTACATATCAATACTATGACACTGTATAATAATGATCGGGAATCTCGATTTCTCTCATTGTTATAGCTACGGATCTTCAACAACGGCGATGCTAAACTTACAACCTTTGGGATCATTGGAGTACTTGGAAGGACGAAGATTTCAGGGAACGTTGAAGATTAGACTATGGAATAGGAGCCACTAAAGTTTATCTTTTTTGTATTCCATATGTATTAATAGTTTTATCACTAAAATTGACAAAGGGGGAGATTGTTAGAGCATAGCTCGGTCGACCTCGCATGCGTTGCTATCTCAAGCATGTTTGTCAATATTAATGATCAAAACTAAGAGTCTTGATTTCTAGCCTACATAGCTAAGTCTCGGACTAGGATAAAAAAGTGTAGTTGAGCTCAAGGACTTCATGGCGATTCATCATGCAACGACGAAGATCTATACAAGGAACCGTGTAACTTCATCAACAAAAAGGTATGTGGAGACTTGAACTTATCTATCACTCAAAAATCTATCTATTCTATCTCCTACTTCTTATGAGACAAAAGTCGTACGCTATATAGACTAGATCATACACATTTGACGTTTCGAGCTGAGCATTCATTGCTTATTTTTTATCTCGAAATCGTGTGTTGGTAAAACGTTTCGCTTTGATCAATTTTATCTTCACCTAGTGACTAAAGTCATGAAAAGTTTCAATCACTTTGAGAATTGCTCTGACGTGAATCGGTCTGTGAATAGCAGCTACATAGCGTCCTATGAGAATGTCTCAATGATTGAAATGAGAGTTTAGATTACAGAACCATGTATTCCTTGAACCGAAGTTTTCGAACTTTGTTGATCAAGAGAAATCGGGAGGATTGTGGAATTGGATTGCCAAGTCCGCGAACCCAATCTGCAGACTCAGTCCGCGAACTGTCGGAAGTTCTCGACCGAGAATTTCTGCTGGATTTTCCAAAACTCGTTTGTGTGCTAAGTCCGCGAATTCAGTCCGTGAACCCAGTCCGCGAACTGGCGGAAGTTCTCTTTCCGAGAATTTCTGCTGAGTTTGGAAAAATCAACCGATTAACTTAAGTCCGCGAACTTGTTTGTGAACTTAAGAGTTTATGATCTAAAGATGTGCTCTAAACATGAAATATTAAATTACTAAGAAATATAATGCTCATGAGCCGATTCAACCGAATTGAATCATCTTTGTTTCAATTGTGTCTTGTGTAGTTACATAAGATCTCATAGCAATTGAACAACTCTTTAACTAGTTCATTTGAGTCAATTGAACTAGTTATGGTGAAGAAGAACAAGGTTAATATGAAATGCTTATATGGTTAACTTTTTGGGTTACTATGTTGAACCAACATACACGTACACGTTTGGGCATGGTTTTCACGAACCCACTAAACGTTTACCAAAGTTTGTGTGACAACCTAAGTTTTCGATCTAACGGTTGAGAAATATTAACTTGAATCTAAATCAGGTTTTCATCTAACGGTGAATAAGGATTGCTTTGTACCTAAGGAAAAACCCTGATTTGAAGGCTATATAAAGGAGACATTTAGCATTGTGCAAAACTACTCCCCACACGTTTGTGTGCTACTAGTGCGCCCGCTAGAGTCGATCTCCATTAACCTTTGATTTTCTTCTCTAAAATCATGTTAACGACTTAAAGATTTTATTGGGATTGTGATGCCAGACCGATACTACTTTTATCGTAGTTGTGTGATCTGATCTTGCATCTTCTATCGTACGAGTACAATCGATTGATTGTCTTGAGATCGTGAGAGTTCTCCGATAGGCAAGATAAAGAAGTCACAAACATCTTCGTCTCACTGTTTGTGATTCCTCGACAATTCGCTTGTGTAGTCAGGAAGGATTGTAAAGAGGTGATTGATTAATCTAGGCTGTTCTTCGGGAATATAAGACCGGATTATCAATTGGTTCATGTTCACCTTGATTTTATATCTTAAGACGGAACAAAACCTATGGTTTATCTGTGGGAGACAAATTTATCCTTTGATAGACTTTTCTGTGTGAGACAGATCTGTTTACTATCAAGTCTGTGATTTTGGGTTGCAGCAACTCTTGGTTGTGGGTGAGATCAGCTGAGGGAATCAAGTGCGTATTATCCTTCTGGGATCAGAGGCGTAGGAGTACAACTGTACCTTGGATCGGTGGGAGACTAATTGGGGTTCAACTATAGTCCAGTCCGAAGTTAGTTTGCAGTAGGCTAGTGTCTGTAGCGGCTTAATACAGTGTGTATTCAATCTGGACTAGGTCCCGGGGTTTTTCTGCATTTGCGGTTTCCTCGTTAACAAAATTTCTTGTGTCTGTGTTATTTCTTTTCCGCATTATATTTTATATAATATTAAAATAATACAGGTTGTGTGTTCATGACCATCAGTTGGAAATTCAACCTTTGGTTGTTGATTAATATTGATTGATCATTGGACATTGGTCTTTGGTACCGTCCAAATTATTCCTTGTATTTGATAAAGACTCGCTATTGTTTTTAGCTTGAGTAAAAATCAAATCAAGAGATAGATATTAACTCCTTGAGATACTTTTATCTAGATTGAGTCTGTCTGTCTAGTTGATTCTCTAGTAAAGTATTTCGAAGTTAGTCCATACAGATTGCTAAGCGAAATATTAGGTGGTGTTGTTAGACCCCCGCTTTTTCAGTAATGTTGCTAGGGAGTGTCAACACTTAGTCAAGTGTTTAGGTAATATCCAAGTGTGTTTTAAAAGTAGGAAAAGTAATCAAGTAGCGTACCTACTTTCTAAGCTTGCTAGGAATAATAATTGTGCTAGGAAATTGAGTTCTGAACTCCATATGTGTGTTAGTTCTAGATTAGAAGTTGAAAAAATGTCATGTAATGTTTAACTCTGCTTTGCCTTGTGCTTAATCAAAATCTTTTAGCTTTTTCTTTCAAAAAAAAAAAAAAAACCACTCATTTGAAGAGTGGGTATTAACAGTCAAAGCTTCTAAGTTATGTGCCACAATATTATTGGCCGTTTTTTTTTAAATACCTGAGTTCTATGGATCTGAATATCATTAGGTCGTCTCTGATTATGTTAATATATTCTACATCCTACAGTTGGGTTTATACTGCTTATACTTTACTGCATTTATGACAATAAGCGAGTCCCCTTCAAGCACGATATCTCCGAATTCTTTACCGATGGTCAATTCCACAGCTAACAAAGCCACATACGCCTCAGCCTCTACTGCTGTCAATTGGATAAATTCTTGCTCTGGCATCTCTGGAATTTTTCTTCATTATCCCTAGCTACAACACCATATGAAAATCCCTTAGGTCTTGTTGCTCCATCGAAGTTAATTTTGATCTTGTCTCATTCAGGGGATTCCCAACTTTCCTTCTTTATCTTCAAAATATCAGTTTCTGTTAGCATATCCTCAATATCCCCAACATTGATCTCCATATTAACCCAATACATCGCTTCATGAAGTACTAACTTGATTCCGAACCTTTCTCTGCTAAACACCACAACATTTTTAGCTTTCCATACAACGCAAAACATATAGCCATCTTCAATTTAACATAATTCCCTCCTTCAGCCAACCACTGCATTATTTAGTCTTGGATAAAATACTCAGGCTGCTCACATATTCAGAGACTTAATGAAGACACAAATAGAACTGCTTGAGAAACATGACAATAAAATAACAAATGCTCAGTTGTTTCAACACTTCTATCACAAAGTCTGCAGCCATCATTAATCCCATGGATACATTTCTTTATACTTCTAGCCACTGGAAGACCATTATTTGACAGCCTCCATATAAATATCTGAATCTTATGAGGTATGTTTTTGACAGTCCAAAATTTATTCCAAGGAAAATCAGAATTGGTAGATCTCGAGGGATTTCTAGCATTCATAGTCTAGAGAAATGATTTAGAGATGTGTCCATATCAATTTGATAACAAAATTGATTTCAGTCTCCCCAGGTAAATGAATCTCCAAGATTTTTTGTAACTTCGGATTTGTTGAACTACTATTGCAGTTTCTTTTCATCCAACCCGTGTTCTTCATGAATAATAAGATCCTTCACATTGGTTATGCTCAGGCTTCTAGTTTGGCAGGCTTGGTATCCATGGATCCACCCATATACTAATGACTTCACCATTCACAACTTGAAAAAGTGGGGGTACAATAATGTAGATGGTGGATTTTCGACAAAGGCTAAAATTATAAACTCATAATTATACGAAGCTCTGATTCAGCAATCAGACGTGAGTATCGAGACACGGCTCTCTCATTGAATTCTCAACGGAGAGTACTTTCTCTCAGAATACATGTAGATATGTAGTCTCACGATTGGACAACGGCATATCTCATGAATACTGAATACTTTCAGTGATTATTTCTACATAGTATCACGAGATGGACGACTCCTAGGCAGCTTGCTCTGCTAGTATAAAGCGATAACGTCTTCAGGAACAAACAACGAGTTTACCCTGACTATATAAAGGATATGACTTACCGACAAGCTCATATCGGGATAATTAATGCTCCTAGACAGCTTGCTCTGCTAGTATAGAGCCACAAAGTTAATTATTCCTAATTGCTCTTATTCCATGGTCGAATCCACGATTGGTCCCATGGAATGGCAATAAACAATTGTTCTGATTCTATGATCGAATTCACAGCTTGATCTCATAGAATAGCAATAACTATATTATCTCATTACTCCGATTTCATGATTGAATCCACAACTGGTCTCATAAATGGTAATAGATAAACCTTAATTACTCCGATTCTATGGTCAAATCTACAATCCCATGGAATGGTAATGCTCACTTTATTATTCTGAATTTGTAGTCGAATCCTCAGTTGATCCTATGAATTAATAATAAACATCTTATTACTCAGTTTCGTGAATTATTCTCCACTGAATTCCACAATTAGTAATAAATAATCAACAACCGGGCGTCTGAGCTACCTCTAAGTAAGCCCCGATTCAAATGGTGAAGGTGTATTCAACGATGATACACTAACATTCACCGCACGAACGAGTATTTCAAAAATACAACGAAACGATGAACCTATGCAAAATAGAGAAGAAAATAATAAATAATTAACAATATTGACCAGGCTGCTGGGAGCACGGACACACGACCGACCGACCGTGTCGTGGTCAATCCCACGCCAGTTTTATATTTTTAATGCATTTTTATTATTTTCCATGATTTGATGAAAATCTTTCATTTTATCAAATCTCCTTCGTCTCGAGGAAACTCCTCGGTTTCATGGTACTTCCATAAATCCATAAAAAATAATATAAAATTAAGGAAAAGAGTGTGGGGCGTGACCATTGGCCAACCGGACATGCCTTGGTCCCAACCGGCCCCACACCCACGGTTCCTTATTATTTTATTATTATCATTTCTCTAATTTCATGAAAAAACTCCTTGATTTCATGGTATTTTTGCACAAATCATCAAATAATAATAAAATTAATAAATTACGAAAACTTGTGGGACCGGGCCTTGGACGGCCGGCCATGCCCTAGCCGGTCCCACACGCCCCTTTGTTTTATTATTAATTTATTAGTTTTCCTTGAATTCATCAAATTCCTTGATTTCATGGTATTTCTCTCAAATTAGGAAAAATTCCCTCAAATCATCAAAAATACCTAACAAAATATTAAAAAATTATGAAAACTCGTGGGACCAGGCCCAAGCCGGCCGGTCATGCCTCCACGGTCCCGCACGTCCTTGTTTTTATTATTTTAATATTTTTTGCTTCCCTGAACTCATGAAAACTCCTTCAGTTCATGGAAACTCCCTAAATTCATCAAATTTCTCAAAATTCATGAATTTTTCATAAAATCATTATAAAATTAGGGAAACTTGTGGGACCGGGCCCAAACCGGCCGGTCATGCCTTCCACGCCCCCACACGCCCTTGTTTTATTATTTTAATATCTTTTGCTTCCCTGAACTCATGAAAACTCCTTCAATTCATGGAAACTCCCTAAATTCATCAAATTTCTCAAAATTCATGAATTTTTCATAAAATCATCAAAATATTATAAAATTAAGGAAAAGGCATCACGGGATCGTGGTCACGACCGGCCGACCATGCCTTGACCACGACGGTCCCACGACTCCTCATCCCTTATTTTATAATTATTTTTCATCATCTCATGGTGTTTTCCTCAGTTTCGTCGAAACCTTAATTTTGGCATATTTTCTCGAATGGATGCTCAATCGCACGTCAGAAAATATCAAAATTCTCAGGACTGAGACGCGGATGCCTTGGGAACACGAGCACGCTATCTTGACTGACCAAGATTGGCTCTTTGTCTCACGGAAGCCGGTCCCATCAATTTTCACAGTTTTGACCTAATTTACACAATTGCTCGTATTAGGTCCAAAACTCTCCCAAACACTTTGGATTTTCATGAAGTGATCGTCAGGCGGTCACGGGACAACCCAGGGATGGTTTCGTGACTCCATGGTCGGTCCCTCGCCTCGTCATAATTAATTAGGTTTTCTCACCTAAGGCTCAGACGAGCATTTTTGAATAAATGATTAAACCAGCATTTAATCATTCTTTCACCAACAAATCATCAACTCTTCAGGAGTTCTTCGTATTTTCTCACGTGAGCATATGGACACTACATGGTTGATCCACGGTCCCATGTAGTCGCTCCCTCCTTCGTCCCATGGTTGAAATTCTGACGAACCATGAATTGATCATCAATTGATCAAATTAGGGTTTCTGAATCCAAGGATCATCATTCCAGATTCCAACCTTAATAATTTTACGACGGCCTCATGGTCATTAATTTCATTAAATATGCTCGGTTCAACGACCAGTATTCTAATTAATATTTTTGGTACACTGCCAATAATCCATCAGATGAGCAACACATGCTCAGACGATCAAATATTCAACAATTCATCACATGAGCGGCACTTGCTCAGATGAGGAATATTTGCTCAATATTGGCTCAACAATCAATATTCAACGATCCATCGAATGAGCAATACTTGCTCACTTCATCGTAAGAACTATACCTCTGTCTCATGACATGTTCAATTCATGAGTTTCAGAACATCATGTTCAACTCAACGACTACATGGACTCATCGTCCCATCAAACCACGAAGTCATCAATTGACTAACAAACCACGAGACGCCAATCGTGTCACTTGGGGGGATATCACTTAGGGTTTTTGGTCTGGAGGTCTACGGCACGTGTGTTCAAACACACGATGGAATGTGAGCAAGTCGTGCAATCAGTTGAAGGAATTCACGAGGTAGTGGGTGGAAAATCGACCAAGTCTCCACACGTTGAGCAACTGGTTTCAAACACGATCTCCACTTCCCCACTCCTTGATTCCATCAACTGTCACACTTCATGGAATCATGGTGTCTACAATTCCAGCAATATAAATAAGTCTCTGAATCATGATTGAATCATCATCAGTATCATCAATCTCACGTCAAACTGACAACACGAGATCATCAACTCATCAATTGAGCAACTACTCTCAATTGAGCAATTTCAATCACTCAGAGCTTATTATTCAGAATTCACACACCCAAATCTTTGATTACCATTGATTCCACACATTTCTCAGCTTCCCTCCTACAGATCAACCCATCCTCTCTTGTGACCGAATTTACTCTGGAACGGTCATTGTCTTGATTTAGGCCGGAGTACTACAGATTGATCTCTCGAATCTAAAGCACCCCCTTTGCAGCGGTGCATCTGTGTGAGGTTTAACATTTCGCTCGGTTCGAGGAGTCTCCTCCGTACGGTCGTCTCCTCAATTCCTTAAAAACCAGCAAATCGTTTTTCCCCATCTACAGATTGGCGACACAGTGGGAGATCATTCTCTCGGTTGCAATCTCACAATTTCACAAGATGGTTGATCTCAGGTCAGGTTCAGTTACGAATCCTAACACAAACCGTGCTAGCACTAGCAACACAACAATCAGAATATCCCGGAGACAATTCCGACCTCCAACACTGATGGTGGTGACACTACTCCTCCTCACGCCGAAGGTCATCCACTGTCCGGACGACACCCTGAAGAAGTCAGAGGAGATCCACCGCCTACCATTGCTGATCTTATCAAAGCGCAGGAGACTCTTGCAAAGAACCAGACTGACATGGCTGCTACACAGAAGGAGCTGTGTAATTATCTCAAAACTCTTACTGACAAGATGTCAGAGAAGACTCAAGAGAAGGGAAAGGAGAAGGAGAAATCCTCGACGACGGTCCTGAAGTAATTCCAATCCATACAGTAGAAGACGACGAAGTCCACAAAACTGCTGCAGACAACTCATCAGCGAAGGGATCACGAATTTCATCACTCGCGAGGATCTGGAGCACCTCTTAGAGAACCATGGAAAACAAGACATCGCATGACCATCGTCATCAACCTCCTTATCCTGCCGCTACGCAGAGGATTCCACTCCCCAAAGGTTACGTTTCTCCAACTTTCACCTTGTATGATGGAACTGGCAATGCTCGGGAACATGTCTCTCGTTTTCTCGAAGCCTTGGGAGAACATGAACATAATCATGTCGTCCGTCTCAAGGAATTCTCAAAATCTCTGAAAGGCAGGGCATACACCTGGTATAACAGCATCACACCAGGGACCATCAACAATTGGGGAGAAATGGTTAACGCATTTTACAGGAAATACTTCTTCGTGTCAGAACAAGTCACCCTCTCCGACCTTGGAAGAATGTTTCAGAGGGTCAGTGAAAATCCCAATGATTATGTGAAAAGGTTCAGAGTCCAAGCCCTGGATTGTCATGACCCAAACGTCACGGAGCAACAACTGGTGGACTTGTGCATCAATGGCATGCTCCCGGTCTACAGGGCCTTGCTAGAAAACCTTCGATTCCAGACTTTCTCAGAGCTTCACGAAGCTGCGAAGAGGTCGGCAACCACTGCACCCGCTCTTTTGGAAAGAGCAAAGTCTACAAAGACTGAAGATTCAAAAGACACTCGAGGAAGCAGGCGTCTGATCAACAAGCAGTATAACCTGCAACAAAAATGCTGTCGCGGAAGGGAGTAAGCGAAAAGCAGAACCACAACACAAGCACTTCCTCCACCCCTTCAAAGACACACAAGAAGGAGAATTCGAAAATCCCTCCTCAGCATACGGAAGATCCAGAAGCACCTGATTTTCCCTGTTCAATGGAAGAAGTTAATGAACTCGATGCCTGGATTCAAGACGGCGCAATCAAATTGCCTTATGTCAAGAAGGAACCAACTGAAGAGGCCATGGAAAATCCTCGGTATTGTCGCTTCCATAGATACGTCATCCATCCACGAGTGATTGCAAAATTTTGAAGCGCATATTCAAAGAAAAGGTCGAATCAGGAGAGCTCAACCTGGGGACTGAGGGGGTGCACAAAAACCCCCTCCCAGTCAGAACTTTTACCATCTCCGAACCTCCTGTCAAGGAAACGGTCCAATCTCTGATCGAACATGTCTGCGAGCTGTTGTATCTTTCGAAAGCTCAAAGGAAAGACATGTTTGCTGCACTGAACCACATCGTGTCCGGAAGACGTCCGCTGATCCAAGAGACTACCACCGGACCTTCAGCCACCGACACAGAAATGTATGACTGGGGGCTCACCACAGTGCACATTAAAGGAAATGAGTTCAAGAGGGCGTTCATCGATGTTGGTACCGCCGTCAACATCATCCCTTTGAAAACTCTCAGAGCTGCTGGTATTACTCGACGGGAAGCCACCCACGCTCCCATAGCAATCAGGGACCACGAAGGAATCTCCAGAAACGCATACGGCTTCATCACTCTCAAAGTTACGGAAAGATCGATCTGCACTGAGGCCAAGTTTTTCATAATCCGGGAAGACCCTGGATACGACATGGTCCTTGGGAGAACTTGGATTCATGCTGAAAGGACAACGATGCCTTCAACACATCCTGTCATCGACAAGGATTCCGAGTCGGAAGACGAAGCAGAGGACGCACCACCGTTTGAGCATCTGGAAGAAGTAAAAACTCTGATGGGACTTACGCAGGAACTTGGAGATAATCCGCACACCTTTGTCAGAAGGTTTCGAGCTCAGGCAAGTCTTATTCCTCCTCTTGCTCCAATATTACCAATGTTCAAATACGCTACTATGGTCCAGGACTTCTCCCCATGAATATTTAGCAGTCATCAAAATACGAGTGGGTAACTTCACCTCAGCAATATTACACTCAATGGTTGGGTTCAGAACTTCTTCAAATCGGTCACTCCATCGAGAGGTTTATTGCTGAAGACTTGGCTAAGCATGATCAACACTATGCTGGATACTCTCTTCCACGCGAGTGTCCATACGGGCCACAATCGTGGAATTCCATCAAACAGGGAATTCCGAATCAGCAGAAGATATTCAAGGCACGATCGACCAAGCCCAACAAGTTTCATGAAGCGGACCTGGTTCTCAAAGCAGTTCAACGCGGTCTTCATTCTACAAGGAACTCCAATTGGGAAGGACCATTCATGGTCGCTGAGTTCGTGGCCGGAGGATACTACAAATTGACCAACACGGATGGCAGAACCCTACCAGTAATTCACGAAAATTGGCTCAAGGCGTTTATCTGAAATTATTGGATATTTAAGGTATTGGGCGTTTGAATCACTCATGGAGTTGGGATTTAACATTTAGGATTTTATTTCATTTGTATTTCAATTCCTCCAAAACATTTGCAATACTTGCAGTCAGTATTTGAATTCAGCAATTTATTAAAATTCAGTTTAGATTTCGTAAAAGAAAATCTCTATCAAATCTACAAGAAAATCCTTAACCATCAGTCAATCCAAAATCATTTAAATATCAAAACCCAAGTATAAACCTCACATCTCTCAGAAGTTAAGAAGTTCAAGAGATCAGCAAGAAAAGGATTTCACTCATTAGCATCCTTCAAGATTTGCAAAGCCGCCTTCTCCTTGTTCAACTTCTCGGTCAGCTTGGCAATCTTGTCCTCCTTCTCCCTCACAGCATCGTTTGGAAAGGGTATGTTCTTCTCACATGAATCCTTGATAACGTTTATTTGCTTACGAAGCCATTTCACGTTGAGGACAAGTCTTTCTGAATTCTCCAATTTAAACTCCCGATCAAAGAGTATATCTGGAGTCACGGTATTCCTGGGTCTCATATGCATATCACTCACGACACGCAAGTTAAACGCCTACTTGCATGGTTAAAGCATAAGCAAGCCCAGGGTTCCTGTCAACGATCATGTGGCCGAACTTCTTCCATATGTCTCGTACAAGCATGCATATCCAATGGGAACGCTGAATCCACGGACCAGTTCATGATATGGGAGTGAAGTGTTAAAGGGAGGATCGAAATAAACCCCTGAAGTTGGATATTCATACACTATTATACGGTTCTCAATCACTGGAACGGCTTCCACGACCAAAGCAACAGTCCCTTCGGTATTCTCCGCTGCTATCTCGGTTTCTTCTATCACTGAGGCAACAACCATCTGGTTTTCCATAACATCAGCAGTGACCTTCTCATGTCCTCGAAGTGCAGGGATGGCCGTCTCTTCATCAATAACTTCGTAAGGGTTAGAGTTATCATCATTGGCTCCAGTATCCTCAACTTCGGTATTTAGCACCTAATACGAAGATTACATGAGGTTAGAGTCACGAAGCCAAAGGAGATTATGAAACACAGTATACCCGCAAGGCAAAATCATCAAAGTTCATCATACTACATTCAAGACACGAGCAAATAGCATGAAAGTCATGAAAACACGTTTTACGATGAGTCCGTCTGAAGAAACCGAACTCTGCCCTTTACTAAGAGATGGACTGGGAGCAATCTACAAAGAACCTGAGGATGGGTCATATGCTATTCTCTTCGTATGGATGTCCTCTATGACGTGTCAAAATTTCATGACAAATCCGATGAATGAGCGGGTAGATGTGGCCAAAATATCAAGTGATGCGCAATCTGAAAAAGTTCTGGAAGTCTCCTGGAAGTTTACTATTTCGCCTTTTTCAAGCTCTGAACGTGCTCAAAACTTAAAAAGCTTCTTTGCTAAATCTTGGAAATTTTCCAGGCTTGAATTTGCACATGCATATCATCAAAATCCGACTCCGGACAAAGATTCTACGGCGTTTTTACTAAAAGCTGGGTTCTGAATATTCTGACGACGAAGTTCGACTAAGTTTTCATATATTCACATGGGTTCTCATTCATTCACAAGTCGGCACTTTTATACTTCTATGAAGAATATACAGGATATATACTTACTTGAGGAGTCTCCAAAGTGTCCAAGGGGTTGGAATTGTCCACATCAACGACAAGAGGAACATCACTTCCATCCGGTTCCGAATCTTGGGAATTACCTCCATTCCTCTTCCCAGAGGATGATTGAGTTCCAGAATTCTCCATCTCCATGACGACATCCTCATGTACACGTCCTTTACAATCAATATTTTCATCCATGAAGCACCACATTTGAACATGTGAAGAAATACTTACAGTTTCCTCGTCACTCAAATCAGCAATTGCTTGTTCAGTAGCAGAGAATTGAAGACCTTCAAGACTCGATGGAGTAAAATTCTGCAACAAAATTGACAACATTGGCTTCATGATTCTAATGTTAATAGCAATGAAAGTCACGGTGAGAAATATTGGGAACTCACCAAAGCACCAACTGGGGAATTTACAGTGTTGGGTAACAGCTTATAACCTTTATGCCTTCCTTCTCCGCCATGAATAACCGCCTCAGTCTTTGAGAAATCTACACCGATTCGAGGTCGTGTATTACGACCGTCCTGTGGTGAAATCCAGTAATATAATCAGAATACAGTTCTTATAATTTCGGGAAGATTATATATAAAAAAAAACATACCTGAGAGCATCCTGGAGACGACTTTCGTTTATCACCAGAAAGATACTTCAATCTTGGTCGACTGGAAATCATCTCAGCCGAAGGAAGATCCTTGATTGGAGATCGGGGAAATCTTACAAAGCCATGCAAACGCTCAAGTTGTTGATCCCATAACTCTACATAACCTGGAGTTACATAGGCGAATCTATCAGAACCAGGAAACCAGTAGCTACTTCCATCCCCGTGGGTATGATCCAAATGAGTCCTGAGTTGCTCAACTGATGGCTTCCTTCTCCGTATGGTTGTAACACACTTATCCATACCCATTTGTCGAGCTTCTCTATCAATGTTATACTCCTCCACTGAAATCTCTCCAAACGTGGCTGATAGCAAATGACCAGGGGTGCAACTCAACATGAAAGATCTTTCGCCATCACTCAGATGCACACCAGACGTCAAACTCGTGCTTTCTCCAGTATTGAAAGTCATCGGCTGAGAAACATAATCAGGGACTGACACCCACTGGGGAAAATTGAACTCGGATTCTTCATCTAACACATCAATAAAGCGTATTTTAGAACGAGGCTTCTTTGTGGACCAACGCATGATCCTAGCATTATCTTTCTCAGGGAAAGTATGGCGCGCATCAGTATTCAGTCCTTGCAGAACATTACGTGGAGTAGGTGCATAATTCTTAAAATGCTCCCACATCAAAGCTTGAAGAAACATCGTGTTGGCATAACACTCAATCTTCATAGAGCCGTTCGACACACTGGAGTCTATAATCAAGGAGTCCAGGTTGTAATACAAGGAGCCTAAGAATAAACTACCTATCGGAAGTTGCTCACCTTGAGCCATCTTAATAGAAAAGGGAATCACAAAAGGCTTCAACAAGTTTCCACTGTCTTCAAAAACGTCTCTGGACAACCATAAACATAAGAAAGCAGCAATGGGTGACATACCGTCGATGGGTTTATCAGAAACCTCATTTTTAGGCCACCAGTGTGTCAACCAGGAAGCATAACATCCTTTACTACCAGCTTTATTCACAATACCAGCGAGCAAACAGAGCCACAATACCACTTGCGTCATGATAAATGAACAACTCTCCAGAAGCTTGAATAACTCTCGTCACCTGCGCCTGGTCGAGCATAGTCCTCACATGGGGAAAACCCAACATATGCCTCGCCCAGCCGACAAATTTCTCCAAAGGTCGTCGAGAAAGCTTGAACTCTATGATTCATGAGGCGAAGACCCCTCGTTCAAGACAAAATCGAATCACTGTCTTAGGAGTCACCAATTTCTTCTGAGTAACAGTTCTGGGATTTATCAAAAGACGATACACCGGAGATTTCAAATGTTGCTCAGCTTCTGGAATATCTTTTTCAAAGAATGCATCATCTATGTTTGGGACATTCTTAATCCCAGGGATTTCGTCTTCGTCTCCCCCAACGGAAGTTTCATCCATGCATGTCTCATCTATGGAGATACCATCATCAACGCACATCTCTTCCCTCGAGGCGTCGTCAGCTTGGGAATTGGACATCTTTGCTAAGTAGCTGAAAATGTTCACACTACATTCTACTTCAGTATGCCGTCCAGATATAAATCAAGGATACAAGCAAAAATGGTAAATCTTGACTCTTACCTTTTATACTTCCACTAACAATAGTGATAGTAATGCTAGAGTTAACACCTCAAAATCGTTCGTCTCTTCGAAAATTGCAAAAACGAACGAAACTTTATTTAATTTCCGAAACTGATTTTTCATGAAATCACGACACAATTTTCATAAATGTGAACATTCACACAACTGACCTATGAAGTTTACAACAATAAAATATTTCATCATAAATATATTATGTATCTTCGAATGTTCCTCAAAACCCACGTTTCTGATTTTTCGAAAAAACAGCAATTAATGCAACATTGCTTACATAAATTCTCAAGAATTTTATCTAATGAAAACAAATTCATGCAAATAAAATATACCATCATATTTTACACAATATATGTCACGGCTGCATATATATATAAAAAAAAATATTTTTCCTTCGTATCGTCGTTATTTGTCTTTAAAACGAAGGTTTATTTCAAAAAATATTGTGAAAGCTCACATCTCATACATATGATAAAGTTTTGTATTTACATGAAAGATCATAAGCAAAATTTTATCACTGGACACATGTTCATCATACATATTTTCCTTCCTGTCATCGTTATTTGTCTTTAAAACGAAGGATTATTCCGATTTCATGAAAATTCACTTCTTTTATGATAAAACCTTGGTACACATGAAATATCATAAACTAAGTTTTATCACCGAACCTAGGTTCATATAAAAAAAAATCTCTCCTAAATCAGGGATTATAGTTAGTTTTCAAAACTAACGATTGAACGAACATACGTTTTCAAAAAACGAGGGTTTTTTCATAAAACTCACACTAATATACACACATGTATATAACCTCATCATGATCAAAAAATGAACAACTCATAAGGATCATAAACATCAAAAAAAAAAATACACGTACCTGGTCAGCCGGAATTTGGCCGACGGCGGCGCTGATCCTGGCTGTCTTCTCCTGCTGCTGGCGTGAAGGTGCTGAGACGGTGGAGACCTGGTCGTGGAAAAAAAATAATAAAAAAAGGATTAAAACCTTTTCTATCAATTTTATTTCCAAAACCTAATTTTCTAAGGATTTTCTTATTGGTCCCGACCCGCGAATCCTAACCGACCACGGACTCGTCGTCCAAACCAGCGGTTCAACACCAATTTATGCTCATCAAACGACGCTCCAATCATGACATTGAAGCCTTCATCAAGTCGTGGTTTTCTCATGTTCTCTAAATCCGGTAACCTCTCAACTTATGACTAAGTTCAATTACTGGTATTATTATTTATGGCCGGAAAATCACCATTTAATGTTGACTGAGGAACACAGCTTTCCTCAGTAAGCAGGGGACTTAATATAGATGGTGGATTTTCGACAAAGGCTAAAATTGTAAACTCATAATTATACGAAACTCTGATTCAGCAATCATACGTGAGTATCGAGACACGGCTCTCTCATCGAATTCTCAACGGAGAGTACTTTCTCTCAGAGTGCATGTAGATATGTAGTCTCACGACTGGACAACGTCATATCTCATGAATACATAATACTTTCAGTGATTATTTCTATATATGATCACGAGATGGACGGCTCCTAGACAGCTTGCTCTGCTGGTATAGAACGATAACGTTTTCAGGAACAAACAACGAGTTTACCCTGACTATATAAAGGATATGACTTACCGACAAGCTCATATCGGGATAATTAATGCTCCTAGACAGCTTGCTCTGCTAGTATAGAGCCACAAAGTTAATTATTCCTAATTGCTCATATTCCATGGTCGAATCCACGATTGGTCCCATGGAATGGCAATAAACAATTGTTCTGATTCTATGATCGAATCCACAGCTTGATCTCATAGAATAGCAATAACTATATTATCTCATTACTCCGATTTCATGATCGAATCCACAACTGGTCTCATAAATGGTAATAGATAAACCTTAATTACTCCGATTCTATGGTCGAATCTACAATCCCATGGAATGGTAATGCTCACTTTATTATTCTGAATTTGTAGTCGAATCCTCAGTTGATCCTATGAATTAATAATAAACATCTTATTACTCAGTTTTGTGAATTATTCTCCACTGAATTCCACAATTAGTAATAAATAATCAACAACCGGGCGTCTGAGCTACCTCTAAGTAAGCCCCGATTCAAATGGTGAAGGTGTATTCAACGATGATACACTAACAGTCACCGCACGAACGAGTATTTAAAAAATACAACGAAACGATGAACCTATGCAAAATAGAGAAGAAAATAATAAATAATTAAAAATATTGACCAGGGTGCTGGGAGTACGGACACACGACCGACCGACCGTGTCGTTGTCATTCCCACGCCAGTTTTATATTTTTAATGCATTTTTATTATTTTCCATGATTTGATGAAAATCCTCTCAGTTTATTAAATCTCCTTCGTCTCGAGGAAACTCCTCGGTTTCATGGTACTTCCATAAATCCATAAAAAATAATATAAAATTAAGGAAAAGAGTGTGGGGCGTGACCATTGGCCAACCGGCCATGCCTTGGTCCCAACCGGCCCCACACCCACGGTTCCTTATTATTTTTTTATTATTATTATTATTATTTCTCTAATTTCATGAAAAAACTCCTTGATTTCATGGTATTTTTGCACAAATCATCAAATAATAATAAAATTAATAAATTATGAAAACTTGTGGGATCGGGCTTTGGCTTGCCGGCATGCCCTAGCCGGTCCCACACGCCCCTTTGTTTATTATATTATTAGTTTTCCTTGAATTCATCAAATTCCTTGATTTCATGGTATTTCTCTCAAATTAGGAAAAATTCCCTCAAATCATCAAAATACCTAAAAAATATTAAAAAATTATGAAAACTCGTGGGACCGGGCCCAAGCCGGCCGGCCATGCCTCCACGGTCCCCACGCCCTTGTTTTTATTATTTTAATATTTTTTGCTTCCTGAACTCATGAAAACTCCTTCAGTTCATGGAAACTCCCTAAATTCATCAAATTTCTCAAAATTCATGAATTTTTCATAAAATCATTATAAAATTAGGGAAACTGTGGGACCGGGCCCTAGCCGGCCGGCCATGCCTTCCACGGTCCCACACGCCCTTGTTTTATTATTTTAATATTTTTGCTTCCTTGAACTCATGAAAACTCCTTCAATTCATGGAAACTCCCAAAATTCATCAAATTTCTCAAAATTCATGAATTTTTCATAAAATCATCAAAATATTATAAAATTAAGGAAAAGGCACCACGGGACCGTGGTCACGACCGGCCGACCATGCCTTGACCACGGCGGTCCCACGCCTCCTCATTCCTTATTTTATAATTATTTTTCATCATCTCATGGTGTTTTCCTCAGTTTCGTCGAAACCCTAATTTTGGCATATTTTCTCGAATGGATGCTCAATTGCACGCCAGAAAATATCAAAATTCTCAGGACTGAGACGCGGACGCCTTGGGGACACGAGCACGCTATCTTGACCGACCAAGATTGGCTCTTTGGCTCACGGAAGCCGGTCCCATCAATTTTCACAGTTTTGACCTAATTTGCACAATTGCTCGTATTAGGTCCAAAACTCTCCCAAACACTTTGGATTTTCATGAAGTGATCGTCAGGCGGTCACGGGAAACCCAGGGGGTTTCATGACTCCATGGTCGGTCCCTCGCCTCGTCATAATTAATTAGGTTTTCTCACCTAAGGCTCAGACGAGCATTTTGAATAAATGATTAAACCAGCATTTAATCATTCTTCCACCAACAAATCGTCAACTCTTCAGGAGTTCTTCGTATTTTCTCACGTGATCATATGGACACTACATGGTTGATCCACGGTCCCATGTAGTCGCTCCCTCCTTCGTCCCATGGTTGAAATTCTGACGAACCATGAATTGATCATCAATTGATCAAATTAGGGTTTCTGAATCCAAGGATCATCATTCCAGATTCCAACCTTAATAATTTTACGACGGCCTCATGGTCATTAATTTCATTAATTATGCTCGGTTCAACGACCAGTATTCTAATTAATATTTTTGGTACACTGCCAATAATCCATCAGATGAGCAACACTTGCTCAGACGATCAAATATTCAACAATTCATCACATGAGCGGCACTTGCTCAGATGAGGAATATTTGCTCAATATTGGTTCAACAATCAATATTCAACGATCCATCGAATGAGAAATACTTGCTCACTTCATCGTAAGAGCTATACCTCTGTCTCATGACATGTTCAATTCATGAGTTTCAGAACATCATGTTCAACTCAACGACTACATGGACTCATCGTCCCATCAAACCACGAAGTCATCAATTGACTAACAAACCACGAGACGTCAATCGTGTCACTTGGGGGGATATCACTTAGGGTTTTTGGTATGGCGGTCTACGGCACGTGTGTTCAAACACACGATGGAATGTGAGAAAGTCGTGCAATCAGTTGAAGGAATTCACGAGGTAGCGGGTGGAAAATCGACCAAGTCTCCACATGTTGAGCAACTGGTTTCAAACACGATCTCCACTTCCCACTCCTTGATTCCATCAACTGTCACACTTCATGGAATCATGGTGTCTACAATTCCAGCAATATAAATAAGTCTCTGAATCATGATTGAAGCATCATCAGTATCATCAATCTCACGTCAAACTGACAACACGAGATCATCAACTCATCAATTGAGCAACTACTCTCAATTGAGCAATTTCAATCACTCAGAGCTTATTGCATTCGGAATTCACACACCCACAATCTTTGATTACCATTGATTCCACACATTTCTCAGCTTCCCTTCTACAGATCAACCCATCCTCTCTTGTGATCGAATTTACTCTGGAACGGTCATTGTCTTGATTTAGGCCGGAGTACTACAGATTGATCTCTCGAATCTAAAGAACCCCCTTTGCAGCGGTGCATCTGTGTGAGGTTTAACATTTCGTTCGGTCCGAGGAGTCTCCTCCGTACGGCCGTCTCCTCAATTCCTTAAAAACCAGCAAATCGTTTTTCCCCCATCTACAAATAACCACAACCAATATTTCGTTTAGCAATATGTATGGACAAACTCCAATATACTTTCTATAGAATCAACTAGACAGTCAGACTCAATCTAGATAAAAAGTATATCAAAGAGTTTATATCTCAATCTCTCGATTTAATATATACTCAAGCAAATAGAAATCTGCGAGTCTTTATCAAATACTAGAGAGATAACTTGGATGGTACCAAAGACCAATATCCAAGTGTCAATCAATTTAAATCAACGACCAAAAGGTCGGATATTCTAATTGATTGAACAACACACAACCTGTGATATTTCAATTATATAACAAAATATAATGCGGAAAAGAAATAACACAGACACCAGAATTTTGTTAACGAGGAAACCACAAATGCAGAAAAACCCCGGGACCTAGTCCAGATTGAACACACACTGTATTAATCCGCTACAGACACTAGCCTACTCCAAATTAACTTCGGTCTGGACTGTAGTTGAACCGCAATCAATATCAGACTGATCCAAGGTACAGTTATGCTCCTACGTCTCTGATCCCAGCAGGATACTAAGTACTTGATTCCCTTAGCTGATCTCACCCACAACTAAGAGTTGCTACGACCCAAAGTCGAAGACTTTAATAAACAAATCTGTATCACACAGAAAAGTTTACGGTAATAGATAAATTCGTCTCCCAAGAATATAGCTACAAGTTTTGTTATGTCTTTTGATAAATCAAGGTGAACAGGAACCAATTGATAAACCGGACTTATATTCCCGAAGAACAGCCTAGTATTATCAGTCACCTCACAATAATCCTAATCGACGCAGTGAAAAAGATATTGTGGAATCACAAACGATGAGACGAAGTGTTTGTGATTTCTTTTATATCTTGCCTATCGGAGATATCAATCTCAAGCCAATTATTACAATTGTACTCGTGCGATAGATACAACAAGATCAGATCACACAACTACGAGAAAGTAGTATCGGTCTGGCTTCACAATCCCAATGAAGTCTTTAAGTCGTTAACCTGGTTTAGAAGAAGAAACCAAAGGTTAAAGGAGAATCGACTCTAGCTTAGAACAACTAGTATCACACAGAAGGTGTGGGGATTAGGTTTCCCAGTTGCTAGAGTTATCCCTTATATAGTCTTTCAAATCAGGGTTTGCAATCAATGTTAGCTTGGTAACAAAGCATTCAATATTCACCGTTAGATAAAAACCTGATTTAGATTCAAGCTAATATCTTTCAACCGTTAGGTCGAAAACTAGCTTGTTACACACAGATAAAATGCACGTTTCTAGGATTGTGTAACCGTACCCAATCTTGTACATTTGTTGGTTCAACAATAGTCAACCAAATGGTTAGCCATATGATCACTTTCATATCAACCATATTCTTGTTCACCATAACTAGTTCAAGTGACTCAAATGAACTAGTTAGAGAGTTGTTCAATTGCAAGGAAATCTTATGTAACTATACAAGACACAATCGAAGCAAAAACGATTTGATTCACTCGAATCAGTTCATGAACTATATAACCAAGGTTTTCATTTGCATTCCTTAGTTTATATAAGAATAAGTTCACAAACATCGTTTTTAGATATAACCTACTCAAGTTCGCGGACTGGGTTCGCGGACTTAAGTTCCCGGACGGAGTTCACAAACCCCAGCAGAAATTCATGGGACAAGAACTTCCGCCAGTTCGCGGACTGAGTTCGCGGACTTGGCTCACGCCACCATGCCGATTCTCTTGATCAACAAAGTTCGCAAACTTCAGTTCAAGGAATAGGGACTTATACATATATGTGTTTCCACAACAATGCTTATATCCTCCAATGGTTATATAATCTAAAATCTCATTTCAATCATTGGAACATTATTAGAGGACGTTGATATTCTATAGTTGTTATTCACAAACTATCTTTCGTCAAAGTAAGCAATTTCCAAAGTGATTGAAACTTGTCATGACTTTCGTCACTAGGTAAAGATGAACTTGGTTAAATCGAAAGCTTAGAAACACATATTTCGAGAAATAGATAAGCGAGATAAACTCAGCTCGAAATAGCAAATTTGTATAATCTAAGTCTATATATCAAAACGACTTTTGTCTCAAGATAGGAGATAAATAGACTTTTGAGTGATAGATAAGTTCAAGTCTCCACATACCTTTTAGTCGATGAAGATCCACCGGTTATTTAAGTAGTCCTTCGTCTTGTATGATGATTGCCATGGAGTTCTTGAGCTCAACTACACTTTCTATCCTAGTCCGAGACCTTAGCTATAGTAGACTAGAAATCAAGACTTATAGTTTTGATCACTAACATTGAAAAACATGCTTGAGATAGCAACGCATGCGAGTTCGACCGAGCAATGCTCTAACAATCTCCCCCTTTGTCAATTTTAGTGACAAAACTATCAATACATATGGAATACAAAAAATAAATAAATTAACTTTTGTATCTCCTATTCCATACGCCTAATTTTCAACATTACTTGAAATCTTCGTCATTTCCAAGTACTCTAATCATCCCAAAGGTTGTAAGTTCAGCATCATCGTTGTTGAAAATCCATAGCTATAACAACGAGAAAACAAGAGTTCTCAATCATTGTTATACAATGTCATAGTATCATTACACAATGTCAAAGTTCAATTGTATCACAACTTCAACAACAATACTATGGTGATATGTATCACTCCCCCTTAGTCAATACTCCATCTCACATGGAAACCACTCCGCCTTACATAATGATCCGAAAATCATATGTATTTGTAGTGTGAACTACATATTAATTCCCCCCCCCCCCCTTTTTGTCAATAAAATTGGCAAACGTATAAGAACGGGATCCTAATGAAATTTCCGAAAGAGACATTTCTTGACCAAAAGAAAGCAAAAATATATCATCTTATTTAGATGCAATCATAAAGCTTAAGCTAAATGCATTCATCAAGGAGTTTGTAAAGATACAAGATAACCCCTATAATATTCCACAGTCGTACTCCCCACAAAGATTTGGCAATTAAGCACAAGATCAATTAAGAACTCTCCCCCATAAAATGTCATTCCCGAAAGAACAACAAGAGCGACCTTAATTTCGAAAGAAAAAAAGGATTTCTTTGGACATAACAAATCACATACAAGTATGAATTTGAATCCAAAAATATTCAATTAAACTAACCACAAGAGAACCCATGATTAATTTAATCGAGAAATGCTCAACATAAGTGAACTTATGGAGACTTAAAAAGATACAATTAGATTAATCACAAGAGGGCCCATAATTAATCTAATCGAAATACACACCCAAACTAATCACAAAAGTAATCAATTTAATTGGTCATGCTCGACATAAGAAAACTTATGGAGCAACAACTAAATAACCAAACAAGATGATTAATTTAGTTGAATATGCTCGACATAAAGTACCCCACGGAACAACAACATAGCTAATCATAAAAATAATCAACTTGGTCGTTCAATGCTCAACATAAGACCCTTTACGGATCCTCACGGTAATACATAAAATATGGATCAGGGAAGATCAATACTGCGGAATACACAAGGATTCATTCTATTTTCCATCACTATTCGCATAACGACATTCAATAGACATAATCCTTGCAAACAAAAGATTTTAACCTATCTTCCATCAATAATTGACATAATAGGCTTAACTTTTGTATTTGTCAAAAGTCTATTCATTCTTTTATCAATACATGCATATCGACATACGAAAGATTTTACTTTTGACAAGGTACGGGACAATTATAGTTCACGGACGTAAACACACATATCCCATAAAAAATTTGCAATATATAAAACCATAAAGTTTAATACTGCAAAAATCATCTTCCAAACAAATTTAGAGTTTAAACCAATAAATCTAAAAACAAGAAGATGAAAACGTTGGACATAGCTATGTGTAATCACAATAATGGCTATTCCAAACACTAGTTATTCTTGAAAAAGCGGGGGTCTAACAACACCACCCAATATTTCTCTTAGCAATCTGTATGGACTAACTCCGAAATACTTTGCTAGAGAATCAACTAGACAGTCAGACTCAATCTAGATAAAAGTATCTCAAGGAGTTAATATCTCTCTCTTGATTTGATTTTTACTCAAGCTAAAAACAATAGCGAGTCTTTATCAAATACAAGGAATACTTGGACGGTACCAAAGACCAATGTCCAAGGATCAATCAATATCAATCAACAACCAAAGGTTGGATTTCCAATTGATGATCACGAACGCACAACCTGTATTATTTCAATTATATAAAATATAATGCGGAAAAGAAATAATACAGACACCAGAAATTTTGTTAACGAGGAAACCGCAAATGCAGAAAAACCACGGGACCTAGTCCAGATTAAATACACACTGTATTAAGCCGCTACAGACACTAGCCTACTGCAAACTAAGTCGTTAACCTGATTTTAGAGAAGAAAATCAAAAGTTAATGGAGATCGACTCTAGCGGGCGCACTAGTAGCACACAGATGTGTGGGGATTAGTTTTGAACAATGCTAGATGTCTCCTTTATATAGCCTTCAAATCAAGGTTTTTCCTTAGTTACAAAGCAATCTTTATTCACCGTTAGATGAAAACCTGATTTAAATTCAAGCTAATATTTATCAATCGTTAGATCGAAAACTTAGCTTGTCACACACACTTGGGTAGACATTTACTGGGTTCGTGAAAACCATGCCCAAACGTGTACGTGTATGTTGGTTCAACATAGTAACCCAAAAGGTTAACCATATGAGCATTTCATATTAACCTTGTTCTTCTTGACCATAACTAGTTCAATTGACTCAAATGAACTAGTTAAAGAGTTCTTCAATTGCTATGAGATCTTATGTAACTACACAAGACATAATTGAAACAAAGATGATTCGATTCAATTGAATCGGCTCATGAACATTATAGCCACGATTTTCATAAAGCATTCCTTAGTAATTTAATGTTTCATGTTCAGAGCAAATCTTTAGATCATAACCTCTTAAGTTCACAAACAATTTCGCGGACTTAAGTTAATCGGTTGAGTTTTCCAAACTCAGCAGAAATTCTCGGAAAGAGAACTTCCACCAGTTTTCGGACTGAGTTCGCGGACTTAGCACACAAACGAGTTTTGAAAAATCTAGCAGAAATTCTTGTCGAGAAATTCCGACAGTTCGCGGACTTAGTCTACGGACTGGGTTCACGGACTTGGCAATCCAATTCCACAATCCTATCGATTTCTCTTGATCAACAAAGTTTGAAAAACTTCGGTTCAAGGAATACATGATTATGTAATCTAAACTCTCATTTCAATCATTGGGACATTCTCAGAGGACGCTATGTAGCCGTTATTCACAGACCTATTCACGTTAGAGCAATTCTCAAAGTGATTGAAACTTTTCATGACTTTCATCACTAGGTGAAGATAAACTTGATCAAAGCGAAACGCTTTACCAACACACGATTTCGAGATAAAAGATAAGCAATGAATGATCAGCTCGAAATGTCAAATGTGTATGATCTAGTCTATATAGCATACGACTTTTGTCTCATAAGAAGTAGGAGATAGAAGAGATAGACTTTTGAGTGATAGATAAGTTCAAGTCTCCACATACCTTTTTATTGATGAAGTTCCACGATTCCTTGTATAGATCTTCGACGTTGTATGATGAATCGCCATGAAGTCCTTGGGCTCAAAGACACTTTTCTATCCTAGTCCGAGACTTAGCTATGTAGGCTAGAAATCAAGACTTATAGTTTTGATCACTAACATTAACAAACATGCTTGAGATAGCAACGCATGCGAGGTTGACCGAGCTATGCTCTAACAATCTCCCCCTTTGTCAATTTGAGTGACAAAACTATTAATACATATGGAATACAAAAAAGATAAACTTTAGTGGCTCATATTCCATAGTCTAATCTTCAACGTTCCTTGAAATATTCGTCCTTCCAAGTACTCCAATGATCCCAAAGGTTGTAAGTTTAGCACCATCGTTGTTGAAGATCCGTAGATATAACAATGAGAGAAATCGATATTCTCGATCATTATCATACAGTTTCATAGTATTATTATATAACATCAAAGTCCAATTGTATCACGACTTTAACAATAATACTACGGTGATATATGTCACTCCCCCTTAGTCAATACTCCATCTCGATCATGGAAACCACTCCCGCTTACACAATGATCCGAAAACCATATGTATTTGTAGTGTGAGATACAATATTTCTCCCCCTTTTTGTCAATAAAATTGGCAAAGGTACAAGAATGGGATCATAATGAAATTTCCACAAGAGACATTTCATGACCAGAAGAAAAATACATACCAACTTAATTTAGATGCAATCTAATAGCCGAAGCTAACAACATTCATCAAGGAGTTTTAAGATACAAGATAACCCCTATAAAATTCCACAGCCGCACTCCCCACAAGATATTACCATTAACCACAAGTTCAAAAGAACTCTCCCCCATTTGATTTCATTCCCGAGAGAACAACAAGAGAGACCTTAATTTCGAAAGAAAAGAAGGATTTTTGTTGCACACCAAAAACCATAGGAATGATTTTCTATATCCAAAGCTCAACCAAATTAACCACAAGTAAACCCATGATTAATTCAATTGGAATACGCAACTAAATCAAACCACAAAAGTGATCAATTTAATTGAAAGTGCCCAACATAAGTAAACTCACGGAGCTACGACTAAGTCAATCATATGGAGATGACTAAATTAACCGTTCAAATACTCAACATAAAGAAAACCTTACGGAATATATGACTACATTAACCAAAGAACATGATAGTGTAGCCTTTCATATTCTCAACACAAGAACTGGTGGAATATATGAAAACTCAACTAGATTAATTACAAGAGAACCTGTAATTAATCTAATTGGAATACAAACAACCAAACTAATCACCAAAGTAATCAATTTAATTATTTTGGGGTCAACATAAGAGAACTTATGGAACCCCGACTAAGTTCATCATAGAATATGACAACCTTAACAGTACATGTACTCAACATAAGAAAGAAGACTTATGGAGTACTAACTAAATAACCAAACTAGTTGATTAATTTAGTTCCTAATGCTCTACATATAACATCTTATGGAACAACCAACAAAGCCAAGGTAAATCGACTTAATTGTAAGGTGCTCAACATAAGACACACAGTGGAGCCTTCACGGTAAAACATAATAAAATGGATCAATGAAGATCAATACCGTGGATAACATACAAGGATCTATTCTATTTTCCATCATAATGACATAATAGACTTTATCCTTGTTGAACAAAAGATTTTATCCTATTTTCCATAAAATACATGATTGCATAGGCATAACTTTTGTATATGTCAAAAGTCCATTCGTCCTTTCATCAATACGAATACCGATTCATGAACGACTTTACTTTTGACTGCAATATGGGACCTTCAAGTTCATGGACGTAAATGATGAGTGCTAAATAGTGCATATTTATATATATTTTTGTTGGCATTTAACTCATCTTTTGTGCATTAATTCTACATTTTATCCCATATTCTGTATTTTCATTGTTTTCAAGAATAAATATTTTTCTTACTTAACTTTGCATTTTTAGGTAACAAATAAAATCTGGATGAAGTGCGGAGCAAAAAGAGCAGAAAAGTAGTGAAAAGCCGGGAGGAATTACGCAAGGAAGCCGCGAAGAATGTTGCGCGCAAGACCAAAAAGCTAGGAATGGGCTCAAGAAGGAAGAATTGTTCTTAAAGAAGATATGGGCTTGGCATACCCAAGGCCCAAAACCCTTACCCAAATCCATTTCCTTTATCCATACCCATTTCCATGAGAGCCGTCAGATTGGATCCATCTTGTCATCCAACGGTCACCTCATCACTGTGCATCAAATCCCGATGATTCCGCCCAACACTACAGCACCTATACCTAATCTAGCACCGTTGACTTCGTTGTGTTCCACATCCAACGGTCGCTACAAACTGCTTCTCTCTTAGCCGTCCGATCTACCTACCATCTCCATATCCAGCAGCTCAGCTCGCCAAACATCGAACCAGATGCTCCCTTCACACCCTAGCACCAAACCCTATACTACCACCCAACACTCCCTCCTTCCCAAAACATCGAACTCATCTTCTCCACCCGACCATTTCCAGAACCACCATCGCCTGCAACTCCACTGCCACCACCAGACCTCGAGCTCCACCACCACCACAACCAGCCGACCAAGAGACCTATCGAACCCCCTAGTCTATCTCTCTCCCTCGTAGCGTCTTCTCACATAGGTGCTAAGATTAAGAGAGGCAGGCTTAGGGTTTCGCTCCAAGATAGGGTTGCAGTGCAAAGAAGACGAAGAATAGGGGATTTCGAGCAGCGTAAAGCCAGTACAAAGCATGGGTTGGGTCGAAATTATCCAATTGGTATGTCAAATTTGATTTTCCCCAAAAATCAATTTAGGGTTATCAACATTAGGGTTTGTAGAAATTTTAGGGATTTGTAAAACTATAAAAGGGGATGTGTAGGAGATGTAAAAACTGTTCTTGGACTAGCCAAGTTTCCCCCTAATTGGGTTAGGTTTGATTTTAATTTCATTGTCAATTTTCATCATTTGCATATTTTTCTTCTTGTTCACTGTGTTGTGTTTTGATGTTGTGTAATTGTTGATGTGTTGTTAGTTTAATGCTCCTGTTCATTTGTAATTGTTCCTGTTTAGTTCTAGGTGTTAGCATGTTCTAATTCACCACTAGGGTGAAGATGAAACCTTAATGCCACTGTGTAGGAGACTACAATTTTGGCCTCTCATCACTTTGCTCTCACATTGTATGTCAGGCATACATTGTAGTTAGGATACCCCTGTGATTGAAAGTGCAGCAGCCCATGTTAATTGATTATGGTCCAAACCTCAGACTAGTTATGCTCTAATCAGATAGCTAGTACCTTGGGAGGATAATTTGGTTGCAATTGGAATATCCGACTTAGTCTAGGTTAAGAGGTGGAATCAATGCCCTAGTTTGCCATCAACCTTCATTCTCATCCACAATTCCATCTTCTACTGTTTAACTTTGCTTTCTTGTTTTCTTTCATTTGTTTTACTTTCACTTCTCATTTGCTTTACCTGCACTGCTGCATTACTACTTGCATTTCTGTTTTGCACTTTCTTTACTACTTGTTTGACCTGCAACTCTGTTGCATTTCTGCTTTGCATTTACTGCACTGCTGCTACAGCTCTGTTGCTACTGCACTGCTGTGCATTTTCTGTTGCTGCTGTAGCTTCTTCAGCTGCTGCTGCCTCTCTTGCACTCCTGCTGCTTGCTTTGCTCTCCAAGGCTCACTTCACTCCTGAGCCCAAGTCCAATTCAGTGAAACCAAAGGCTAAAGGCCCAACCAACTGAGCCCAAAGCTCAGTTCACTCCCAAAAGCCTCTGAAGCCCAGTTAAGGCCAAAGCCTAGTTCACTACTAAGCCCAACTCACAAGTGAATTGTTAAGCCCAACGCTCAAACCAGTTTCCAGAACCAAAGCCCATTTGCACTTCAAAGATAACAGTTCATTTTATTTTTAACAAACCCACTAAGCCCAATTCATTCAAAGGGCATTCAAACCCATTAGTACTCAAGCCCAATTTAAGCCAAAAGGCTTCTAAGCCCAAAGCAAATCTAGGAACCCAATTAGCTAAACACTCCAAAACACACCCGATCTCTGTGGATCGACCCGTACTTGCACGAGCTACAACCGACGACCGTGCACTTGCGGTATTACTGTAGGCCCGTTTTCATTGCATCATTTTTACACACTAGTCCGGACCTGCCAAGTTTTTGGCGCCGCTGCCGGGGATTGGTGCTGTGTTTTATCTGTGTTTTTCTTAGCTATTTTGCATTTCATTTCATAGCATTTGCATCTGCATCTGCTTCATTTCATTTGCTGTTGGACCTGCTGATTCTGAACCTGTTTTTTCTCTGCTGGGACGCCACCAAGGAAAAGAACCAAAACCCAACTGGGTTTTTGCAACAATATCAGAGCAGCTGGGCTGTGCTAAAAAGGTAAGCCTAAACCCATTCAATTGAGAGAACCCAACCTGTGGGCTTCCAATTTTTTATTTGTGGGCTTGTAATAATTAACCCAATTTTTTGGGCTTTTTATTTTTCTATTTTGGGTTTGTAATAATTTATGTGTGGGCTTGTTGTTTAATTTGTGGGCTTGTATTTATTTTGTGTGGGCTTGTTTAAATTTTTCCATTGGACTTGTATTTTGGACTCTGGGTTTAAACCCAGCTGAGCTGATAACCGATTGTGGGCCGCAGCCTTCCTTCCATTTCCTTAGAGGCTTGCACAGTGGGCTTGCTCCCATTTCAAAAACCAAATTTTATTTTCTTCATTTTATTTAAAAAAAAAAAAAAAAAAAAAAAAAAAAAAACCAAAATTTTCTTTTGCTCCCAATTTTAAACCAAATTTCTTTTATATCCCACCAAAACCAAATTTTTCCCAAAAATCCAAACCCATCAAAAACCAAATTTTTTTAAAACCCATTAAAACCAAATAGTGGGCTTTGTGTCATTTCAAAATGGACCAACCTCGTGCTCTCCATGAATACATGTATCCATCAATACAAATTCCATTATCATGTATTGTCTTACCTCAAACCAATAACCCTTTTAAAATAAATGCAAACATGATACAAATACTTCCTATATTTCGAGGGTTCGATTCTGAGAACCCCTATACTCATGTGAGGGAGTTTGAACAAATTTGTCGGACTATGCAACCTGATCATATGTCCGAAGACTCTCTGAAATTGCGTTTGTTTACATTTTCTTTAAAGGAAAGGGCCAAAACATGGTTTTACGGTTTGAGACCACAATCAATCACCACTTGGGAACAACTCACTAATCAATTTTTCCAAAAATTTTTTCCACATCATAGGACCATCGCTATTCGTCAAAGTATCAATTGTTTTGTCCAATTGGATGAGGAAACTGTTTTTCACTATTTTGAACGTTTTAATGATTTGTTGAGTGAATGTCCGCACCATGGAATTGAGAAGTGGAGACTTGTCGTCATCCTCTATGAGGGACTAGACTTTAAATCTCGAACCATGGTTGAGTCTATGTGTAATGGTGAGTTTATTGATAAATCTGTGGATGATGCATGGAATTTTTTAGCCGAGATTGCAGAAAAACCCATCAATGGGAATCCGTTAGGGAAACAGGAACAACACCACATGATATGAGTCACCCTCATGAATTAGAGTTTTATTCTTGTAATAGCTCCGACCTTAGGATTGAAAATTATCCTAGATTGCAAAATGCCTATCATGATGATGATGATGATTATGATGTTATGTTAGAAGAACATGTCTATACTGAAAATGTTATGGAACCTTTGGGTTCAAATACATTAGGCTTCTCTGCCCCGACCTTAATGCATGATATTTCTTCTAGTATTCCATGTGATGTTTCCCCTGATGTGCCGATACACGAAAATAAATCTGTTGATGATGTTGATAATTCTGATTGTGATCTTGCCATGATTGATGATTGTGAGCATGATGTGACATGTGTAGATGAGTTAGGAGATTTTGATTTGATTGATAATGATGTGCCTATCGTCCTACCTAAGTCACAATCTGATGGCCTTCCACCCAACCTAGATTTGGTTTGTACCCATATTGTCAAACCAATTTTTCTGAAAATTCCTAATCTAGGATTGGAACTGTGTGCTTCCCAAGTCCTCTTGGACTATTTTGCTTCAAAATATACACTTTTAAAGAGCCACAGTTGGAATGCATTTCTTTGCCCATCCCGAAAACAGTCATTATGAGTTAGACCTTTTGAATCCTGAACCCCTAAAATTAATAGATTTTGTGCTTAAAAGTAAACCTGTTGAAAAATTTTGGTTTAGGGGTGATTCATTCGGTTTTTCACTCTCACTCCCATTTAAGTCCAATTTTAGTGTTTTGAACTTTCTTGTCTCTACACTTTTCTTTTGGGTTGATCCTCAACTCTTTAGATTTTGTGTATGGTGAATTTTTTGTATATAATCCAGTAGATAAAATTTCTTAAAAACCCTTTTGTTCCTTTTGTATATATTTTGCTAATCCAATATGATCTCGGCTGAAATATGTTGGATTTTTGCCTTGAATAACGGAGTTTTAATTCTGCTTTCGCCGAAATCGGGTATTCTCTCTCCTTTTACTCTACTCAGCATGTTCCTCTTCATATATTGTTTTATAATTCTTTCCATATTTTGAAACATTGAGGACAATGTTTAGTTTAGGTTTGGGGGTATAGAGTAGATACCATGATAATTTGCTATAATTGAAAACGAACTCCTTCTTTTTGAAAAAATTGAAAAATTCAAAAAAATTAAAAAATGAAAAATCATAAAAATGGAGCTCATTTACCTTGAAATGTTGACTCTTGTGCAAATATGTATTTTTATTAGGAGTCTTAGTCTAGATATTTAGGCACCCTGATTCTAGCACAATTCACATAGTGATAAGAAATTTGCACGCGCACGATCTACCAATACATGTATGGCCTCGATCTTCAAGGTGTTTGATAGGAAGTTACGATTGCCAATCACTTTAGAATACTGAACGAAACTTGACTAGCTTGTTCTTTGGTTGGTTGGGATAGAAGGTGGAGGTTACATTAAGAAAGACAACCATCGAATTTAACTGGGTGCATCAAAAAGGGCTACCTCTTGCAAAGTGTCATGTAATCTTTTGTTTCCTTTTGTATATGTATCAAAAGTGTTTCCTTGTTCAAAAAAAAAAAAAAAAAAAAAAAAAAAAAAAAAAAAAAAAAAAAAAACGATGTATATATTCAGAAAAAAAAAAAAATATCAGAAAAATCCAAAAAAATCAAGTATTATCAATTCCATCATCTCTTGTTCCAAAAATAAAAAGAGATTTGTCAATGTAATAAGAGTCATGTAAAGAGTTCTTTGTGTTTCGTTGTAATAAGCAAGGAGGGTGTATGCCATTGATGTACAACGCGAGCAATTGTGAAATACCTCCAACTCATTCACAATTCTCGTAAAGTCCGGACAGCTAGCTAGATTTCGACCTCAGTTCTTAGCCTGAGAAACATCTCTTGGTGATTAGTAGTCATGACTTCAGATCTTTCTTTACACATGTGTAGATACACTTTACACTCTTATCACATGTCTTTATTTGTTATCAGTGCTAGGATTGTGCCTTCGATAGCTAGATTGACATCTCCATTTTGCTGTGAGCTTAACTGACTTGCACATGTCACATTTGATGGAATCTGAGCTTATATTTGTCCTTAGGTTTTGTAGGCACACCTCTGGTAAACCTTCACGAGACTTCAACTCGTCCACTAGGGACACTTAGTGGTTTAAAGGCTTAGTGCATACGCTAAATGCATTCGAGAGACCAGCGACAGTGGTATAGTTAGGATTTCCTTAGTTTTGTTTTACTTGAGGACAAGTAAAATTCAGGTTTGGGGGTATTTGATGAGTGCTAAATAGTGCATATTTATAAATTTTTGTTGGCATTTAACTCATCTTTTGTGCATTAATTCTACATTTTATCCCATATTCTGTATTTTCATTGTTTCAAGAATAAATATTTTCTTACTTAACTTTGCATTTTTAGGTAACAATAAAATCTGGATGAAGTGCGGAGCAAAAGAGCAGCAGAAAAGTAGTGAAAAGCCGGGAGGAATTACGCAAGGAAGCGCGCGAAGAATGTTGCGCGCAAGACCAAAAGCTAGGAATGGGCTCAAGAAGGAAGAATTGTTCTTAAAGAAGATATGGGCTTGGCATACCCAAGGCCCAAAACCCTTACCCAAATCCATTTCCTTTATCCATACCCATTTCCATGAGAGCCGTCAGATTTGATCCATCTTGTCATCCAACGGTCACCTAATCACTGTGCATCAAATCCCGATGATTCCGCCCAACACTACAGCACCTAACCTAATCTAGCACCGTTGACTTCGTTGTGTTCCACATCCAACGGTCGCTACAAACTGCTTCTCTCTTAGCCGTCCGATCTACCTACCATCTCCATATCCAGCAGCTCAGCTCGCCAAACATCGAACCAGATGCTCCCGCTTCACACCCTAGCACCAAACCCTATACTACCACCCAAACACTCCCTCCTTCCCAAAACATCGAACTCATCTTCTCCACCCGACCATTTCCAGAACCACCATCGCCTGCAACTCCACTGCCACCACCAGACCTCGAGCTCCACCACCACCACAACCAGCCGACCAAGAGACCTATCGAACCCCCTAGTCTATCTCTCTCCCTCGTAGCGTCTTCTCACATAGGTGCTAAGATTAAGAGAGGCAGGCTTAGGGTTTCGCTCCAAGATAGGGTTGCAGTGCAAAGAAGACGAAGAATAGGGGATTTCGAGCAGCGTAAAGCCAGTACAAAGCATGGGTTGGGTCGAAATTATCCAATTGGTATGTCAAATTTGATTTTCCCCAAAAATCAATTTAGGGTTATCAACATTAGGGTTTGTAGAAATTTTAGGGATTTGTAAAACTATAAAAGGGGATGTGTAGGAGATGTAAAAACTGTTCTTGGACTAGCCAAGTTTCCCCCTAATTGGGTTAGGTTTAATTTTAATTTCATTGTCAATTTTCATCATTTGCATATTTTTCTTCTTGTTCACTGTGTTGTGTTTGATGTTGTGTAATTGTTGATGTGTTGTTAGTTTAATGCTCCTGTTCATTTGTAATTGTTCCTGTTTAGTTCTAGGTGTTAGCATGTTCTAATTCACCACTAGGGTGAAGATGAAACCTTAATGCCACTGTGGAGGAGACTACAATTCTGGCCTCTCATCACTTTGCTCTCACATTGTATGTCAGGCATACATTGTAGTTAGGATACCCCTGTGATTGAAAGTGCAGCAGCCCATGTTAATTGATTATGGTCCAAACCTCAGACTAGTTATGCTCTAATCAGATAGCTAGTACCTTGGGAGGATAATTTGGTTGCAATTGGAATATCCGACTTAGTCTAGGTTAAGAGGTGGAATCAATGCCCTAGTTTGCCATCAACCTTCATTCTCATCCACAATTCCATCTTCTACTGTTTAACTTTGCTTTCTTGTTTTCTTTCATTTGTTTTACTTTCACTTCTCATTTGCTTTACCTGCACTGCTGCATTACTACTTGCATTTCTGTTTTGCACTTTCTTTACTACTTGTTTGACCTGCAACTCTGTTGCATTTCTGCTTTGCATTTACTGCACTGCTGCTACAGCTCTGTTGCTACTGCACTGCTGTGCATTTTCTGTTGCTGCTGTAGCTTCTTCAGCTGCTGCTGCCTCTCTTGCACTCCTGCTGCTTGCTTTGCTCTCCAAGGCTCACTTCACTCCTGAGCCCAAGTCCAATTCAGTGAAACCAAAGGCTAAAGGCCCAACCAACTGAGCCCAAAGCTCAGTTCACTCCCAAAAGCCTCTGAAGCCCAGTTAAGGCCAAAGCCTAGTTCACTACTAAGCCCAACTCACAAGTGAATTGTTAAGCCCAACGCTCAAACCAGTTTCCAGAACCAAAGCCCATTTGCACTTCAAAGATAACAGTTCATTTTATTTTTAACAAACCCACTAAGCCCAATTCATTCAAAGGGCATTCAAACCCATTAGTACTCAAGCCCAATTTAAGCCAAAAGGCTTCTAAGCCCAAAGCAAATCTAGGAACCCAATTAGCTAAACACTCCAAAACACACCCGATCTCTGTGGATCGACCCGTACTTGCACGAGCTACAACCGACGACCGTGCACTTGCGGTATTACTGTAGGCCCGTTTTCATTGCATCATTTTTACACACTAGTCCGGACCTGCCAGTAAACAATACATATCCCATAAAAATATTGCAATATCACAAACCATTAAAATACTGCAATAAACATCATCCTCCAAATATTTTTAGAATTTAATACCAATAAACCTAAAAAATAACAAGAGAAGATGAAAATAAAAATAGCTATGTGTAGTCACAATCATCGCTATTCAAAGCACTAGTTTTTCTTCCAACTAATCCAAAAAGAAGACATCCTAGGCGACAATGCCTTTGAGAAATTCAGCATCATTCCCAAACTCCTTGTTGTCAACATCCATTGGAACATACGGTTCACGAAGATAGGAGTTTATATCAACGAACTGTCTTGGTTGATTATGTCGTACCAAGGCTCTCTGAATTTCTAAGGACTTTGACACAAAATTATTTATTTCACGAATCTCCTTTCTTACTTCCTTCAACTCATCAAGAACATCGGAAAACTTCTGAGAGTTAGAAGGCACAGCCCTGGGATTTCTTGTATTCCTTCTTTTTCTTTTCAGGGACTTAGAAACAGGAGATTTTTCTTTTTCCTTGATTGAAGATTTAACAATCATGTTGACATCCTTTCCATCTGACATGGTGCTTTGAGAACAGTTATAAACAACTGGATTTGTGTGATTGAATCACTTAACTCAACAAGCAATCTTATATAGGATGTCAAAAAGGAAAAAGGAATGTAGGGTTCGAAACCTATTGACAGGTTCATATACGCCCAACTCTAAAACCCTATAAAGAGTAGAATTGTCGATAATAACCCTTTATTTTATTTGATAGACAGAAAATAACAAATCTAAGAAAAGAAGGAAAAACTTTACTAAAGCCTGAAACATCACTTAATCTTGTCTCTTTTCAATCAGGCACATGAGACAAGATTTTCCCAACAACACAATCAAGTTGTGTTGCGATGAACAACGATTTGTCCATCTTTTTCCTCAAGGGAGGAATCTTCAGACTTCTGTCTATCAAAACGATTCGACCATACTTTCTTTTCAAATGGTCTTACTATATCCCTGGAAACCAACTTCTTAGACGAAGATAAGATCCTACATACCTCGACGGTCTTCTGAGCAAGTTTCAGCTTCCTTGCTAATCGATCTGCTCTTCGTTGAAGTTTGCTGGCATGCCTTATTTGGTGCTTGAACTTGTAACACCTTGATAGTTCGTGTCCCTTCATCGAACACAACGAGCACGTCAAACTTGGATAGTATTCAGGCATCTGAGATGTGCAAGCACCTAGACATACAGTAGATCCTGAAACATTACTGACAGGGTTTCCAGTTAGAGAATCTTCCAGCTTGATTGGGTTTTCTTCTTCTCCGAACCCGTTGAGGTTGATATATGTATTGCTACAAGTATCAAAATCGATGTTTTCACCAAGGAGCCCTACACTTGATTTCCTATCTTCATCGGAATCATAGGTTTCATACATTTCATCAAGTGTTACATCTAGACCTTTGTTCCCAGTGTATTTTATACGATTTGGGCATTCGTTAGCAAAATGGCCAAAACCCTTACACTTAAAGCACTGAGGCATGTCCTCGTCATCAGCCTCGTTAGCATCCTTGTTTTTAGAAGGTACGCGACCATGAGGTTTTTCTGATGACCTAGGTTTGTCTCTGGAAAACCATTTACTTCTCTTCAACAGAAGATCCCTAAACTGTCTTGTAATCAAGGAGACCGACTTGTCAAGATCTTCATCTGAAAACTCATTCTCAGACTTGCATCCTCAGAGATATGAACACTTTTAC
This sequence comes from Papaver somniferum, assembly GCF_003573695.1. Taxonomy (NCBI): domain Eukaryota; kingdom Viridiplantae; phylum Streptophyta; class Magnoliopsida; order Ranunculales; family Papaveraceae; genus Papaver; species Papaver somniferum. The sequence goes on from NC_039366.1 coordinate 121,906,101, forward strand.
CTTTGGCAAGTAATTTAGTGCTCTTTTATGCTTTAAAGGGAACATCCTTACCGACTTTGGATATATGCTCATGGTCAAAGATATTTAGCTTCCCAACCAAGGTGTTTCTGGAAAGATTATTGAGGTTATTCCCCTCAACGATGGCATGCTTCTTAGACTCTTATCTAGATGGCAGCGATCTGAGAATTTTCATCACAATGTCCTTTTTAAGAATAGTCTTACCCAATGCAAAAGATGCATTAACAATTTCAGACACTTTGTGATTAAACTCATCAAATGTTTCTTCATCTGCCATACGAAGGTTCTCCCAATCGGAATTAAGGTTTTGAAGCCTAGCTTCCTTTTCACTGGAGTTTCCTTCAAATACGGTTTCTAAGATATCCCAAGCATCTTTAGACCTAGTGCAATTAGACACATGGTGTTGAAGACTTGGGGCAATGGCATGTATGATAGCATTCAACCCTTCAGAATTTTGCTTTGCAGCAAGAATCTCGGCAGCATTATATTCACCAATATTCTTGGGAACAGTTCCGTCTCCAGCTGCAACAACGGGCGCATCATAAACATTCACCACATATACCCATGATTGAAAATCACGCGATTGAGGAAAAGTTCACATAGCAATATTCCACTATAAGTAATTGGAGCCATCGAAGACTGGTGGTACGTTAATACAGATAGCACCTTTGTCAATAGAGTCGGATCGCTATAAACACAGACTTGTGAGGTCTTGAACGTGTTTGCCTGCTCTGATACCAATTGAAAAAGCGGGGGTCTAACAACACCACCCAATATTTCGCTTAGAAATCTGTATGGACTAACTCCGAAATACTTTGCTAGAGAATCAACTAGACAGTCATACTCAATCAAGATAAAAGTATCTCAAGGAGTTAATATCTCTCTCTTGATTTGATTTTTACTCAAGCTAAAAACAATAGCGAGTCTTTATCAAATACAAGGAACACTTGGACGGTACCAAAGACAAATGTCCAAGGATCAATCAATATCAATCAACAACCAAAGGTTGGATTTCCAATTGATGATCACGAACGCACAACCTGTATTATTTCAATTATATAAAATATAATGCGGAAAAGAAATAACACAGGCACCAGAAAATTTTTTAACGAGGAAACCGCAAATGCAGAAAAACCCAGGGACCTAGTCCAGATTGAATACACACTGTATTAAGCCGCTACAGACACTAACCTACTGCAAACTAACTTCGGACTGGGCTATAGTTTAACCCAAATCAGTCTCCCAACGATCCAAGGTACAGTTATACTCCTACGCCTCTGATCCCAGCAAGATACTGCGCGCTTGATTCCCTTAGCCGATCTCACCCACAACCAAGAGTTGTTGCAACCCATAATCACAGACTTGATAATAAACAGATCTGTCTCACACAGAAAAGTCTACCAAAGGATAAATCTGTCTCCCACAGATAAACCCTAGGTTTTGTTCCGCCTTTTGATATAAAATCAAGGTGAACAAGAACTAATTGATAATCCGGCCTTATATTCCCGAAGAACAACCTAGATTAATCAATCACCTCTCTACAATCCTTCCTGACTACACAAGCGGATTGTCGAGGAATGACAAAAAGTGAGACGAAGATGTTTGTGACTTCTTTATCTTGCCTATCGAAGAACTATCACGATCTCAGGTCAATCAATCGATTATACTCGTAGGATAGAAGATGCAAGATCAGATCACACAACTAAGATAAAGTAGTATCGGTCTGGCTTCACAATCCCAATGAAGTCTTTAAGTCGTTAACCTGATTTTAGAGAAGAAAATCAAAGGTTAATGGAGATCGAATATAGCGGGCGCACTAGTAGCACACAGACGTGTGGGGATTAGTTTTGCACAATGCTAGATGGCTCCTTTATATAGCCTTCAAATCAATGTTTTTCCTTAGTTACAAAGCAATCCTTATTCACCGTTAGATGAAAACCTGATTTAGATTCAAGCTAATATTTTTCAACCGTTAGATCGAAAACTTAGCTTGTCACACACACTTTGGTAGACGTTTACTGGGTTCGTGAAAACCATGCCCAAACGTGTACGTGTATGTTGGTTCAACATAGTAACCCAAAAGGTTAACCATATGAGAATTTCATATTAACCTTGTTCTTCTTCACCATAACTAGTTCAATTGACTCAAATGAACTAGTTAAAGAGTTGTTCAATTGCTATGAGATCTTATATAACTACACAAGACACAATTGAAACAAAGATGATTCGATTCGATTGAATCGGCTCATGAAGATTATAGCCATGGTTTGCATAAAGCATTCCTTAGTAATTTAATGTTTCATGTTCAGAGCACATCTTTAGATCATAACCTCTTAAGTTCACAAACAAGTTCGCGAACTTAAGTTAATCGGTTGAGTTTTCCAAACTCAGCAGAAATTCTGGGAAAGAGAACTTCCGCCAGTTCGCAGACTGGGTTCGCGGACTTAGCACACAAACGAGTTTTGGAAAATCCAGCAGAAATTCTCGGTCGAGAACTTTCGACAGTTCACGGACTGAGTCTGCGGACTGGGTTCGCGGACTTGGCAAGCCAATTCCACAATCCTCTCGATTTCTCTTGATCAACAAAGTTCGAAAAACTTCGATTAAAGGAATACATGGTTATGTAATCTAAACTCTCATTTCAATCATTGAGACATTCTCAGAGGACGCTATGTAGCCGTTATTCACAGACCGATTCACGTCAGAGCAATTCTCAAAGTGATTGAACCTTTTCATGACTTTCGTCACTAGGTGAAGATAAACTTGATCAAAAAGAAACGCTTTACCAACACACGATTTCGAGATAAAAGATAAGCAATGAATGCTCAGCTCGAAATGTCAAATGTGTATGATCTAGTCTATATAGCATACGACTTTTGTCTCATAATAAGTAGGAGATAGAAGAGATAGACTTTTGAGTGATTGATAAGTTCAAGTCTCCACATACCTTTTTGTTGGCGAAGTTTCACGGTTCCTTGCATAGATCTTCGTCGTTGTATGATGAATCTCCATGAAGTCCTTGAGCTCAACTACACTTTTTTATCCTAGTCCGAGACTTAGCTATGTAGGCTAGAAATCAAGACTTATAGTTTTGATCACTAACATTGACAAACATGCTTGAGATAACAACGCATGCAAGGTTGACCGAGTTATGCTCTAACAATTCTTCTAACAAAATAAAAATAGAAGATTTACTAGGCAATAAGACCTTTGAAGAATTCTTTATCGTCCCCGAACTCCTTGTCGTCAACATCCATTGGGACATAAGGTTCATTAAGGTAGGAGTTTATATCAATAAACCTTCTCGGATGATGTTGTCGAACCAGGACCTTCTGAATCTCATGAGTCTTATACACAAAAGCCTTTATTTGTTGAATCTCCTTTCGCATCTCCTTCAACTCTTCAAGAACACCAGAAAACTTCTGAAAGTTTGAAGGAACGGCTCTTGGCTTCCTCACATTCCTTCTTTTTCTTTTCAAGGTAGGAGGTAACGGAGATTTCTCTTTTTTCTTCATGATTGATGGCTTAACAATCATATTAACATCTTTTCCATCAGAAGACATCATGCTTGGAGTACCCATACGAATGAGTTTGTGAGAGGAAATCACAAATTGAACTCAACAAGTAGTCTTGAGATAAAAAGAGGTTTTGAGAAAGGAAAAAGAATGTAGGGTTTCGAAACCTTTAAACAGGTTCGTACACGTCCAACTCACAACCATTTAAAGAGTAGAATTGTCGATAATAACCCTCTTTTGTTGATAGATAGGGAAGAACAAAAACTAAGAAAAGAAGAAAGAAAACTTTTCCTAAAGCCTGAGAGGTACAAAATCATTGTCTCTTTTGATCATGTACATGAGACAAGATTTTCAAAACAACACAATCAAGTTGCGTTGCGGTGAACAACAATTTGTCCACCATTTTCCTCTTGAGAGGAATCCACAGACCTCTGTCTATCAAAACGATTCGACCATACTCTCTTCTCTAATGGTCTTGGTTTATACTTGGAAACTAACTTCTTAGATGAAGATAAGATCCTACATACCTCAACGGTCTTCTGAGCAAGTTTAAGCTTATTTGCTAGTTGATTTGCTCTTCGTTGAAGTTTGTTGACGTGCCTCAATTGGTGTTTGTACTTGTAACACCTTGAAAGTTCATGACCCTTTAGAGAAAAATACGAGCACGTCAAACTAGGATAAAACTCAGGCTTCTGAGATGTGCACGCAACTAGACACATGGTGGAACCTGAAACATTACAAACAGAGTTTCCAAGAAATTGGTCAATTTTTTCTTCCAGATTAGTTGGGTTTCCTTCTGAAAGAATATTGAGATTGATGTATGTATTGCTACAGTTATCAAAATCAATATTTTCACCAAGAAGTGCAACACTTGATTTCTCGTCTTCATTGGAATCATAGTTGTCAGACATTTCATCAAGAGTTGCAGCAAGACCTTTGTTCCCGGTGTATTTTCTACGATTTGGGCACTCGTTTGCAAAATGACCAAATCCCTTACACTTAAAGCACTGAGGCATATCCTCATCATCAGTTTCATTTGTTTCCCTGTTTTTAGGAGGAATACGATTATGAGGTTTAACTGATGCTTTAGGCTTATCTCTGGAGAACCGTTTACTTCTCTTCAACAGAAGATCCCTAAACTGTCTTGTGATCATCGAGATTGACTTGTCAAGATCTTTATCTGATGAATCTGTCTCAGAGTGATCATCTTCATAGATATACACTTTTTTACTCCTATCAAGTAATTTAGTGTCCTTTTGTGCTTTGAACGCAACATCCTTAGTTTTGGATGAATGTTCGTGATCAAAGATCTTAAGCTTCCCAACCAGCGTATTTCTGGAGAGATTATTAAGGTTATTTCCCTCAATGATGGCATGCTTCTTAGAGTCGTATCTAGATGGCAGCGATCTGATAATTTTCATCACAATGTCCTTTTCAGGAATAGTCTTACCCAATGCAAAAGATGCATTAACAATTTCAGAAATTTTGTGATTAAACTCATCAAATGTTTCTTCATCTGCCATACGAAGGTTTTCCCAATCGGAACTAAGGTTTTGAATCCTAGCTTCCTTTTCACTGGAGTTACCTTCGAATACAGTTTCTAAGATACCCCATTTATCTTTAGACCTCGTGCAATTTGACACATGGTGCTGAAGATTTGGGGTAATGGCATGTATATGGCATTCAAACCGTCAGAATTTTGCTTTGCAGCATTTATCTCGGCAGGGGTGTGTTCACCAATAGGCTTGGGAACGTTTACATCTCCAAATGCCACGACGGGAGAATTATAGCTATTAAAAACATATACCCATGATTGAAAATCACGTGCTTGAAGAAAAGCTCGCATATAAATTTTCCACCATAAGTAATTAGAGCCATCGAAGACTGGTGGTATGTTAATTGAGATAGCATCTCTGTCCATAGAGTCAGCTACAAACACAGACTTGTGAGGTCTTGAACGTGTTTGCCTGCTCTGATACCAATTGAAAAAGTGGGGGTACAACAACCACACCCAATATTTCGCTTAGCAATCTGTATGGACAAACTCCAATATACTTTCTAGAGAATCAACTAGACAGTCAGACTCAATCTAGATAAAAAGTATATCAAAGAGTTTATATCTCAATCTCTCTATTTGATATATACTCAAGCAAATAGAAATCTGCGAGTCTTTATCAAATACTAGAGAGATAACTTGGATGGTACCAAAGACCAATATCCAAGTGTCAATCAATTTAAATCAACAACCAAAAGGTCGGATATTCAAATTGATTGAACAACGCACAACCTGTGATATTTCAATTATATAACAAAATATAATGCGGAAAAGAAATAACACAGACACCAGAATTTTGTTAACGAGGAAACCGCAAATGCAGAAAAACCCCGGGACCTAGTCCAGAATAAACACACACTGATTATAAGTTGTTACACCAAATTCTTAGTACCTATTCGGACTAGATGTAATACCTTCTTCAGCACAAATAGAACTCCTAGCACAACACCGATTTTCTTTAGGAATTCTTCTCGTAAATATTCTAGCAGAACCCAAGGCTCTCTTTAGAAGATACAACAACACGATTGATACGATTCGATATTTTGTTTGCACAAAACACCAGTTTGATTTCCCTTTAGATATGAATCAAGGTTTTGGAAATCTTGTGTTTATTTTGATAAAAACAATTACAAGGTAAAAGTAATATCAAAACAAACTTGCAGATTAGGGATTATTATACTCTTCAATAATGGAAGAGAAACCTAATTATTCTACCACAAGAACAACTAGAATAAATCTAGAGATATCTTGTTTAAAACTTCTCAAGGATTTTTACGAGATGCCTCAACAGAAGTTTTATAAATCAAGGTGAATAGGAACCAATTGATAAACCAGACTTATATTCCCGAAGAACAACCTAGTATTATCAATCACCTCACAATAATCCTAATCGACGCAGTGAAAAAAGATATTGTTGAATCACAAACGATGAGACAAAGTGTTTGTGATTTCTTTTATATCTTGCCTATCAGAGATATCAATCTCAAGCCAATTATTACAATTGGTCTCGTACGATAGAAACAACAAGATCAGATCACACAACTACGAGAAAGTAGTATCGATCTGGCTTCACCATCCCAATGAAGTCTTTAAGTCGTTAACCTGGTTTAGAAGAAGAAACCAAAGGTTAAAAGAGAATCGACTCTAGCTTAGCACAACTAGTATCACACAGAAGGTGTGGGGATTAGGTTTCCCAGTTGCTAGAGTTCTCCCTTATATAGTCTTTCAAATCAGGGTTTGCAATCAATGTTAGCTTGGTAATAAAGCATTCAATATTCACCGTTAGATGAAAACCTGATTTAGATTCAAGCTAATATCTTTCAACCGTTAGATCGAAAACTAGCTTGTTACACACAAATGAAATGCACGATTCTAGGCTTGTGTAACCGTGCCCAAACTTGTACATTTGTTGGTTCAACAATAGTTAACCAAATGGTTAGTCATATGATCACTTTCATATCAACCATATTCTTCTTCACCATAACTAGTTCAAGTGACTCAAATGAACTAGTTAAGAGTTGTTCAATTGCAAGGAAATCTTATGTAACTACAGAAGACACAATCAAAGAAAAAACGATTTGATTCACTCGAATCGGTTCATGAACTATATAGCCACGGTTTGCATTTGCATTCCTTAGTTTATATAAGAATAAGTTCACAAACATCGTTTTTAGATATAACCTACTCAAGTTTGCGGACTGGGTTCGCGGACTTAAGTTCCCGAACGGAGTTTACAAACTCCTGCAGAAATTCCCGGGACAAGAACTTCTGCCAGTTCGCGGACTGAGTTCGCGGACTTGGCTCACGCCACCATGCCGGTTCTCTTGATCAACAAAGTTCGCAAACTTCGATTCAAGGAATAAGGACTTATACATATATGTGTTTCCACAACAATGCTTATATCCTCCAATGGTTATATAATCTAAACTGTCATTTCAATCGTTGGAACATTCTTAGAGGATATTTCTATAGTTGTTATTCACAAACTATTTTTCGTCAAAGTAAGCAATTTCCAAAGTGATTGAAACTTGTCATGACTTTCTTCACTAGGTAAAGATGAACTTGGTTAAAGCGAAAGCTTACCAACACATATTTCGAGAAATAAATAAGCGAGATAAACTCGGCTCGAAATAGCAAATGTGTATAATCTAAGTCTATATAGCAAAACGACTTTTGTCTCAAGATAGGAGATAAATAGACTTTTGAGTGATAGATAAGTTCAAGTCTCCACATACCTTTTAGTCGATGAAGATCCACTGGTTCCTTGAGTAGTCCTTCGTCTTGTATGATGATTGTCATGGATTTCTTGAGCTCAACTACAGTTTATATCCTAGTCCGAGACCTTAGCTATAGTAGACTAGAAATCGAGACTTATAGTTTTGATCACTAACATTGACAAACATGCTTGAGATAGCAACGCATGCGAGTTCGACCGAGCAATGCTCTAACACAACTGACCAACAACATTCATCTCTTATTTCCTCTTTAGCTGTCAACATTGCACTCCAAGTTGCTGAACATCTAGTTGGCTTCTTTACCTCCCCAAAACTACCACTTTTTACATACTTTGCCTTCATAATTTTTCCCCACAGACAATCCTCATCATCCATAAACTTTCACACCAATTGTGCAATCATAGCCTTATTCAACATCTGAAGAGACATGATACCCATACCACCATGTTCCTTTTCAATCTCAAATTGAGACCGTTGTATGAATTGCATTTTCTTAACTTCCCTTAAGATTGCCAAAGTTTTCTAGGGTATAAGAGAGGTAGCCATGTATAAAGGTGGAATGAATCCAAGCTCAGATTTGATTAAAATAGCTCTACCTACATGGGATAAAAATGGTCTCTGCATAGAAATTAATCTCCGAAGAAGAGAAGATCTTCCATCCAACATTTTTGGATACAAACTTATCTTTAAAAAAATCGTAGGAAGGAATTAGATGAGCTAACTTGAGAGAGAAGCAGATGTCCTAGGTATCTTTCTGTACACTCCATTTGCTGCACAACCAACATACTAGTTATTTCCATTCTTCCATGACTTTGAAAACCTTTTTTGAAGTAGACTGCTAATTTGTGCATATTTGCAGTCTGGCCTAACCAAGCAACATACGTGAAAAGGATCTGGAGAAGAGTCTAGATAGTCTTGTTGTCCAAAGTGCCAAATAATAGCAGGTCATTTTTGGAATCAGAATTGGAGAAATCTTTCAGGAATACCGGATCCCACATGAAACTTAGGATAAATAATTGCTAACATACTGTTTTTTTCCATAGACGAAGACATTCAAAGAGGCTAGTGATCTTCCCAATAATCGACATAAGCCATATTAGAAGTACAGACTGGAATATAAACAAAAAGTTAACTTAGTTGCTTCAAAAAAAAAAGAGTTAACTTAACCCACTGAGTTAGGGTGTGAGCTACAAAATCACGCAGTCTTAGTTGAAACATGATAAGCTCTAAAAAACCAAGGTGACCAAATTGGTGGTACAAAAAATCCAGACATATTATTTTTAATAAATAAAAAAAATTTGATTAAGAAGTGGCACAAAAACCCCAAATCAAATAATAATGAGTAAATTTAGTTTTTATTATTTCTAAAAACCCAAACATACCCTTTTCATCTTTATTTCTTCTTCTTCTTCTCTCCTTTCTTCTTTCTTCCGCCTCCTTCTCTCCACCACCATCATCACCAGCAACAACAAAGATAGATCTCCACGAACACCAGCAACAACACCTCCGTCACCACCAGCAGCAACAAACTCCGTCTCCTCCACGAAACCTCTCTCTTTTTCTGCTACTTTTATGTTCCAATCTATCACCAACAGTAGCTCCGCCACCACCAAACAAGTTGTTATGTACAGATTCGTATCCAACAACACCTCCATCTCCTCCACAAGCACCTCCTTCTTCTTTTTTTCTACTTTTATGTTCAGATCTATCACCAACAGTAGCTTCGCCACCATCAAAACAGTCGCTGTGTCCAGATCCGCCACCAACAACACCTCCATATCCTCCATTAACACCATCATCACCTTCTTCTCTTTCTACGTCCTGATTTTTCATCAACAACACCGCTCCTCTTACTTTTGTTTTTTCCCACCACCACATGTCAGATCCGCCACCAACACTATTTCTGCCTCCTTCTTCTATCATCTAAAACCACCACCAATGCCTTCAAATCGGCCACCAACAACACCTCTTCCTCATTTTATCATCTAAAATCAACACCAGTACTTGCAGATCCGCTACCAACAACACCTCCGCCTCATCATTCAATCCTCTACAGTCACCACCACCACTACTACCTTCTGATGTTTCATCACCAACAAATAATGCTAGATCTTCATCGTCGAAATCAATACCGTGCTGGGGAAATGACAGATTTATGATGAAACCAAAATTGGTTTCATCATATTCTGACAGTTTTGTTTGGTGAAAATAGTAAACTAATGATGAAACCAAATTTGCTTTCATCATGAACTTGCCTATTTTCTATCATGAAACCAAGGATTTTAATGATGAAAATTAAGTTTATGATGAAACCAAATTTTGGTTTCACCTGATTTTTGCCTAGTTTATTTTGGCCTAACTGGAAGTCGTCGTGTTTGGTTTCACCATTGAAGTTGTGTTGGTGAATGGAAATACGTGGAAAATGATAAAACCTAATTAGGTTTCATCGTATCTTTTTCATTTTGTTGAATATTGATCTCTATGAAACCAATTTTTGATGGCGAGACACAGATGGATTGTTTTTTGTTGAAACTAGTTTTCGTTGAGGAGGTAATAGTAGTGGTGGTTGTGGTGCTGGTGGTTGTGGTGGCGTTTGGGGTGGTGCAGTTGAAGGTGGTGGTAGGTTTCATCTTATTGTATTTCATTTTTCTTCTTTCTTCCTTCTCCTTTCTTTTATGATGAAACCAAATTTGGTTTCACCTTATTTTTTCCTTGTTTATTAGCCCTGACTTGGAAGTCGTCGTGTTTGGTTTCATCATTGAAGTTGTGTTGGTGAAATGACAATATGTGAAAAAATGATGAAACCTAATTAGGTTTCATCATCGGCGACGGTGGTGGCGGTGGTGGTGGTGGTGGTCGGTGGAGGAGGTGGTGGTGGCGGTGGTTTGACGACGATGGTTGTCAGTAGTGGTGGCGCGTCGGAAATGGTGGTGGTCGACGACGGTTGGTGGTGGTCGGTGGTGTTGCTAGTTGGTGATTGGTTGTTGGTGGTGATTACAATATAATAAAAATTAAAAGTGGGGGTTGATTTCTGTTTTTGTTGTGGTGATTTAAATTATAAGGATAATATAGACAGTTTATGTTAAAGGAAGTTTTTTTTGAACTATTTGTTTCGTTGGAATTTTTGTGCATGGATAGTGACATCTTTGGTGTTGTAACTCGCGGACTAGAGTTGAAAACTAAATACATGCCGTTAACTGAGGAGAGTGAATTGCACGTAAATTGCCCTAAGTCACACTCACACCTACTATATGTACATGTATCGAGTGAATGAATATGACCAATACAGCCAGTGAATTATAGACTAACGAGGTACTTGACAAGGCTCGGGGTCTATACATGTTAACAAAATCCAAGATGATATAAGACATGATACGGATCAGAGGAAAAGAGAGAGATATCTATCAATATCCCGATATTTATTTCTTACCCCACGCGTTCTCGTCTGTATCCTCTCCCTCCCTCCCCTGTTTTATTAACCCCATCATCTTTCAATTCCAATTTATTGCAGCACATCACCATTATCTCTCTGCCTCCCCACCCGTGCGCTCTCTCCATCTCTCTGCCTCCCTGTAATGGCGTTTCTTATTTTTCTTCTTCTTCTTTCTCTTCTGTTCCTCTGTATCTCAGTCTACTTCATTTTCATTCACTACTACAACAGTTTCAATCTCAAGAAACAAGGTTTACCGCCAGGAAATCTTGGGTTACCTATTATTGGTGAATCTTTACAATTAATCTCAGCTTACAAAACTGAAAACCCAGAACCATTTATTGATTCTCGTGTGAATCGTTTTGGGAAAATCTTCACTACTCATGTTTTTGGAGAGACTACTGTTTTTTCAACAGATTATGAAGTGAATCGTTTCATATTAATGAATGAAGGGAAATTGTTTGAGTGTAGTTACACTTCGTCGATATCGAATTTACTTGGAAGAAAATCTTTGTTGTTATTGAAAGGGAATTTACATAAGAAAATGCATTCTCTTACTAAGAATTTCATTAGTAATTCCACTAATGTTAGAGATCATTTGTTCTCTGATATTAATCGGATTATTCAGTTCAACCTCGATTCTTGGTCTAACAAGGTTTTTCTCCTTGACCAAACCAAGAAGGTATTAGTAGCACTGCTCCATTGCAGTTTTTCATCATTTTTCCAAGATTAGCGCAATAGTAAATTGTCAGAAATTAGGGTGTAGACGAATTTTGAATCCCATGATCTGCTAAATCAAACAGTACAACTCTAGATACGTAGGATTTTGCTGCTTCTATTGTGAGTCAGATACATGCATATACAGTGTAGCGCCTCCTCTTAACAGTTCTTCGGAATCTTTCTTTTCATTTTTGTATGAACTTAAAGTTTCGCTACTTTTAGTAATTAAAATTAATTACGATAATTAATATTTTACATGATTCACACACATTAATTTATTTATTTTTCTGTTAATTATTTGAAACGTTTGCTTCACCTGCTTTGATTTATTGCTAAGTTTTTTTTGCCCCACAATATTTAACTAATTTGTACCGTACCTATTAATTAAAATCAGCTACAAATTCATATTTTTTATTATAAGAAAAACGAATAAATGTTTTCCTCTCTTAGATTCTGCCATGGATTTACGTAATAAATGTACATTATATTTTATAATAATCTTAGTTAAATGGGATTTTTTTTGCAGATAACATTTGAATTGATAGTGAAGCAGTTAATGAGTATAGATCCAACAGGGGTTGATCAACAATGGACAGAATCTCTTAGAAAACACTATCTAATCCTCATTGATGGTTTCTTCAGTGTACCCATCCTTTTTCTCTTCACTCCATACTACAACGCCATCCATGTAAGTACACTTAATTTATTTACACTTCTTCTTCTTAATAATAATAAAGTAGACGATCGAGAAAATATATATGAATATTTATTTGGTTTGGGTTTTGTGGGGATGATGATAATAACAACAGGCAAGGAAGATGGTGGCAGAGGAGATAAGGGTTAAGGTTAGAGAGAGGAAAAGAGAGAAAGAGACGATGATGACAGGGAGTGATGATCATGATGATGAAGATATCCGAAAAGAGAAGAAAGACATGTTAGGGATGTTATTAGATGTAATGGTTGGAAAACGAGGAGATCAAGATCATCAAGGTTGTTGTAGTAATAATAGTAAGAGTAGTGTGGAGATTAATGATTCGGCCGATCAGGAGAAAAAGGTCGAGGAATATGAGTTAGAAGATGAAGAAGAGATTGTTGACTTTTTGCTGTCTCTGATACTTGGCGGCTATGAAACCACATCGACCATCATGACTCTTGCGGTCAAGTTTCTTACAGAGACACCTCTTGCTCTTGCTAAACTCAAGGTAATAAAGCAATACACGCAACTCTACCTATATTAAAACTATACTTGAATAACCCTAGACACTCTAACCCTCATAATCTTAAACACTATTGGCAGAGCTATACGTATACGTTTCACCTATTTATTTAAGTAACTCTAGCTAGGAGGTATTCTAAGCAGTGCATTGTGAAGCGCAAAAAGGAGGCACATAACTTATACATTATACTATCACAAATGGTCGCAAGATAACTAAGTACGGTCATTTTAAAGAGCAAGCTCAAGTAAAAGAATAGTTAATTTGTCAGATATCAACATTTACCACCAGGATGAAGAGGGTAAAGTACACTACTGTATGACACCAATAATATATCATGGTCCTCCTCTCATTCATAAAAGCATGCAGTGATTAATTTATTATGGCCATTAGATTAGAAAATCAAATCAATTGTGGTCCTAGATAAATTATTAGATCATTGATAGATTAGCGGGACCTTATAAGAGCATGTCCCACGTGATTCCTGGGGTCCAAAACCACAAATATCTACTTGCGGGAAATTGAGAGGGAAAAAGTTTGCATGAATGTGCCATGTTTGCACTGGAGATAGAGAAATGCGTGAAAATTCCCATTTCCATTCCATGTGCTCTTTTTTATATCTTTGAGCGTGGGTTGTGAGTCCCAACTCGCCATGTGATTACAACCTTTATAATAGGTCCCCGAGTAGGTTATTAGTTTACCCCCTTCACATGTTATGTGGGTTAATATGCCCTACCATGTAATTAGCAGGTCACTTTGGTTCTAGTTTATGTGCAAATTTCTGGTTCAGTTTAGTGGTCGGGTAAATAGGTACCCGATCTGACACTGTACTGAGGGTCTATGTACTACTAATGTGCCTAAGGGTGTAAGTAATTAAAAGCCGTGTTTGGTACATACTTTTTAGTAAAAAAGTACGGTTTCTGTAAGGTTAAACTTTTTTACTAAATTTAGCATACTAGATGTTCCTCGGTCAAAGTCAAAAATGAGACCCAATTTAATTTGGTACTTTTGACATGTCAGACTGCCATCATAAATGGAGAAAACTTTAACTTGTTTCATTTGTTCTGTACATTTTACCTAGCTACATACTTGCATAAGAACTAGAAGGTTTCAGTGAACAGTTACAATACAGAGAGGAAAATTAAGTGACTTCTTCTTTCGGTCGGTTTGGAAGGTTTGAAGTTCAAAAATGTTACTTAGCCTGCCATTTGCCCGTTTCTTGCATGCTCGTGGCAAAATGGCATATATCGACTTCTTATTTTCCTAGTAATGTGCATTCGTTTTCAGCAATTTTCTATTCAAGAATGATTAGAGAATCCACGTTGTCAAACTGTTCGTTTTGTTGATGGGTTTTCGGGCCTGTTTATGTTTTTTCTTTGTGTACAGGAAGAACATGAACAGATAAAGAATGCAAAGAAGGAACAAAAGGATGGGCAATTAGAGTGGAGTGATTACAAATACAATATGCCTTTTACTCAATGTGTACGTACTTATAAAGTTTATTAATCTATAAAGTTTTCTTTTGTTTCGGTTGGAAACTTGGAATAGCTAATGAATTAAGGACTCTTGTTTATTTATTTTTCATGTGTTACTATTTGATTTATCAATTAACAGGTAATTAACGAGACTCTGAGAGTAGCTAACATTGTTAGTGGAGTATTTAGAAGAGCAATGACAGACGTTAGCATCAAAGGTCAGTAATCTTATTTAGATTCTAAATAGAAATGTAAAACAATCGTTCTACACATAACTTTAAGAATTCATCGGATTGTTAGGTATAAGCTTTTTAAAAACATGGCTTGATCTGGGTTCTAAATAATACTCTCTCCGTTCTTTTTTAATAGGCCAGTTTTGTTTTTAACGAAATTTAAGGAAATTAAGAGAACTAATCATTGAAAATGGTCCTCATGACACTTGTCAATAAAAGAAGTGAAGTGAAATGTTCCCCATGACACTTGTTAGCAAAAGAAGTAAAGTGAAGTGGTCCACATGACACTTGTCATCAAAAGAAGTTAAGAGAAAAGTGGTCCCAAAAAATTAAAATAACATTTGACTTTCCCAATTAGAAAACTGACCTATTTTTTTGAAACTTTTATTTATAGAAACTGGCCTATTAAAAAAGAACGGAGGGAGTATGTATTACTAGGCCATATACTTTTAAATCCGGGACTGAATTATCCCACTGAATTGCTTCAATCTAGAAATTGAGATCTTAAACATACAATTCCTAACGACTAGAGTCTATTGCAATGTGTTTTCTTGGGGTGAACTTTTGCTTGTTTTGAGGCAAAATATAGCTACATGGAACCAGATATAAGGGACAAAGTACTAGTACTAGCTATTATTGACTTGGGTAGACTGTAATTCTGATGATGTGCATGAATGGAAATGGACAGGGTACACGATTCCCAAGGGATGCAAGGTGTTTACATCATTTAGGGCAGTTCATCTTAACCAAGATCACTTTAAAGAAGCTACTTCATTCAATCCTTGGAGATGGCAGCAGGTCTGTATTATCTCTCTAGGTGTTTCGTCATTCGTGATGCTATTCTTTTCTTCTCTGATCTGTGTTGTGTCATAAATATGTGACAAGAATTTGAACGACCATAATTGTTATTTCAGAAAAGGGGGGATACAGATCAAGTAGCAGGACCATCAAAAATGATGTTGAATCTGTTTACACCATTTGGAGGTGGCCCAAGACTCTGCCCTGGTTATGAACTAGCCAGAGTTGAAATCTCTGTCTTCCTTCATCACCTTGTCACCACTTTTAGGTAATAATTACCATCTCCTGTTGTTTTACTATATGATTCTTCTGTTGTTGTACATTTTCATTTCTTCTAAAGCAGAATTTTGTAAAACATGCAGTTGGACTCCGGCAGAGGAAGACAAGCTTGTGTTTTTCCCTACAACTAGGACTCTGAAGCGCTACCCAATTTACCTTCAAAGACTAATGTAATGCGGCTAATGCCAAATGTAAGGGAAATTTGGTGAATATTTTTTTGAAATCCTTTATGGTAAATACATAAAAACAATTATCCTTGGACTACCATGGTTATCCTTGACCCTTCCCTGCCACTTTTGGTGCGGCAAGCAACCTAGTCAGTCAAGTCAGGATGGAGATCCTGCTGCATGCATAATAACATTAATCACTTTCTCCAATACTCTTCTTCTGATGCGTGCACATGCAAGTCATCAATACCAGGCACCTACTTCGTAAAAAGGTGTTGCATTCGTTGGAAAGACTGAGGGTCTTGGCATCTGACTCTGGGTAAAAGGTTCTGAAGTGAATGGGAGATACTTGGGAAGTTGGAAAACTCTCAATTGTTTGTCTGGTTCAGCTTTTTAGATGTACGGGGGAATAGACATCAGCTAGTTCACGTGCTTTCACTGCCTTTCTTAAATCTCCTCACAAAGTAATTTGGTCAGCATGTGTCTACACCCCAGAGTTCAGACAGAAACATGTTCAGTTCCACAGTGAATTGTTATAGGGACAGAAATTCTGATAAAAGGAAGACTTGAAAGGCAATACATACCCAATTGACAATTGTACCTCGTTACACTGTTGGCATTTTTCTGAATCAATCTTCTAACCCAATTTCCCTTTCCTATATCCATCTCCCTGAGCTATATCTAACTAGTAACTAATGAAAAATAAATCAAGCAGACATAAAATAGTAGTAGTGGTAAGGTACAAAAATATGGAGTTCGCAGCGTCAAACAACCACGAGGAATATTTGTATACATGCAACATAAAGCATAATAAGCAAATGCTTATTTAGAGAAGTGAAGTCATTCAGTGGGTCGCTGCTTCTTAAGAGTGGTGAGGTGACTGAGTTACTGGGTCACCACCTGAATTTCAAACTCGCTACGGACTACTATTCTTATTCAGATTATTACCTGAATTCAATACTCCCCCACTGGACTCATACTGTCAGATAAAAAAGAATTGCAGAAAAGACCAACAGAACCGCCGATAAGTTCCTTGTTCAAACAATGATTATGCTAGTCTAGTTCTGAGCAACAGGGTGAAAGTGACGATTAACATCCAAATATATTTGAACTTGGAGGAAACTGAAAGAGGGTGATATTGTTATGAACCATTCATACATGATATCTTAAAAGAACACATGCTTCACAAATACACAAGTGAACCTAACATGAAACAAGTCAGCGGTAAGGCTGCATTTCTTTCCACATCAAAATGCAACCACACACAACTTAAGGTATGACCATACAAAATCCAGAGTCAATATCCTGGATTTACCGTAACTCCTGAAGTTAGACAGCACCCTCAACTCAATCATCATCCTCATCTTCGTCCTCATCATCTTCATCTTCCTGCAATTTGTGGAACAATTTAATTAACACCCAAAGCAGAAAACAACAGACAGGGTTGATGCAACAAATTGCTTGAAAAATCAAAGGGCCAAGAAGATATTTGAAAACTAACTGAATTTCAGAATTCAAATTGCTGTAATCAGTCATGGCTATAAAGATCAGAAACTGGAAGAATTCAAGATCAAATTTTGTTCCACGCTATCAGAACTATAAATATTGATATTTTGATGCCTGATAACGTTTACATCATTCTACTCTATATCCTTGACTGTATGACACAGAGAGGGCTTTTCCAAGAATCTTCTAACATCCATGGCACATTGTACTGATACAATCTAATTACAAGTAATGGTTATACTTAAAGGGAATCACTCACACTAACATCATTCTCTGTGTATACCCTACTAGTTAGACCAAATATTTAGTTAGTATCGTGGCATTATCTGACCACATCGATGCATATGGATTTTGTCACTAGCCCACGCCATCCACAATATATGTAAGATAAGCCTAACTAACATTGACTACTCTTGGATTATAGGAAGTTAGTTGCACGAGATATCTATAATCACATAACGCAAATAAACCAAGAACGTAGGACAGTTACATCCCACTTGCCATAACGTCATCATTCACCTCAGATTTTGACTTATCAGACTCCTCGTCATCATCATCAGCGATACTTTCCTGTGAACGTAAGTCAAACAAATCATTACCAAGGAATGATTTTGCCTTGTGTAAGGCAAAAATGCGATACAAGATAAGTTCAGAGTATCATTACCTGTTTTTTGTTGTAATCAGCCATGACCTTTTCATATTCGGATTTCCTTTTGGCAGCTTTAGCTTCATATGGGGCTTTCTCCTGCAACACCAATCAACAAAAGAATCAAATATTGAAGGCTAGTTAACTTCCTCTAGATGCAGAATAATGTGACTTTCTAGCTATTTTTCCGGTGAATGTGCTTCAATACATACCCCGTTAGAAAGGGACTTCCACTTTTCTCCACCAGCTTTCCCAACCTATAATTGAAGCATCCAACAAACAAACGATTCTAAAGTAATCCAGACACAAAAAGATCAAAACGATAAAGTAAATATCTTTTCCAATCTTCTAGATAAAGAGATTCAATCCACAGATATGACATACTGCTGCTACGCCTTTCACGTCAGGGTTCTCTAGTTTGTAAGTCTTCCTAAACTCCTCCCTGCAAGATATATATACAATATATTAATCATAGCAAACTTTCTGTAAGAAAAAAAAATCAAAATTACAACATCATGCAAACTCACATGAACACGAAAAAGGCACTAGCGGGCTTCTTTGGTTTGTTAGGGTCTTTGCTGGCCAACTTTTCCTTTTTCGTCTGAGTTTTGCTAACCTTAGCAGCCGCTTTCCGCTTTCCAACCCTTCTAGAAAAGTGGAAAACACGAAATCCTTTTACCAAAATGTTTGCTTAATTCCATACCCATTGCAGAACGAAAAAGAACCCTAACCCTGGAGAACACAAATACAACTACGGCAATTGAAACAAGGGAATTATGCATTCATCACTTCTTAACAATATAAGCTTACGTACTTGTCGTCTACAGGCTTCAACACTTCTTTTTTGTCCTTCACTGTGCCCTTTCCCTTCGCACCCTTCATTTCAACACCGATAAAGTCCCTGAAATGGGGTCCCTTTCAAATATAATTAGTACATTGATCCAAATTCTCAATCAGCAATATTTGTGTCCTCAAAAACAAAATGGCAATCTGCAAAAGATGAAACCCTCACTAGGATACCAAATCTTGTGTAGCAAGAGATGTCAAATAAAGCAGAATGCAACAATTTTATTGTCCTAAGGATCTAACCAGTAGACCTCTAAAATCAATTTTAACTGCTATAACAACTAAAAACCACCACAGAAAAGCTCAAGTTAAACAAATTTCATGATTCCATTTTAACTGCTCTCTTATACAACAAACAACTAAAATTACTAAGTAAACAAAGAACAAATTAAGATCATCATAAAATCAAGACTAGAGAATCCAATTAAAAAGGCAAATTTTACACAGAAAGTAACTGTGAGCACTTCTACATAACAAACCAAGTAAGAGAACAGGTTCAGAACTTCAAATTACAACTCTTCAAAAAAAAATTCAACAAAATAGTAGATTTTGATGGAGATATTAACAAGTAAACAAACAGAAATTAGTAAATAGAAACAAAATTACCGTAAGGAAAGAGAACAAAATGATGATCAAATAGCTGAGTAAAGAAGCAAGTGCAGGTCTGAAGGAGAGTAGAGAGAATCGAGTATGACCGGAACTGATTCATGGGAACTAGGAAGTCGTAGTGTGAAACTACTGGTTTAACCGGTAAATTAGGTAATTGCTATTCCACAGAGTCTAAAGTGAAGATAATATCTAACCGGCTATTTCCTGTTTGTTTATCTTAAATATTTCATTTAGTATTATCGTCATGAATAAAATATCGGAAATGCTATTCACAGCTCCATTTAGAGCTCTATTCACAGCTCAAACGCTAGGTGTTGCAAGAGTATTGGTTCATGACTTTCAGCCAGGACCCACCGCTGGATAAAAAGATTCACCATTTTAGAGATGTGGGGTTTAGATGTCCTGAACTGTGAGTAGTGTGGTGTTTTTGTGCTGTGAATAGCACCACCGATAAAATATTTGCCACGGTATCATATGTACGAGTGATGAGAAAGCAGACAATTTTTAAAACAATCCTGCTAAAGGGGCGGGTGGTTCCATTGGAGGGGCGGCAAGGGTGATAGCAATATCCCTATTATTGGTTAGGGGGTGTCCTATAGGGGTTGTTAATTGACTAGATTATCCTTTTCACCTCAAATGGACTAATTTACCCTTACTTTTTTGGTTGAAAAGACTGAATTATCCTTCCCCATTATTAACCCAATTGAATCTGAAAATCAAAACAGTTTTTTTTTTCAACTTTACTTCTTCTCTTCTCCTCCTCTCCACCATTAAAACTGATTTTTCATCGTCCTCTTCGATTAATCGGCGATTTGAAAAATTGATAATCGTTGATTGGAAACTATATTAGAGATGCCGAAGAAGAAGGTTGACGAAGATTATAGTCGTTCTAATGAACCAAATCCTCCATTAGGTCAAGAATATCAATTTGAAACTCCTCAACCGTCAAAATCAAGCACAATGACTTATTTGAGGTATGTTCCGAAAAACCCAGTTAGGGTTTAGTCTATTGTTTGATTTAAGTTAGTTTTGTATAAAAAATTAGGGTTTTGGATCGAAATTGAAACTGAAATTTGTGTGTTGCATGTGAGTTACGGTTGATAATTACTCCAATTTCAACCGTAACTATGGTTTTTGTTGATGATACGGTTCGTAATAACTGAAATACCAACCGTAAGTTCTTGAATTTATGAGAAATTGTTCAGTTACGTTTTTTCTTTTTGGCAACCGTAAGTAGCTTACGGTTGGTCTCGTGTGTTGAGTTACGAACCGTACATTTTTATGTAACTTTCATTTGGTTTCTACGGTTTGTAATTCCATCAATGTTATCAACCGCATTTGAGTTACGACTTGTAACTCAACATCCATTACCAACCGTAGAACATCTTGTATGTTAGTATTTGGCCAAAGAAAACTTACGGTTAAAAACTAAGATAACATACCAACCGTAGTTTAGTTACGGTTGATCTCGATACATCAGTTACCAAATGTATCGTTGATACGGTTGGTCTCGATTCACTATTTATCAACCGTGTGAGTGGTACGGTTGGTCTCTGTTCATTAGTTACAAACCGTAACTATGCAGGCTCACCATTTTGTTTTGTTTTTTGTTGTCTATATTATTTGTTTTACCCTTAGTAAATCAATCAATTGTAATGCTTGTGTAGGAAGAAAAAGAGAGGAAATGACTTAAGGGGTCGTGGTGGCCGCCATGCTTAGTTATGGATTTATGTTAGTTGTGTGTGGTTAGTTATGAATTTCGACTTATGGATATTATGACAAACTAATAGTTGCGTGTTAATTATGGATTTTAGCTTATGAAATTTAGCATATGGATATTAATTATGAATTTGAAGTTATTTGTGTTAGTTATGGATTTAAACTTATAGATATTATCTATGAATTTGAAGTTATTTGTGTTAGTTATGGATTTAAACTTATGTATGTTTGTTTGTGACAGTTTTTGTCTGAAATTTTGAGTTACAAAGTCAATTACGGTTGGTAACTATTTTTTGTTATGAACCGTTGCACAGACTGGAACAAGCATTTTTTTTACTAACTTAAGTTACGGTTCGTAAAAATTTATCGAGACGAACCTAGAGAAAGTTACGATTGGTAACTCTTTCACCCTAACCAACCGTAAAACATCATGTAACCTATAACTTTGATTACGGTTCATTTTGAGTCATAGTTACCAACTGTAACTCTGTATATTTTGATTTTGACAGGTTTACGGTTGGTAATCTTTCCGGCTAAGGAATCGTAACTCTGGGTTTCCGTTTTCTCCAGAGGTACGGTTTATCATCTTTAAACAATTACGAACCGTAACTTTCGAATTCAACATTTTACGTAGTTACGGTTTGTTATGTGCTTACATTCACCAACCGTAACTAAACTTTTGGCAGAAAAAAAATAATTGTTTGGTGCTTATAGTTACACTGACATGTCCTTGTGCAATTCGAAAATATAGCCCTTGAGACCTTCAACAACTTCATTTTCAAAAAATAGATCCGTTATTGAAATGTCCTTGCACTAACAACTTCATATTTGTTTTGTTATAAATATATACTTATCCTCCTTGCCAGAAGTTACACTTCCACATGAATCATCTCTTACCTTAAATTAGATTATGGCTCTAAACCCTGAATTCACTTTGGAAGAAGATTTATGTATTTGCCGCAACTTTGTTCTATGCTATCCAAAAAGAGGGGAAGAACGACGTCGATGTGGTTTTGTGAGTACAATTTATTTGAGAAGTCTTTTTGAAAACTTTTGTTCCGAAACAGGTAACCCTAATCACCGCGATGGAATTATGTTGTATGTTCGATATGGGACTATTCGGGATAACGTTAAAGAATTTATGGCATTAGTTCGTATTATGGGTGAAATACGATTAAGGGGTGAAACTGACGCTGAAGTTTTAGAGAGCTCTATTCAAGAATGGAGAAGGTGGAAAAGGTTGAATTTTCAATACTTACCTCATTTCAACATCCTTAAAGACTTCTATCGCACTCGTAGACCCGGATATTAGTATCCTTTTAGTTCGCATGAATGAATGAGTTGTAATGTCATTTATATTTGTAATGGTTTGATGGTTGTAGTGTTGGTTTAGTAATAAACATGGTTTAATGGTTTTAAATTACTTATAATTGCTTTGTATTTGGTGTCAGGGTCAGTTACGGTTAGTAACTATATTATCGATACCAACCGTAAGTGCAAATGACAGTTAAAATTTGTTTCTAAAGCTAGTTACGGTTGGTAACTGTATTATCGGTACCAACTGTAAATGCAAATGACAGATAAAATGTGTTTCTGGAACTACTTACGGTTGGTGATTGAATCTAGTTACCAACCGTACCTCACTAGTTACCAACCGTAACTTACTCTGAAACCTTGCCAATCATATCACATTTAGTCAAAATACCAAAATACAAAATATAAAATGTATTTCACCAAGACTTGTAAACATTTAAGCATCCTCTTCATCATTGGTCATAACTATGAATTGCTTCGGTATAGACATCATTATGGCATTCCATAATTCAATCATTTTCTCAAATCGATTGCACCAAGTCTTGGGGAGTTCACCGTCACAACCAAATTCCCTCCACAATGGAGGTAATGGGATTCCTTCATGCAATCGGAGGCCGATGTAATGATTTCCTTCCACATGCCCCATGACAATAGTTTTTGTTGTTGACAAATCTTCGAGAAACGGGATTCTTGTTGGTGCAAATGTATGGCTCATGGTCTTGGAGATCAAATGAATGACGCAACTGAATGCGTTGGAGAGTAGTTGGCCACATATAGGCATGCGCATCCAATATTCGCTTGTCAAACATATATTGTCGGTTAATCGCCTTTCCATTTTTGCGAAGCTCTCATTTAACACCTCATCAGTTTCGTCTCTTTCAACTCTCATCATCGGCTTATAGAAGTCGCGGTAACCACGTAGTTCCATTAAGCATTTTTGCCTTACGTAAGTAACTTGGTCACAACCCCACCCCATCGCGTCTTCAAAGGGTCCAAGTTGCTCCACGAAGACGTGGTAACCACAATTCCCATCACCATGAACATCCTTCGTGGCCTTGATATGATCACGAATAAAATCGGGGAAAAAACGAAGGTAATATTCATAGCGAATGTGATAATTCCGTCTATATCGGCCATTCTCATCTCTAGGTGGTGGTTTAGGCACTCCTTTTATATATATCGTCTCCTTCTCCTTCTCACCGCTTGACCGAGTTTTTTCAACCATCGGACTCTTTCCATTGTTCCTTGCTAATTGTTTAACACCAACTTTACCAACAAGTCTTTTTATTGAACTATCTTGGGAGGAAACCTCGGGACCAACATAGGAACCTTTACCTTTAACTCCATCATTTGTTTTTCCCACTTTCTTTACAACCATTTCCTTTAACAACCACTTCCTTTGAAACCTCGGGACCGACATAGGAACCTTTATCTTTAACTCCATCATTTGTTTTCCCACTTTGTTGTTGTTTAGAGCGAAATACCGGACCTTTTCCTTTAACATCAATTTTGCTTGTTGCACTTTCTTAAGTATGAATCTCGATACATTTTTGTTGTACATTTCGACGGCTTGGTTCTCCTTTATCCGCTTGACCTCTTTTTCGTTTGTTTCTACCTTGAACATAATCTTCTTCCATCTCATCTTCCGCTTCATATTCCTTTCTCAACCATTCATAACCCGAAGGATCTCTTTTCTTTGATTCTTCCGCCAATTCCCTTGCTTTTTTATTTCCTACGTATCTCTTTTTTTTGGTAGGAGGCCTCCCCTTACTTTTTCCCTTTGGTGGTTCCTTGATATCATACCTAAATTGTGGATATACGAAATCTCTCAAGTTACTCAACCATATTTGCCTTTGGCCTTGGCTTAGTGTAGCATATTTCTCGTCTAGAGCTTGACCAATCTCGGTATCGGCAAACGTTCCTCCAAATTGTTGATCAAAAATTATTTCACGGAATGATAATTGTTTCCAAAAGGGATCAACATCTTGAATCGGGATCACTTTGTCTTGATATGTGGCTATAACATGCCGACATGGGAGTCCCAAACTTGTCATGTTTGGACAAACACACTCTTCTTCATAATCCCCCAATTCATAATGTTGTACTTCATACATTATCTTATCAATAGAGCGGTGCGAAACTTGATGTGTAATTCCCCTTAGCCACTTATTGTCTAACCATTTGGTGTGTTGTTTACTTCGGCTTTTTTCAAAAGACTCCGTAACTCTATCGTGATCACGGAGGAAATACGAATCCATGGCTTCGAATATCGTAACTAACCCACCATTACAACTATGAAGTTTCTTCTTCAACCGGTTGTGAGATGACTCCGCCGTACTTGTAGCTTGGTTTTCATAGTGCCTATATTGGTTAGTAAACGCCGTTACGAACTTCTCTTTGTGCGGATCCAACCAATTATCCAACAAATACTTCACAACACTTGGATAACCTATTTTCCAATGAGCCACTAACATACGATCTCTATCCTCATATTCATCCACGGTGATAGAATAGGTCAAGGCTCTCCACTCTGTTTTGAAACTTTCCGATTTTAGTTCCGCCAACTTGTCATCCTTCTTAAATTTCTCTTTGGCATGATTTTGTTGATGTAACGGTAGTTTCTTTATTCTATCCATTTCACTTTTTTTGGTTGGACGGACAAGGTGCATGCACTTAGTTTCAATACTTTTCCACAAGTGGAACGTGCAAACAAGGTTATGAGCTTCCGGGAAAACCCTCCTTATTGCATTCAACAAAGCTTGTTCCTTGTCGGTAATAATCACCTTTGGAGTATATCCCTCTACGTAGAATAGCTTCACTTGTTTTAATGCCCACACATAGCTCTCTTCGAGCTCATCTTTCAAGAAGCAAAAACCAACACTAAAAGGAGCATTGGTAGAAGTTTTCCCGACAAAGTTCAACAACGGCATCTCAAACTTGTTGGTTTTGTATGTGTAATCCATTAGAAGGATTTGATGAGAGCACCGTGCCAACTTCACAAACTCAGGATTAGCCAAAAGATGTCTTATTCTTCCTTTCTCATCATCATCGTGGAAAACCGAGTAATTATTCGCCTCCCCCAAATGTCTTAATTGTTGCATTTCGTTCCTTTGTTCCCATTTCTTAGCCTTCAATTTTGTTCTTGCGTTGTAGATGTTAGCCAAAGTAGAAGCATTTTGTGGGTTTCTTTCCATTAAGTGAGCGAGGATATCAACGGGCTTCATACGAATTTGTGTCAGTGACTATACGATCTTCTCTTCTTCTTCGGTAAGGCGTCCAGCATACGAATGTGATAGCAAACTCTCCGGTATAGGGTGGTTATGACAACCGCATACAACTTTCTCCAAAAACCATGCCGCGTTCCTTTTAAATTGAAGATTGAAGGGGCATCGGGTCTTCTTAGTGAACGTAGTTTGCTTCCTCTTTGCCTTTGCTACTTGCACGGTACCCTCTTTTGCATGAATTCTATGTTTTCCACTACACTCGCAAACCATTTGAAAGGCACTTTCACTGGTGGTACCATTACAAACTATGATACACATAATCAACTTGCCTCGTTCTCTAGCCCAATGCTTTGCATCATCTTTTTCCTCCCATGTCTCCTCGGTTAAATAGTGAGAGCTAGAATCTTGGGTGAGAAGTTGATTTGCTAAAGGTTGTTCATCCATTAGGGGAGGTACACTCACGATCTGGACAACAATACACCCACATTAATCTAAACAAGGACAAAACGAAAATATATATAAAGTTACGGTTGGACACGACAAGGAAATACGAACCGTAACAGAGATACGGTTCGTAATTACAATCACTTACAAACCGTAACACAATTACGGTTGGTAGTGGTCCTCCCGTAACAAACCGTAAATAGGGTGAAATGAAAATGAAAACATACAGATCACTATGAGATCGGTAAAAAACACAGATCACAAACCGTAACACAATTACGGCTGGTATCTATTTACATATTACCAACCGTAAGAAGTGCAGTAAATACTGCCATGCACATGATGAGTTACGGTTGGTAACTACTGAAGAACGTAACCAACCGTACTGAAATTACGGTTCGACTCGAAAATTTTATACTAACCGTAATTGGTATTACGATTGAGTTTTTCCCCAAATTGAACCAGTTACGGTTGGTATTGGAAACTTTACGAACCGTAACATTCAATTATGGTTGATAACTAGCTACTTACCAACCGTAAGTTCTTCTGAAATTTTTTAAAATTTGATTTTTTTACGTACTTTAGAGAATTTTAAGCAACAAAAAGCTAATGAGAACTAGTTTAGAAGTGTACCTGGTCATTTTCAGTTGCTGGTTCTTCACTTTGTTGGCTAATTTCTTCAATTGGTTGAGATTGACCTTCACTATGGGTTAAAACATCTCTACCATCTAAGAAATACTCCATATCAGGATCTCCATCAAGGGGTATGTAGTATTTGTTTTCTCTATCGTATAGAGATTCACTCATCTCAAATTTTCCACTAGAATCACTCATTTTGGTTGAGGGAATCAAAATCTAGGGTTTCACAAATATCACATAAGTTTTCTTTTTCTTCTCCTCTAAATTTTTTTTTATAACTTTAAAAATCTGATTTTAGAGTTATTATAAGTGAAAATTAATTAACAACACTAATCTTGATTATCATCACTAATCTTGATTATTAATAATAAGGGTTAATTGGTCATTTCCATATTTTTTGATAAGGGGCACTTGAATTACCACCTAATGACCCTTTTTGTCTTATTAGGTTTGCCGCCCCTCCAATGGAACCACCCGCCCCTTTAACAGGGCTCTTTTAAAAGGGTCATATGAGTTGAAATGTGGCAATAACTCAGACTACGCGATGCTGCTTTTTTATTTTTTGAACAAAACTTCATAGATTGGGTGTTGCTATTCAAAAAGGGGTTGATGCCCAGCTAGTCGCTCGGATGCCAACCAAAAACTTTGTAAAAGTTTAATTGTCTACATATTATAAATAAAATTTTGTTCTCATGAAAGAAACAAATATACAAATATACTCCATCTGTTTCTAAAAAATAGGCAGGTTTCCTTTTTTGGGTATGTCAAAAAAATAGGCTTGTTTCCATATGTGGAAAGTCAAATGTTATGATTTTACTACTATACCCATAGAGGGACCACTTCTCTCTCTCCATTTTCTCTCCTAATACAAAAAGGGGACCACTTCTCTCTCCTCTTTCTCTAATAACAAATAAGTGGGGACCAAAGGATAGATTAGGAAAAAACATGGAAAAGTGGCTCCAATGATTAGTTTTCTTAATTTTTGTGAAAACCAAACAAGCCTATATTTTAGAAACGGAGGGAGTATATTACATAGAAATACTTAGGTTATTTTGTTTCCGGCTAGGCTTGTGTCTCTAGTGCTCATTTCAATATTACGATAATCTTTGTCGTGCAATTGTGAGGGCTTCAACAACCCTACAATTAGCATGATTGTTTAAGGGGTTTAACGGAATTAGCAGGGGTACTGTTTGAGTGATCCGACGGTAAGGATTTAATCTAATTTTTTTTGTCTCATATGAAACAGTGCCTCCTGCTAAATCCGGTAACCCCCTTTAACAATCATGTACAATTAGGAACGTTATGTGTAGTCTAATTAAGAGTCAAAATCATGATGTTGTCTTTCTTTGCAAAACCAAAAATGACTCCACCAAAATGAGTCAATCCATGACAAGGTTCAGATATCCGGACACTTAGATATACCCCTCTGCTGGCTTTTCAGGTGGAATTGCTCTCATGTGGAAATTGGTTTGCAATTTGACATTGTCCAAAATAATGATAAAATGGTTAATGTTCTTATTTCTTACGATCTTGTAGACCAGAATTCCTAACCAATTTTCTCTATGGTACTACCATGATGAGAAAATGGAACAATGAAAGTATATAAGTTAAGTTGGAGCTAATGCTAATCTTCCTTCGGTCATCATTGATGATCTTCTCAATATCACAATGCATGCCCATGACAGAATTACTTTTACTACGCCCATTACTTCTGAAATTACATCTGTCTGGCGCATGCAGGTGACCCAACCACCCGCATTAAACACTCCAAACGTAGAGTACGTGTCAACTAACCTGTGGAGGAGAAAGAGGCGACCCATCGTTACCTCACGAGATCGCTGTAAGCATCGGTTTAGAACGAAGATACCAGCGGGATCAGCACAAAGAACAAGAAGATAAGGATACAGTTGTCCCAGATAGTGGACCGCATGTTCTATCCCTATAAATACCCCTCTCCACTGAGAGAGGGGGTCTACCAGTTCTTAGTTAGATAGAGAAGATATTAGGAGAGAAGATATTAAGAGAGAGAAATAGGAAGAGTAAGTATGAGCTCTATTTTCCCCTTAGCTTCGTTGTTCACACAGAGTCATTTGACTATCCTTGTAACTACTGAATACATAGTGAAACACAAACCCCCGTGGACATAGGCCTTGGTGCTGAACCACGTAAATCATCGTCTTATTTACATTCAACACTTTACTTTTTGTCTTGATTATTATGCTTTGATTTTCTATACTCTACGAACGTATGAATAACTAAATTATTCCCTCGTGACTAGACAAGGACGAGCCCGAAAGCTCTAAGTCGATGAGTCATCGTCTTAATGCAGTTTTACTAGTAATTTACTCTTCTTTATATGTACATAAGTAAATGCGAACATTGTTTGTGAACACTTGGATACCCTCGTTATTTCTGTGTTCACACCTACATTGTATACTTGTATATTGTTTAATTCACCAGCAAAATGAAACTTTTTTTTTGAAAAAGAAGAATATATTAAAAAGGAAAAGATATGTACAAAAAAATACAAGAGATCAGGAAGATCTATAAAAAAACAGAAAGAACAAAAGAAAACAAGGAACCTAATACATAGAAACAATAGAGCCCCATTGTAACATAATTTGTGTTGCTGAAATATCTCTGAAGATATCCTTCGATTGACTCCATAAACAAATATCCTAGATAATCAACATCTTAACCTCTTCCAAGTTCTTACTACGACCTCTATGGACTCGCGCATTTCTTTCCTTCCAAATCTCCATGGACTTGAGCAAAATGAAACTTTAAAGTAAATTATCTACTTAAGTTAGTTTAAAAAAGAGGGAGGATCCCCTCACACTCTTATAAGAGTGTGAGGGGATCTTTAAAAAATTATATATGGTTAATTGTCCAACAAAATTTCGACTATTTTGATGTGCAAAACAAAATTGTATTATATATTTATTCATTTATAGTCTTATTTAGCTATTATAACTTTTTAAAATATTTTTCTTAAAAGAAATGCATTCAATTAAAGATATATTGCTTGTTTAGTTTAAAATCTCTAATATATAGGCAACTTTAAGTTATTCATGTCAATTTTCAACTCACACAGTGACTGATTCAAGACTTGTTAAAGAGTATACTAGTAATGAAAAAATAGAAAAATAAGGAGGTGCTAATGTTATTATAGCGACGCTATTGATCCGACTACAAAACTTCTCAACACGAATTATCTTAGAGGTTAAAATTGTAGCCGATCAAAAATAATTGAAGAAAAGTGGGAGGTTTTTTCTTCACAAACTACCTTAGAGAAAATCTTATGGGTAGTGTAACACTTTCATTTTGAAAGAGTGACAACCAATTTGGTCTAATTAGAGAATGTTATGGGTAGTCTTTACCCCACTTTTTCCCAAATCCATTCATGCACTCGTTCAGATGAACAAGTGGTTGGGAGTGTAACACTAGACGGGGGACGGTCTCCCGTCAGGAAAAATAGGCTACACGGGGGATTGTCTTCGGTGTAGCAATTTTTTTTGCACCAAATGGGAAACAGTCCCCCGTTTTCGAAGTTTTTTAGTCCCAAACGGGAGACAGTCCCCCGTTTGGATGATTTTTTCTTTTTTGACGGGGGACAGTCCCCCATCTGATCAAAATTCCAAATTCTTTTACTGCACGAGAGACTGTCTCTCGTATAGTGTCTCTTTTTGTATTTGCTCATAATTGATTCTCTCGTTCATTTGATTGAGTGGTCGTTCATTTGGACGAGTTAGTCTCCATTTGGAGACTACCCCTGCCCTTTGCTCTTAGAAAAGCACAAACTAATAGTACGCCTAATATAGGTCTCACTCTAATGTGCTTGTTTAACTTTGCTTATCCCAAGAGTCTAAGGTCCACTGGTCAACCATGCAATTACGTACACTGACTCACTACACCAAACAAAACAGTAATTGTGTGTCCTTATATTTGTGGCACCAAGCAAGGTTTCATTGCTTGCATGGCAGGGCCGGTCTATCCGATATATAACCTTTGACTGATTTACCTTCTGGCTTTAAGCCTTTCAAAAAGAAAGACAAAAATATTGTGTAAACATGTATTTAATAGGTGGCCCACCATATGAATGTCAAGAATAATCCAGTGTCTACTGGACTTTGTATTTTGATCAAAACAAGACCGACATCAGACTAGATAAGGTTAACGGATCATTTCTTAATCTTTAAGAATTTCAGTCTTAATTCAACACCTATTAGCCCTACGTGGCTCATTCATATTTCCCTATACATGTTTGCTACGGCTATAAATAGCCTTACCCATTTTGATGTAATTGAAGGAGTACACACAGAGAAATAAGAAAAAGAGACTAGGCAACTATAAAGTTTGCCCACTCACGTTTATATTTAGGATGATGCCTGTGTTGACTCGAGCGCCAGGCTCATCCCTCAAACGGAAATTAATGTTATTACAATGATCCAAATCATAGGAGTTTGTAGGAATTTGTAAAGCATGCAAGATAGTAATTAAATTTGTTCCTCTCCAGGTAGAGTCTGAGAAGAGGAGGGACTGTCTGGCAAATCTGGCCAGATTAGTGTCTGCTCTGTTCTGTTGAACTGTCACTTTGGATAGCTTCCCGAGTACAAAATTAATTTGATGATTGTTGTGATAACTGCCTTGTTGTTTTGGACATCCTCTTGTGAAACGTTGTTGTACTTCCTCCTGGTAATACTCTTGTATGCCTTGAATTGTTACTTCAGATTCAGCAGCGAAGTTGATGTTGGCTTGATGCATGATTTTTCCCCAGGTCAGTGCTAGTTGAGCTCCTCTGCTGGCTCGCTTTGTTCTGCGGATTCCATTGGAATAGTCTTTGAAGTTTCTGATGCCCACACATTTACCTGTGAAAGACATGGAAATAAGAGAGTAGTTAGTGTAAGATTGGGCATCACTAGTAGCTTGGTAAAGATCTGCAGGATCAATGTGTAGGCTAATAGTGATTCCAAATTTATCAGAAGTGTGATTGTGAGGACTGTAGTTTCCAGAAGGAGAATTTGAGATGTGATGTGCACTGGATTATGGTGGATCCTGGTATGGCTACAGAGGTGTTGAGTAATATCCATAGCAGTAGCACACGCTGTTGGAGTGATTTTTCTGAAAACCCAGTCGCATCTGGCTTTCCATATGAACCAACATGTAGTGGCAAATGTTTCATTCCATCTAGCCATGTTGTTGTCAGCTTGGAACCAGTTGTTTAGCCAATCATGGAAATTATTGTACTGAGTGAAGATATTATGGTTTTGGCCAAACAGTTTTCTCCAAACATCTGAAGCAGCAGGGCAGGAGAGAAGAACATGAGTTATATCTTCAGCACCATTTTTGCAATAGGTGCATAAAGGATCAATGTAATTCAAAATGCTAGCTATCTTAGCATTAGTTGGTAGGATGCCATGAGCACATTTCCATATGAAGAGCTGAATGGCAGGGTTTGTATCAAGACCCCAGATTTGAATCCAAGGGGCAGTTGGAGTATCTGAGGTATATTTAACTTGGATTTGCTTATCATAAAGTGATTTGACTGAAAACTTGTTGTTGTTGGTGAGGGACCATCTGATTTCATCCTGTTCATCCATGAAGTGGGAACTTTATTCCCGTCTTCTCCCCTCATCTTTCTTCTTCTTTAATTTCAGTTACAAACTAACTGTAACTATGTTTATTTGTACCGGCATAATATAGAAGAGTGTCACACGAAAACATAACACGTTATCAGCACGAATAGCTCGATGCCGTCAATTGATAAACTATCGTTCGACGATGTCTATACCAAGCTGCCGGGGGTTAGTAATACTACTGATGACGGAAAATTGTTTTACAAGTATTGCAAACTTGTAATAAACGGCATAGCTTGGATTGTATTTGGAGTGTGCGATACTATTTTGTGGTGACCACGTCGGCTAAGCTGATGTATCCATGGTTGCAGGTGCGGATGTTTTTGGGTAAGTGCGGGAAGGTGAGAACCACTACTTCGTAAACTTTAACTTTAATAACTTTTGCTTTATCATTTTTTTTATTATGGTACTAACAGTTTTAATACCGTCGAAGCGAGAAATTGGCGCATCCCTAAAGGATGGTGTAAATTTAATTTCTCTTGCTCTAATAATCTTCAGAAACTTTGAAATAATTTCACCAGAAGATGGAATATTGCGTAGTATAATATGGATACAAAAGCGCGCTCCGCTAGCCGGCCGGTCTCAGAAGTGACCCGTTACAAAGTGCTAGTCGGTTTCTATCAAAGGTCCCTGAAGTGACCTACGACTGATTTTGAGGCAATTTTTCCAAAGTGTATCCATTTTTGCACACCTGTAAATTAATATTTCGTTGACCCTGAAGGTGACGAAGTTGGAGATTTGTTGATATTGTATTAGTACCATATGTATTGGAGATTTGTTGATATTGTATTAGTATCATATGTATTTTATGTTTGTCCTTTGTTTTAAGTTTTGTTTCTTTTCTTTGCTTACTTTTTGTAAGTAATGGATTCCAGAAGCACTCCATGAGATGTTGTCGACTCCAGAAGTAGTCCATCATATATTTTGTGCCTTCCTGTAATAATCCATAAAATAGACTCCAGAAATGGTCTATCGAAATAGTTGTATTCCAGGAATTGCCACAAATTTTTGGGTTCCCGAAGTATCCCATGGTTGCGTAATGATTTTGTTAATGACTTATTAATGTTTGCCTCTCGTCTATCTGTGACAACTGATATGTATTCCTGAAGTAATCTATCCATTTTAAATAGACGATAGAGATATCTGTCTCAGAAACCGGAACAACAAGCATGATTTTTCAAACCACCAATAATTTTATAACCTTGAAGAGGTTTGATTTTTGGAAATGTAAAACATCATTTCAGTTTCGAATAATACGATAGACGGCTTCGGAAGAGAGTGTATCACTTTGGTGGTATAACAATCATCATTATTGACGCCTTATATTATTCCGGATTCCTGAAGAATCTGTTGTGCTTTTGATAATATTTGGCGTTACCACCTTGAAATGATAAATGATAAATGAACATTTTTATGGAGTATTTTGTTACTTTATTTGTTTTTGTGCTAGAAGCACGTTTAGAGAAGCTTGAGACTATCTCTTTTATGGGGTGTGCCATATGAAAATTCGATCAGTAGAATCTCACACTGTCATTAGCCAGAAGTTTGATGACTTTGATTTTTCATGCTCAGGCATGGTCTGTACGGACACCAAAGTTCTACCAAGATGAGTAGACCATACAAAATGCTCATAGACATCCTTTACAGAACCAGAAGCTTCTGCCAGTAGATAAGGATGTAAATTGTGTTGTTTGTTCGCTGAGATATTTGTCTATTTAAGTGGCATTAAAATAAGCATTACGGTAACTCGTTGAATCACCAACATTTTTGCATAGGATTTGGTGACATTTGTAGGACTTATTCACCCTACACTATGGACAAGTTTTCAATACTTTGTGGTATTGATAGATACATCCGTTGGATGGTATCTTTCATATTAACACGTAATGCCATATTTGCCGAACTGTTTGTGCAAATATTGTGGTTGCTTATCTATTTTTGGACTTTCCAGTTAAGTTCATTTATCTTGATGGTAAATTTACGGGCTTCTGATGCTTTCCCTGAATTTGGTGTTATATCTAGCACTAAAAGGCACATGTGCGTACTCAATACAGTATATTTGAGTTATTTGTTTAAGCATCTTTAGTTTATTGCTCGACCAACTATTTACCATCAATACTGGATTGGGAAGCAACCTTACATTTCAAATTTACGTGTTTGGTCCATGGCGTCACCGAACTATATATATGTTGGTTTCAGTTCATAAGACATTCAAAACCCTACCATGGTAATGTCTTATTGAAGATGATACTGTATTCCCGTCGTTAGGGGAGGAAGTAAGCCGTTACATGGAACGGCGTGAAATGTCTTATTTCTTAACGGGCCTGCAGTTGTTTTTGGGTAGTTCTGTTTAGTTTAATTAAAACCCAATAACTATCATGAGCAAATTGCCTTTGAAAATCAGGCAATTATGGAACCAGAAGTTTCCAGAAATGAGATAGTAATATTTTCGACATCATGAGGAAGACTAAGATGCCACCAGAAGTTGGCATGACAACCCGCCACCAGAAGTTGGCGTGACCAAGGTTGATAACCTTTAAGGTTCTTCCACTTTAATCAGGGGGAGAAAAGTCACCACATGAGGATGGTGTGAATGTTGATAACCTAAAAAAAAAGGTTCTCCCGCCTTAACCAGGGGGAGAAAGACTGCCACTTGAAGATGGCAAGTATTATGTCGACAAATTTAAGGGATTTCCTTGAAGTCCTGGATATGACAAGCATCACCTAAAGGTTGCAGTGAGAAGTCGACAATTAAATAGGTTATCTAATCAAGTTGGGTCTATATAGTTTTCGATTATCTATTTACAATGGTGGTTATGTACCCCTCTGCATAGGAACATCGACATTGTGATTGGTAGGCATATGACATGTTCCCCTCAAACTAAGTTAGAGGATGAAATCTCTCGAAAAAGCGCAATTAATGTTCGAATCCGACTCACACTGTAAGATCATGAGGCCTGAATATTACAGGTTGGTGTTTGAGATGAAGCGCAGAGAGAGTAATATAATCGCTCAAGGTGCGATTTAAGGGTTTTTCCTGCTGAACCCCCAGGATTGGTTCTGTAAAACGAAAGGTATTCTCCTAATATAGATGCACTTTAGCGTGGTAGTCCCTGAAGGACTCTTATTGCATCTTGTTGGTAAATGTAATGAATCCCTGAAGGATTCGAGTTTCTGACTCAGGCATCCACCTGACTTTGTGAACTACGTCGTTATCACCACATGGGAGAAATTTATGAACAATCCTTGTGTATTTTATGTTCTTGGTATAAGGTTAAAATCCGGATGACATCATCTTTGGCATCTTGAAAATCCCTTAATAGCGCTAAAATCCATGCTTAAACTGAATTGTGAAATCTCGATGAGATTGAAATGTTTCTCGGCCTGAAGTTCGAGAACATGCTAGCTTAGAGTTTGTCTATGCACTAGAGTACTCAGTTTTGATACTTGTGATGCTTGTTGTACTGCTAATAACACTTTTAATATGGGATCCCTTAGAATGGAACATGATCGATCTGTCTGTTACGTACGTAAATATATTACTTTATGGTCCAGAAGTACCATGTAAGAATATAATGCATGCATTATCTTATTGCGTTCTAACTTTTGTTTTGTAGGTTACACTTTTAAAGGCGGAAATTGATTCTACAATATTTATGAGTTTACAAAAGGCGTTTCATTGTTATGCCTGAAGTTAAAGCGGAAAACTGAATTTGGTGTGCAATGATAGAAGATTTAAATGTGAGGTGTACATTGCTTGTGGTGCACTCAGCGCAAGACCTGCAGTCAATCCTCCATAAACTGCAAACGGTAAAGCAATTTTCTGAAGGCTATACAATATTTGCACCACCAATCGCTTTAAGAAGTCATGCTTCAGCGGGAGTAAACTCGTAGAATCATAGGCTGGACTTAAACGCGTTGTACTTTTTTTCCTTCACCAAGGTTTTGTCCCGATGGGTTTTCCTTGCCAAGGTTTTAACGAGGCAACATATGCGTGTCCAGCATCATTATCGGGCGACGTCCGTTGTACTCCTTTCCCCTGGTCTGGTTTTGTCCCACGGGGTTTTCCAGACGAGGTTTTTAATGAGGCAACATTAGCATCGACGTCGGCATTATTATGAGTTTTAGGCGCTCAGGTTTTGTCCCAAGTGGTTTTCCTGACGCAAGCGTTCAGGTTTTGTCCCAAGTGGTTTTCCTAACGCAATTTTGATGGAGGAATTATTTCTCGGCGCTAAGGTTTTAACCCAAGTGGTTTTCCTGACGCAAATTTGACATAACAAGCAATTCTTAGCGGTGACCAACCTCACTCTAAGCTCAGGTTTTTCCTAAATGGTTTTCCTGACACAGTTTCAACAACGGGAGAAAATTCATGACGACCATCATCACTTTAAAGCTCCAAGAGTTGTACTCTTTTTCCTTCGACCATTTTTTATCCCGGTCGGATTTTTGTGGCAAGATTTTAACGAGACAACGGATTTGCTTGGATTTGTCCCATCGTGTTTTACCGGAAAAAGTTTTAACAAGGCGATATCCTTAGAATGGTGGTCCAAGGGGGAATATTGTGTAAACATGTATTTAATAGGTGGCCCACTATTTGAATGTCAAGAATAATCCAGTGTCTACTGGACTTGTATTTTGATCAAAACAAGACCGACATCAGACTAGATAAGGTTAACGGATCATTTCTTAACCTTTAAGAATTTCAGCCTTAATTCAACACCTATTAGCCCTACGTGGCTCATTCATATTTCCCTATACATGTTTGCTACGGCTATAAATAGCCTTACCCATTTTGATGTAATTGAAGGAGTACACACAGAGAAATAAGAAATGAAAGGGGAACTTTATTCCCGTCTTGTCCCCTCATCTTTCTTCTTCTTTAATTTCAGTTACAAACTAACAGTAACTATGTTTATTTGTATCGGCATAATATAGAAGAGTGTCACACGAAAACATAACAAAAAAAGATTTTCTATAGAAATTTTTGCTTTTAACTTTTTTCTTATAGTACTCCCGTCCCGTGATTTCTCAGCCAAGTCCTTAACAGCTGAAACCTCATGAGACATTATAAGAAGGGAAACAACAAGACTCAGCCAAATGAAAACCTCAACGTTTTTTGCACCCATTTTCTAAGAACTCCTCACTCTTTCAACTTAGCTAGTAGGAGAAAATGTATGAGATTGGAGTATTGAATTGGTGATGGAACACTACGGGAAAAATAACGATTAACTACACCAGATAACAGTTGTCATACGATATACGACAACTCATATCTATGGGTTGCACAAGGGGGTTGTATAAAGTCCTCAATTCTTTACAACTCGTCAATAATAGTTGTAAACACGGTTGTCGTTCCATTGTATACCACTCCGCCAACTGTTGTGTATACACCCTTTCCCCACTCCTACTTTAGTTGTATAACATACTCAACTCTTACTCAACTCTTTTTTCACAACCATAGGTTTGTGTAGAAGAAAAAGATATCACAACTATTGTTTGTGTAGTATAATTTCATTTTCACAACACTACTAATATGTAGCAGAAGTATATAATACAACAATTTTTTATGTAGTGTAGCTTTATTTTCACAACCCATAGATTGGTTATAGTTAGCTTGTTTCACGACCAATGCACTATGTAGAAAGAATATGTATCACTATTCTTGTTTGTGTAGTACAACCTTATTTTCACAACAAATATTATGTGTAGCAGAAAAAGATATCACAACTATTGTTTGTGTAGTATAATTTCATGTTCAAAACACTATTAATATGTAGCAGAAGTTTGTGATACAACAATTGTTTATGTAGTGTAGCTTTATTTTCACAGCCCCTAGATTTGGTTATAGTTAGCTTGTTTCACGACCAATGCACTATGTAGCAAGAATATGTATCACTATTCTTGTTTGTGTAGTACAAGCTTATTTTCACAACCAATAGTATGTGTAGCAGAAATATGTATCACAATTCTTGTTTGTGTAGTATAATTTTATTTTGACAACACATAGTTTGGTTATAATTCAATTATTTCACAACCAATACTCTGTGTAGCAGAAAATTGTATCACTATACTTGTGTATGTAGTGTGAGGCTTGTTTCACAGCCTCTTTTAGGAGTTGTGATTCATTTACATTTTATAAAAAAATATATATATAAATTTGATTCTGATTCACCGGAAAATATATAAATTGGCTTCGTTCAATTAAAATGTAACAGCATTCAAACACTTGAACCTGCTGATAACACATTCTCACAGTCACCACAAAAGAACATCATTGTTTTAAACTGATAAGTGCACCAAAAAAAGAACAACATTGTTTTAAGCTGATAAGAGCAACAAAAAAAGAACAACATTGTTTTATGAACACTCCCCAAACATAATAACAAGTCAGATTGCAGGCAATATGAGATCCTTGGCCCATGTGGTATAAGTTCCTACAACGTTGAATACAGTCTTCAACTCGCCGCTTTGCTTGTAGAGAATG
Source organism: Papaver somniferum (assembly GCF_003573695.1). Taxonomy (NCBI): domain Eukaryota; kingdom Viridiplantae; phylum Streptophyta; class Magnoliopsida; order Ranunculales; family Papaveraceae; genus Papaver; species Papaver somniferum. The sequence goes on from NC_039366.1 coordinate 121,945,307, forward strand.
ACATCATCAACAATAGATGTAGTGACAATTACCTTGTAAGCTGCAAAACCTATTGGTTCTCCATGGCACTTCATATTTGGATCTGTTTCAGCAATAATCGCGTCAGCAACAACCTCATTCTCATTGTACCAACTGAGCAACCTCCAAGCTTTACTCTTCTCTAGCACTCCCCCTGCCATTGGTCTGCTGATTGGACTGTCATTTTCATGGTGGGGAACATTCATGCTAGTGCTACCAACAACATTGCTAGCATTTCCAGATTGCAGGATAAACACAACAGCAACATAAGAAATTGGCATAATGCAAAGAAATAAATTTGAACTGGCGATGTGCAGCTGTACAAACATATATAAACACACTGACCTTTGGACTGACGTTGTGCAAGTGTGAGGCACCATGGCAGACACAACTCCACGTCTTTTCCTATACCAACACCAAACCGGCAGTATTAGAGGCAAGTTTCATTCATCAAAAACAAAAAAAAACAAACTAAATGCATGAATGAGTACGTTCTCACCTCTAACAATGCAAGTCTCTCGTTCACTTCCTTCATACTGTCCCGACACTCTTTGATGATCTTCTTATAATAGGTCTTGACAACCATTTTTGTCTTTGTCGCTCCATACCCAATTCCTCTCAGTCTCCCTGGTTTGTCGTCACCAAGAGATTTGTCAAGAAGATCATCTGTCACAGATGATCCAACATCAGCACCATGCTCTCCTGCTGCTCTTTGAATCTTTTCCTATAATTGTGTATATTTAACCCGACTAGTCACATTTTTACATCATTGAAAGATACATAAACCAGAGAAAGAAACAAATAAATAACATAAAAAAGAGTTGAGTTCTCACCAAAGCCTCCACAACACCCGGATTAGGTTCCTTTCCTTCCTTCTGTTTGTGACCCGCTGTCCAAACTTTGACTCTATCAATCTCTTCTTGTGTTTTCCGTTCCTTTTGCTGTAAACAATACAATAATCCAGCTAGTTAACATATGAACAATTTGAATACAGTGAACATATAATGAACATAAGAATAAAAATACATAACATACCATCTTAGCCTCGAGTCTCTCCCAACGTAGTCTACTGATAGTGTGTGGAGTGGTGTATTTCTTCCTGATTTGTTGCATCCGGAATCTTTTTGTCTGATAAATACGGAACGTCGTTAAATAACAAGACATCACCAAGAACAGTGAACATGCAAGGGTTTAACGCCAAAAAAAATAATTTATTGTGATATAAACACTTACTCTGAATTCCTCCGAGCAAACATGTTTCACGAACTCTTTCCACTCATTGACAGTGCTATTATCTGGTTTCAGTGCTGCCAGCTTCTTCTCTCTTTCTTCTTTGTCTAGCTCATCTAAGGCGAGTATCTTCCCGGCTTTCCTTGACCTATACTCTTTAAGATAACATCCCATCTTCCCAACATAGTAATCTTTGTAAAACTCATCGACAACAAACCTTTGCTGCAAATACAAGAAAAAGAGTTAAAAGAGTTATAGAGAGAATGTGTAAATCTTCTTGATACATTATATAAGTAAAAGAGTTTGAAATTTTAAGAGTTAAGAAATTACCTGGACAACCGCCCATATGTTATCTTTGGCTTCTTTAGGGACAAGTCTCCAATCCCTGTGTTTTAGTGCGATGTTTCTCCTAACCAGAACTCCCAACACACTTGCAAGCTGCACCGAAGGATCACCAATGGGATGATCCTTATTGTTAAAGCTAACAACTTCCTTGCCATTCTTACCATTTGTTAGCCCTAGTGCACTCATCCTTGTTGGGCCACGTGGAACGTACTTTCTTTTCGGTTTTGCCTGCAAAACCCAAGTGTTTTTGCAGTTATTAAGCAAAAGAGTTAAGGATGGAAAAACTAACATAAAGATACAAATGAAAATCTTGGACATACAGTCATACCTGAGCTTCTGTTTCATTTTCATTTCCCACACCACGGTCCTCGCCATCGTTCTCATTTTCCTCGTCCTCATTTTCCTCATGATCTTTTCCCACGTTCTCATTTTCCACCTCTTCATTTCCCATCTCTTCTTGTTCATCATCTTCATCTTCTTCGTCTTCGCTGTCTTGAAGATATGAGAAAGTATCATTCACATTCCTGACTTGCACATTTGGACATGGCCATGTGTACAATCTCCGCTTTGCATATTTCTGCTTCTTAACAACTTCACTAGAGGGTGCAACTTGAGATGCTCCTGATGTGGACTGTAATGGTTGAGATTTTTCTGGTTCAGATGAGCTTTTCCTTTTCCTAAGTGATGATCGTGTTGGATTTGTCTTTTCAGCGACTGGATCAACTGCGCTTTTAGTTTTCCGAGGCGATGATCGTGTTGGAGTAGTTTTTTCAGCATCATGTGGTTCCTCTGAACTGTTCTGAGATGTATTTTCAGCATTATGAGGTTCCTCAGGAGTGTTCTTGAACCTAGGGGATGATCGTCTTGGACTCTTTCCGCTATCAGGATGCTCTGAACTCTTCTTCTTCTTCTTCTTAGGAGTTTGTTTCGCAGGAGACTTTTTACTCTGGTCTTTCAAATTGATCTGCAAAATAAATTAAACTAGGTTAATCAAAAGGATATGATGGTCAACAAAATTATTGATACAAGTAAAAAGAAACTGAATCATACGAGATTTGTTACTACCTTGAAAGGAGACACACAGACGATTTTTGCCTGCTTGTTTACTACCTTTTTGGGAGTTGGGACCGACTTGTTGCTCTTTGCTTCTTTGATAACCTGTAACATAAAGTAAAGTAAGTTAATCAAAAGTAGAGAAAGAACATAATTTACACTAAATGCATAAATTGAACTATAAGATATATAAGTCTATACCTTTTTGTTTACCATTACAGACAAATTGGTCTTCATCTTCTTCCACACGTACGTAGCTACTATAAAAACAGAACCAAAAAATCAAACTATCATGTTAATAATATGAACCCTAAAGAAATCCACATATGAATCAAACTTAAAAAAAAATCATGTTACAAATCAAACTTCAAATAACCACCAAGCAACTGACAACCGTTGGTTGGAATACCGAAGCCCTGCGCAATTCTCAGTTGAGAATGAGCCAGGAGTTCGGTACTCCCACCAACGGCAATTACAGATTCACTTGATGTCTAGTCATATTGCAAAAAATTGTATTACATGTTGCTGAAAGCTTAACAGACATGGCTATATATAGGTAACATGTTAAAAACAAGTCATTCTTAAAATGTTCTAGTGCACTTGATCTATCATGTTAAAAAAAAAATCAATCAACACACAAGAAAAATCTGATCATATGAATGAATAAATCAAATTCAAAAACTAATTATTAAGACAATGCAATTATGCACCATGAAATCAAACTGAAAATGAAAAAAAAAAAACTAGATGCAGAAACTATTGCATGTCAACAATTTTAATTTCTGTAAATAACTCTAACTCCAAATCAATACACATATGAATCTGTTCATCAAAAATTAAACTCTAAGCCGATTTACAAATGAATCGGTTCGGTAAAAAAACCCTAACTCGGCTAAAAAAATCAAACCCTAATCATAAAATAACTCTAAATCAAACACAAAGAGAATATCAAATTCGAAATCAAACTCGAAATCAAAAAAACATATGAATCGGTCCAAAAAAACCGTAACTCGGCTCAAAAAAAACCTAATCAGGAAATAACCCTTAATCTAAATCTACATCAAATGAAAAACCCTAAGTCTAACGCTAAATCAAACATTTCCAATCAAAACTAATCAAAAAAAATGAAACAGAAAATGAAAGATAAAACCCTAAGGTGAGATTTATACCTGAGTTGACGCTGAGAAATATGAACTCTTCTTCTATGAAGTTGGGGTTTGTTTTCTGAGTTTGAGGTGAAATTTGAGGTGAAGTTTGAGGTGAACGATGGAGAGACGGAGAGAACGAGAAAGAGAAAGAGAAAGAAAATGAGTTGGGGTTTGTTTTGGTCTATGGTCAAAAGTATTCTCATTAGGGGCTGTTTGGGTGGGAAACCAAATTTGGTTCGAATTTTAGAAGAATGTGCCCAAATTTAGGCGGGTTGTTTGGGTGGGAAACACACAATCTGCATGCTATTTTTCTTAGCCGTTAGATCAAAATTTGGACGATCCCATTGGTTTGAACAAAGCATACGGATTGAGAAAGAAAACACAAAATTTGGTAAACCAAACAAGGCTTCCTACCGTTAGATTGGCTTGTGATTTGATTTCCTTAAATTTGGTTCGTTGGATTAAAAACAATTATAATAAAACCATTTGAAAGGTATAAACTCTAAACCATAAACACGCACAGATTCGTCAACTTCGAAAAGTGAACTTGTTCCAAGATCGAAAACTGGCCATGAGATAACTACTACGAGACTCGAACTTCCCAAGAACGATGGATCTTTAGCAATTTACGGGTAAGATTCCATGAGAATATTCTCATAAACCCTAAACACGCACGAATTCGTCAACTTCGAAAAGTGAACTTGTTCCGAGATCGAAAACTGGCCATGAGATAACTACTACGAGACTCGAACTTCCCGAGAACGATGGATCTTTAGCAGTTTACGGGTAAGATTCAATGAGAATATTCTCATAAACCCTAAACACGCACGAATTCGTCAACTTCGAGAAGTGAACTTGTTCCGAGATCGAAAACTGGCCATGAGATAACTACTACGAGACTCGAACTTCCCGAGAACGATGGATCTGTAGCAGTTTACGGGTAAGATTCCATGAGAATATTCTCATAAACCCTAAACACGCACGAATTCGTCAACTTCGAGAAGTGAACTTGTTCCGAGATCGAAAACTGGCCATGAGATAACTATTACGAGACTCGAACTTGCCGAGAACGATGGATCTTTAGCAGTTTACGGGTAAGATTCCATTAAATATTCTCATAAACCCTAAACACGCACGAATTCGTCAACTTCGAGAAGTGAACTTGTTTCGAGATCAAAAAATGGCCATGAGATAACTATTACGAGACTCGAACTTCCCGAGAACGATGGATCTTTAGCAGTTTACGGGTAAGATTCCATGAGAATATTCTCATAAACCCTAAACACGCACGAATTCGTCAACTTCGAGAAGTGAACTTGTTCCGAGATCAAAAACTGGCCATGAGATAACTATTACGAGACTCAAACTTCCCGAGAACGATGGATCTTTAGCAGTTTACGGGTAAGATTCCATGAGAATATTCTCATAAACCCTAAACACGCACGAATTCGTCAACTTCGAGAAGTGAACTTGTTCCGAGATCGAAAAATGGCCATGAAATAACTACTACGAGACTCGAACTTCCCGAGAACGATGGATCTTTAGCAGTTTACGGGTAATATTCCATGAGAATATTCTCATAAATCCTAAACACACACGAATTCGTAAAGTTCGAGAAGTGAACTTGTTCCGAGATCGAAAAGTGGCCATGAGATAACTACTACGAGACTCGAACTTCCCGAGAACGATGAATCTTTAGCAGTTTACGGGTAAGATTCCATGAGAATATTCTCATAAACCCTAAACAAGCACGAATTCGTCAACTTCGAGAAGTGAACTTGTTCCAAGATCGAAAACTGGCTATGAGATAACTACTATGAGACTGAAACTTAGCATGAAGGATGGATCTTTAGCAGTTTACGGGTAAGATTCCATGAGAATATTCTCATAAACCCTAAAACGCACGAATTCGTCAACTTCGAGAAGTGAACTTGTTCCGAGATCGAAAACTGGCCATGAGATAACTACTACGAGACTCAAACTTCCCGAGAACGATGGATCTTTAGCATTTTACGGGTAAGATTCCATTAGAATATTCTCATAAACCCTAAACACGCACGAATTCATCAACTTCGAGAAGTGAACTTGTTCCGAGATCGAAAACTTGCCATGAGATAACTACTACGAGACTCGAACTTCAAGAGAAGGATGGATCTTTAAAAGTTTACCGGTAAGATTCCATGAGAATATTCTCATAAACCTTAAACACGCACGAATTCGTCAACTTCGAGAAATGAACTTATTCCGAAATCGAAAACTGGCCATGAGATAACTATTATGAGACTGCAACTTCGCATGAACGATGGATCTTTAGCAGTTTACGGGTAAGATTCCATGAGAATATTCTCATAAACCCTAAACACGCACGAATTCGTCAACTTCGAGAAGTGAACTTGTTCCGAGATCGAAAACTAACCATGAGATAACTACTATGAGACTGCTACTTAGCATGAACGATGGATCTTTAGCAGTTTACGGGTAAGATTCCATGAGAATATTCTCATAAACCCTGAACGCGCACGAATTCGTCAACTTGTTCCCAGACCGAAAACTGGCCATGAGATAACTACTACGAGACTCGAACTTCCCGAGAACGATGGATATTTAGCAGTTTACGGGTAAGATTCCATGAGAATATTCTCATAAACCCTAAACACGCACGAATTCGTCAACTTCGAGAAGTGAACTTGTTCCGAGATCGAAAACTGGCCATGAGATAACTACTATAAGACTGCAACTTCGCATGAACAATGGATCTTTAGCAGTTTACGGGTAAGATTCCATGAGAATATTCTCATAAACCCTAAACACGCACGAATTCGTCAACTTCGAGAAGTGAACTTGTTCCGAGATCGAAAAGTGGCCATGAGATAACTACTACGAGACTCGAACTTCCCGAGAACGATGGATCTTTAGTAGTTTACAGGTAAGATTCCATGAGAATATTCTCATAAACGCTAAACACGCACGAATTCGTCAACTTCGAGAAGTGAACTTGTTCCGAGATCGAAAACTGGCCATGAGATAACTACGATGAGACTGCAACTTCGCATGAACGATGGATCTTTAGCAGTTTACGGGTAAGATTCCATGAGAATATTCTCATAAACCCTAAACACGCACGAATTCGTCAACTTCGAGAAGTGAACTTGTTCCGAGATCGAAAACTGGCCATGAGATAACTACTACGAGACTCGAATTTCCCGAAAACGATGGATCTTTATCAGTTTACGGGTAAGATTCCATGAGAATATTCTCATAAACCCTATACACGCACGAATTCGTCAACTTCGAGAAGTGAACTTGTTCCGAGATCGAAAACTGGCCATGAGATAACTACTATGAGACTGCAACTTCGCATGAATAATGGATCTTTAGCAGTTTACGGGTAAGATTCCATGAGAATATTCTCATAAACCCTAAACACGCACGAATTCGTCAACTTCGAGAAGTGAACTTGTTCCGAGATCGAAAAATGGCCATGAAATAACTACTACGAGACTCGAACTTCCCGAGAACGATGGATCTTTAGCAGTTTACGGGTAATATTCCATGAGAATATTCTCATAAATCCTAAACACACACGAATTCGTAAAGTTCGAGAAGTGAACTTGTTCCGAGATCGAAAAGTGGCCATGAGATAACTACTACGAGACTCGAACTTCCCGAGAACGATGAATCTTTAGCAGTTTACGGGTAAGATTCCATGAGAATATTCTCATAAACCCTAAACACGCACGAATTCGTCAACTTCGAGAAGTGAACTTGTTCCGAGATCGAAAACTGGCCATGAGATAACTACTATAAGACTGCAACTTCGCATGAACAATGGATCTTTAGCAGTTTACGGGTAAGATTCCATGAGAATATTCTCATAAACCCTAAACACGCACGAATTCTTCAACTTCGAGGATTGAACTTGTTCCGAGATCGAAAAATGGCCATGAGATAACTACTACGAGACTTGAACTTCCCGAGAACGATGGATCTTTAGCAGTTTACGGGTAAGATTCCATGAGAATATTCTCATAAACCCTAAACACACACGAATTCGTAAAGTTCGAGAAGTGAACTTGTTCCGAGATCGAAAAGTGGCCATGAGATAACTACTACGAGACTCGAACTTCCCGAGAACGATGAATCTTTAGCAGTTTACGGGTAAGATTCCATGAGAATATTCTCATAAACCCTAAACAAGCACGAATTCGTCAACTTCGAGAAGTGAACTTGTTCCAAGATCGAAAACTGGCTATGAGATAACTACTATGAGACTGAAACTTAGCATGAAGGATGGATCTTTAGCAGTTTACGGGTAAGATTCCATGAGAATATTCTCATAAACCCTAAAACGCACGAATTCGTCAACTTCGAGAAGTGAACTTGTTCCGAGATCGAAAACTGGCCATGAGATAACTACTACGAGACTCAAACTTCCCGAGAACGATGGATCTTTAGCATTTTACGGGTAAGATTCCATTAGAATATTCTCATAAACCCTAAACACGCACGAATTCATCAACTTCGAGAAGTGAACTTGTTCCGAGATCGAAAACTTGCCATGAGATAACTACTACGAGACTCGAACTTCAAGAGAAGGATGGATCTTTAAAAGTTTACCGGTAAGATTCCATGAGAATATTCTCATAAACCTTAAACACGCACGAATTCGTCAACTTCGAGAAATGAACTTATTCCGAAATCGAAAACTGGCCATGAGATAACTATTATGAGACTGCAACTTCGCATGAACGATGGATCTTTAGCAGTTTACGAGTAAGATTCCATGAGAATATTCTCATAAACCCTAAACACGCACGATTTCATCAATTTCGAGAAGTAAACTTGTTGCGAGATCGAAAACTTGCCATCATATAACTACTATGAGACTGCACCTTCGCATGAACGATGGATCTTTAGGAGTTTACGGGTAAGAATCCATGAGAATATTCTCATAAACTCTAAACACGCACGAATTCGTCAACTTCGAGAAGTGAACTTGTTCCGAGATCGAAAAATAGCCATGAGATAACTACTACGAGACTCGAACTTCCGAGAACGATGGATCTTTAGCAGTTTACGGGTAAGATTCCATGATAATATTCTCATAAACCCTAAACACACACAAATTCGTCAAGTTCGAGAAGTGAACTTGTTCCGAGATCGAAAAATGGCCATGAGATAACTACTACGAGACTCGAACTTTCCGAAAACGATTGATCTTTAGCAGTTTACGGGTAAGATTCCATGAGAATATTCTCATAAATCCTAAACACGCACGAATTCGTCAACTTCGAGAAGTGAACATGTTCCGAGATCAAAAACTGGCCATGAAACAACTACTACGAGACTCGAACTTCCCGAGAACGATGAATCTTTAACAGTTTACGGGTAAGATTCCATGAGAATATTCTCATAAACCCTAAACAAGCACGAATTCGTCAACTTCGAGAAGTGAACTTGTTCCAAGATCGAAAACTGGCTATGAGATAACTACTATGAGACTGAAACTTAGCATGAAGGATGGATCTTTAGTAGTTTACGGGTAAGATTCCATGAGAATATTCTCATAAACCCTAAACACGCACGAATTCGTCAACTTCGAGAAGTGAACTTGTTCCGAGATCGAAAACTGGCCATGAGATAACTACTACGAGACTCAAACTTCCCGAGAACGATGGATCTTTATCATTTTACGGGTAAGATCCCATGAGAATATCCTCATAAACTCTAAACACGCACGAATTCGTCAACTTCGAGAAGTGAACTTGTTCCGAGATCGAAAACTGGCCATGAGATAACTACTACGAGACTCGAACTTCCCGAGAAGGATGGATCTTTAGCAGTTTACGGGTAAGATTCCATGAGAATATTCTCATAAACCCTAAACACGCACGAATTCGTCAACTTCGAGAAGTGAACTTGTTCCGAGATCGAAAACTGGCCATGAGATAACTACTACGAGACTCGAATTTCCCGAAAACGATGGATCTTTATCAGTTTACGGGTAAGATTCCATGAGAATATTCTCATAAACCCTATACACGCACGAATTCGTCAACTTCGAGAAGTGAACTTGTTCCGAGATCGAAAACTGGCCATGAGATAACTACTATGAGACTGCAACTTCGCATGAATAATGGATCTTTAGCAGTTTACGGGTAAGATTCCATGAGAATATTCTCATAAACCCTAAACACGCACGAATTCGTCAACTTCGAGAAGTGAACTTGTTCCGAGATCGAAAACTGGCCATGAGATAACTACTATAAGACTGCAACTTCGCATGAACAATGGATCTTTAGCAGTTTACGGGTAAGATTCCATGAGAATATTCTCATAAACCCTAAACACGCACGAATTCTTCAACTTCGAGGATTGAACTTGTTCCGAGATCGAAAAATGGCCATGAGATAACTACTACGAGACTTGAACTTCCCGAGAACGATGGATCTTTAGCAGTTTACGGGTAAGATTCCATGAGAATATTCTCATAAACCCTAAACACACACGAATTCGTAAAGTTCGAGAAGTGAACTTGTTCCGAGATCGAAAAGTGGCCATGAGATAACTACTACGAGACTCGAACTTCCCGAGAACGATGAATCTTTAGCAGTTTACGGGTAAGATTCCATGAGAATATTCTAATAAACCCTAAACAAGCACGAATTCGTCAACTTCGAAAAGTGAACTTGTTCCAAGATCGAAAACTGGCTATGAGATAACTACTATGAGACTGAAACTTAGCATGAAGGATGGATCTTTAGCAGTTTACATGTAAGATTCCATGAGAATATTCTCATAAACCCTAAACACGCACTAATTCGTCAACTTCGAGAAGTGAACTTGTTAGGAGATCGAAAACTGGCCATGAGATAACTACTATGAGACTACAACTTAGCATGAACGATGGATCTTTAGCAGTTTACGGGTAAGATTCCATGAGAATATTCTCATAAACCCTAAACACGCACGAATTCGTCAACTTCGAGAAGTGAACTTGTTCTGAGATCGAAAACTGGCCATGAGATAACTACTATGAGACTACAACTTAGCATGAACGATGGATCTTTAGCAGTTTACGGGTAAGATTCCATGAGAATATTCTCATAAACCCTAAACACGCACGAATTCGTCAACTTCGAGAAGTTAACTTGTTCCGAGATCGAAAACTGGCCATGAGATAACTACTATAAGACTGCAACTTCGCATGAACAATGGATCTTTAGCAGTTTACGGGTAAGATTCCATGAGAATATTCTCATAAACCCTAAACACGCACGAATTCTTCAACTTCGAGAAGTGAACTTGTTCCGAGATCGAAAAATGGCCATAAGATAACTACTACGAGACTCGAACTTCCCGAGAACGATGGATCTTTAGCAGTTTACGGGTAAGATTCCATGAGAATATTCTCATAAACCCTAAACACGCACGAATTCGTCAACTTCGAGAAGTGAACTCGTTCCGAGATCGAAAACTGACCATGAGATAACTACTACGAGACTCGAACTTCCCGAGAACGATGAATCTTTAGGAGTTTACGGGTAAGATTCCATGAGAATATTCTCATAAACCCTAAACAAGCACGAATTCGTCAACTTCGAGAAGTGAACTTGTTCCAAGATCGAAAACTGGCTATGAGATAACTACTATGAGACTGAAACTTAGCATGAAGGATGGATCTTTAGTAGTTTACGGGTAAGATTCCATGAGAATATTCTCATAAACCCTAAACACGCACGAATTCGTCAACTTCGAGAAGTGAACTTGTTCCGAGATCGAAAACTGGCCATGAGATAACTACTACGAGACTCAAACTTCCCGAGAACGATGGATCTTTATCATTTTACGGGTAAGATCCCATGAGAATATCCTCATAAACTCTAAACACGCACGAATTCGTCAACTTCGAGAAGTGAACTTGTTCCGAGATCGAAAACTGGCCATGAGATAACTACTACGAGACTCGAACTTCCCGAGAAGGATGGATCTTTAGCAGTTTACGGGTAAGATTCCATGAGAATATTCTCATAAACCCTAAACACGCACGAATTCGTCAACTTCGAGAAGTGAACTTGTTCCGAGATCGAAAACTATCCATGAGATAACTACGATGAGAATGCAACTTCGCATGAACGATGGATCTTTAGCAGTTTACGGGTAAGATTCCATGAGAATATTCTCATAAACCCTAAACACGCACGAATTCGTCAACTTCGAGAAGTGAACTTGTTCCGAGATCGAAAACTGGCCATGAGATAACTATTACGAGACTCAAACTTCCCGAGAACGATGGATCTTTAGCAGTTTACGGGTAAGATTCCATGAGAATATTCTCATAAACCCTAAACACGCACGAATTCGTCAACTTCGAGAAGTGAACTTGTTCCGAGATCGAAAAATGGCCATGAAATAACTACTACGAGACTCGAACTTCCCGAGAACGATGGATCTTTAGCAGTTTACGGGTAATATTCCATGAGAATATTCTCATAAATCCTAAACACACACGAATTCGTAAAGTTCGAGAAGTGAACTTGTTCCGAGATCGAAAAGTGGCCATGAGATAACTACTACGAGACTCGAACTTCCCGAGAACGATGAATCTTTAGCAGTTTACGGGTAAGATTCCATGAGAATATTCTCATAAACCCTAAACAAGCACGAATTCGTCAACTTCGAGAAGTGAACTTGTTCCAAGATCGAAAACTGGCTATGAGATAACTACTATGAGACTGAAACTTAGCATGAAGGATGGATCTTTAGCAGTTTACGGGTAAGATTCCATGAGAATATTCTCATAAACCCTAAAACGCACGAATTCGTCAACTTCGAGAAGTGAACTTGTTCCGAGATCGAAAACTGGCCATGAGATAACTACTACGAGACTCAAACTTCCCGAGAACGATGGATCTTTAGCATTTTACGGGTAAGATTCCATTAGAATATTCTCATAAACCCTAAACACGCACGAATTCATCAACTTCGAGAAGTGAACTTGTTCCGAGATCGAAAACTTGCCATGAGATAACTACTACGAGACTCGAACTTCAAGAGAAGGATGGATCTTTAAAAGTTTACCGGTAAGATTCCATGAGAATATTCTCATAAACCTTAAACACGCACGAATTCGTCAACTTCGAGAAATGAACTTATTCCGAAATCGAAAACTGGCCATGAGATAACTATTATGAGACTGCAACTTCGCATGAACGATGGATCTTTAGCAGTTTACGGGTAAGATTCCATGAGAATATTCTCATAAACCCTAAACACGCACGAATTCGTCAACTTCGAGAAGTGAACTTGTTCCGAGATCGAAAACTAACCATGAGATAACTACTATGAGACTGCTACTTAGCATGAACGATGGATCTTTAGCAGTTTACGGGTAAGATTCCATGAGAATATTCTCATAAACCCTGAACGCGCACGAATTCGTCAACTTGTTCCCAGACCGAAAACTGGCCATGAGATAACTACTACGAGACTCGAACTTCCCGAGAACGATGGATATTTAGCAGTTTACGGGTAAGATTCCATGAGAATATTCTCATAAACCCTAAACACGCACGAATTCGTCAACTTCGAGAAGTGAACTTGTTCCGAGATCGAAAACTAACCATGAGATAAATATTATGAGACTGCAACTTAACATGAACGATGGATCTTTAGCAGTTTACGGGTAAGATTGCATGAGAATATTCTCATAAACCCTGAACGCGCACGAATTCATCAACTTCGAGAAGTGAACTTTTTCTGAGATCGAAAACTGGCCATGAGATAACTATTACGAGACTCGAACTTCCCGAGAACGATGGATCTTTAGCAGTTTACGGGTAAGATTCCATGAGAATATTCTCATAAACCCTAAACACGCACGAATTCGTCAACTTCGAGAAGTGAACTTGTTCCGAGATCGAAAAATAACCATGAGATAAATATTATGAGACTACAACTTAGCATGAACGATGGATCTTTAGCAGTTTACGGTTAAGATTGCATGAGAATATTCTCATAAACCCTGAACGCGCACGAATTCATCAACTTCGAGAAGTGAACTTTTTCTGAGATCGAAAACCGGCCATGAGATGACTACTACGAGACTCGAACTTCCCGAGAACGATGGATCTTTAGCAGTTTACGGGTAAGATTCCATGAGAATATTCTCATAAACCCTAAACACGCACGAATTCGTCAACTTCGAGAAGTGAACTTGTTCCGAGATCGAAAACTGGCCATGAGATAACTACTACGAGACTCAAACTTCCCGAGAATGATGGATCTTTAGCATTTTACGGGTAAGATCCCATGAGAATATTCTCATAAACCCTAAACACGCACGAATTCGTCAACTTCGAGAAGTGAACTTGTTCCGAGATCGAAAACTGGCCATAAGATAACTACGATGAGACTGCAACTTCGCATGAACGATGGATCTTTAGCAGTTTATGGGTAAGATTCCATGAGAATATTCTCATAAACCCTAAAACGCACGAATTCGTCAACTTCGAGAAATGAACTTGTTCCGAGATCGAAAACTGGCCATGAGATAACTACTACGAGACTCAAAATTTCCAAGAACGATGGATCTTTAGCAGTTTACGGGTAAGATTCCATGAGAATATTCTCATAAACCCTAAACACGCACGAATTCGTCAACTTCGAGAAGTGAACTTGTTACGAGATCGAAAACTGGCCATGAGATAACTACTATGAGACTGAAACTTAGCATGAAGGATGGATCTTTAGCAGTTTACGGGTAAGATTCCATGAGAATATTCTCATAAACTCTAAACACGCACGAATTCGTCAACTTCGAGAAGTGAACTTGTTCCGAGATCGAAAACTGG